>NC_090326.1:195552-510552 GCF_035084215.1 Heptranchias perlo | reverse complement strand
AGAATGGCTCTTTTATTTCATCCGCTGCATCTAGAGTCGGGGCGTAAGCACTGACGACTGTGGTGTGTTGCTTCTGGGCCAGGGTGAGCCGCAGGTGCATTCCTTGAAACGCCCAACCAATTCGTTTTTTATTGCAAAGCCGACCCCATAGAGATGGCTTTCATCTTCTGGTTTGCCTTTCCAGAAGAAAGTGTTTCTGCCGCCTTGTTCTTTAAGCTGGCCTTCTCGTGCCAGCCGTGTCTTGCACAGTGCGGCGATGTCCATGTTATGGCGCCTGAGTTCCCCGGGCTATTATGGCAATGCGACTTTCAGGTCTGTCGCTGTTGGGATAGTCCATAAGGGTCCCTCCGTTCCAGGTCACGAAATTTATTTGGGTGGGTAGGGTGGGGTTGGGGTGGAAGGTGCCTGTGCATGTAGTTGCAACAACACTCAAGAAGCTCGACATCATCCAGGACAAAGCAGCCCGCTTGATTGGCACCCCATCCACCACCCTAAATATTCATTTCCTCCACCACCAGCGCACTGTGACTTCAGTGTCTACCATCGACAAGATGCACTGCAGCAACTCACCAAGATTTATTCGATAGCACCTCCCAAACCCGCGTCCTCTATCACCTAGAAGGACAAGGGTAGCAGGCACATTGGAACAAAACCACCTCCACGTTCGCCTCCGTCGCTGGGTCAATACCTTGGAACTCCCGACGTTACAGCACTGTGGGAGAATCTTACCTCACGGACTGCAGCGGTTCAAGAAGGCGGCTCATAACCACCTTCTCAAGGGCAATTAGTGATAGGCAATAAATGCCGGCCTCGCCAGCGACGCCCACATCCCAATGATTATAAACAGCATCTCTTAGGACCCCCTTCAAGCATCTTCGCTCTAATCGAGGTCAAACTAATGGGCCTGTCTTTCCATGGCTCTGATTTATCCCCTTTTTTGAAAATGCAAACTACATGAGCTACCACACATTCTAAAGGAACAATCACTGACTCTATTGAGCTGTTGAAGATAAAAGCAAGGGCACCCGTGGGTAGATATCATCAGGGCCTGTAGCGTGATCTATTTTGAGATTTCCTATTTTATCCAAGATCACATCCCTATCTATTTTAATACTTATGATGTTATTGTCGACAGCACATCCCACATCTTGAATCTGAGCATCATCCACAGGAGTGGAGGCTGATGAGAAATAATAATTTAACAGCTCTGCCTTAGCCTTGGAATCGGTTTGAATTTGTCCTAAACTATCTTTCAGTGGCTGTAAACTATCTTTGATGTTCCACTGACTCCTGACGCAGCTGGAAAAGCTTTTGCTATTATTACCAGAATTGTGCACCATCTTCTTTTCCAAAGATCGCTTCCCTTCTGTAATGGCTGCTTTTGACTTCGTCATTTGTGGGTGATATTTGTCCCTATTCTCTTGTAAACTCAAATCATCATGATCTGACCTGGGTTAAATGTAAGACAGTTCAGGGAGTCAGGATTCATTCATCTCGAGACCGACACTGGTAAAACTCGAGGCAGTTCCTCAGTAAGGATCCCACTGGTTCTTCGGCATATATTTGTCAGGAGACTGAAGCCCAGCTTTCTTACACTCTACACCTGGAGGTCCCACTCCCTGAGCCTACAACCTTCAACAGGGTCAGAGGTGGAGTTCCTCAGTGGGAGCGATCCCGGAGTAACTGTCCGGATCGCGCCCAGCCGCCCCGTGGATCTTCCGGATCGTATGTTTTTAATTATCCTGGAATGTAACACGCACACATCAATAAAACAGAGATTTCATGGAAAAATGCTGCAGGCCCTTCATTATCTGGAGATCAAATTACTGTTGTATAATTGCAGCAGCCGTTAACAGGCTCTTGTGATATCCTTCCTCTTCTGTTTTCATGCAGACCTGAAACATTTATTTTAATCGGGTTTATTTTAAATGAGTTAACGCCTGCCTTAAAATGGTAGACTCAGGTCTGTGGCACAAACAGGTTAAATCTTCATAGAATAATTACCAGTCATTTTTAGACTGGAGACTTAAACCTGCCGTTTCACGTCCAGTCAGGAACAAATCACAGTTTTACACCAATCCCTGATTTGACAGCACGTTTCCAGCATTCACTGTTGTTCTTCCTGACTCGAAACACTGTTGTAAAGGAGCCTTCTGTTCCGTGCCGAGGAGCTCTGAACCATGGAAGAGAGCAGCTGGGACACATTTCTTACACGCCTCAAGATTAACCCGCACGGCGACTTTGCTGTCAGTGAATAGAGCTTTCCCCTCTCAGTGTGGTCCTGAAGGACTGTATCCAGGCTGAAGTTTTGTTTCCCACCGGACGATCCTCCCCCCAAAATTGTGCTTCCTGAGCTCCAGCCAGTTAATGCTAAACACTCAGGTGGGAAAGAACAAAATCTACAACAAATCTGATTTATTTAACAGATATCCAGAGTATTAAACTCCAGCCCAGTTATAGGTGTTATTATCAGCAGAAATAAATCCCAACTGTCAGAATGAACATGGTTCAGACCTGGATGTGATTAGCACCAAAAATAACAGCAGAATTCAAACCCAGCAGTCACATGTGCACAATCGCTAGTGAGTTAGCAGGTGGGATCACAGAGTGAATCCCTTCCCCACACGAAGCAATTGAATAGCCTCTTCCCGGAGTGAGTGCAGGGGTATTTCAGCAGATGATTTCAGCTTTTAAAGTTCTTCTCTGCAATCATAACATTTAAAGGTCTCTCCTTAGAGTGTGTGACACTGGTGTGTCACCAAATGAGATGGCTGAGTGAATAATTTCCCACCCGGTCATAGAAACAAAGAAAATAGGAGCAGGAGTAGGCCATTCAGCCCTTCGAGCCTGCTCCGTCATTCAATATGATCGTAGCTGATCCTCGATCTCAACACCATATTCCCGCTCTCTCCCCATACCCCTTGATGCCTTTTGTATCTAGAAATCCATTTAGCGCCTCTTAAATGTATTCAGTGACTTGGCCTCCACTGCCTCCTGTGGTAGAGATTTCCACAGGTTCACCACCCTCTGAGTGAAGAAATTTCTCCTAATCTCAATAACAAAATAAGAGACAATAAGGGATAGGATCAGGAGTAGGCCATTCGGCCCCACGAGCCTGCTGCGCCATTCAATGAGTTCATGGTTGATCTGACCTTTACCTCAACTCCACTTTCCCGCCTTTTCTCCATATCCTTTGACTCCCTTGCTGATCAACAATTGGTCTAACTCAGCCTTGAATTAATTCAATGACTCAGCCTCCACAGCTTTTTGGGGTAAAGAATTCCAAAGATTCACGACCCTCTGGGAGAAGAAATTCCTCCTCATTTCCATCTTAAACGGGCGATCCCTGATTCTGAGACTGTGCCCCCCAGTTTTTGATTCCCCCATGAGGAGTAACAGCCTCAGAGAATCTACCCTATCGAGTCCACTCTAAATCTTGTATGCTTCCATAAGATCTCCTCTCATTCTTCTAAACTCCAAAGAGTATAGACACAACCTGTTCAATCTTTCCTCACAAGCCAACCCTTCCATACCTGGAATCAACCTTGTGAATCTTTTCTGAACTGCCTCCAATGCAAGCATGTCCTTCCTTAAATAAAGGCAACAGAACTGTACGCAGTACTCCAGGTGTGGTCTCACTAGCACCCTGTACAGTTGTAGCATGACTTCTCTGCTTTTATACTCCATCCCCCTAGAAATAAAGGCCAATATTCAGTTTGACTTCCGGATTACGTGTTACACCTGTATGTTGACTTTTTGTGTTTCATGTACGAGGACACCCAGATTCCTCTATACTGCAGCATTTTGTAGTATTTCTCCATTCAAATAATATTTTGCATTTTTATTTTTCCTCCCAAAGTGGATGACTTCACATTTTACCACATTATATCCCATCCGTCAAATTTTTGTCCATTCGCTTAACCTATCAATATCCCTTTAGAGACACTTTGTGTCTTCATCGCAACTTGCTTTTCCACCTATCTTTGTATCATCAGCAAATTTGGCCACAAGACATTCTGTTCCTTCATCCAAGTCATTGATATATATTGTAAATAGTCGTGGCCCCAGCACTGAGCCCTGCGGCACCCCACTAGTTACAGATTGCCATTTTGAAAACGACCCTTTTATCCCGACTCTTTGTTTTCTGGTAGTTAGCCGCTCCTCTATCCATGCCAGTATATTACCCCCGAAACCATGAGCTCTTACCTTGTGCAGTAATTATTTATGTGGCAACTTATCGAATGTCTTTTGGAAATCCAAATATACTGCATCCATTCGATCCCCTTTATCCACCCTGCCCGTTACTTCCTCAAATAACTCTAATAAATTTGTTAGCCACGATTTCCGTTTCATAAAATCATGTTGACTCTCCTTGATTGTATTATGAGTCTCCAAATGCCCTGCTACTACTTCCTTAATAATTGATTCTAACATTTTCCAAATGACAGATGTTAGGCTAACTGGTCTATGGTTACCTGTTTTCTGTCTCACTCCCTTCTTGAATAGGAGTGTTACGTTTGTGATTTTCCAATCCGCTGGGACCTTTCAGGAATCTAGTGAATTCTAGAAGATTACAACCAATGCATCCACTATCTCTGTAGCAACATTCTTTAGCACCCTCGGGTGCAAGCCATCAGGTCGACTTGTCAGCATTTATACACATTAGTTTACCTAATAATTTTCCCTAGTGATAGTGATTGTTTTTAGCTCCTCCCTCCCTTTTGCCCCTTGATTTTCTACTCTTACTGCTATATTATTAGCGTCTTGTACTGTGAAGACCGATACCAAATATCTGTTCAATTTCTCTGCCATTTCATTGTTTTCCATTATTATTTACCCAGTCTCATCCTCTAAGGGACCAGTGGTAACATTAGCTACCCTCCTCCTTTTTATATATTTGTAGAAGCTTTTACTGTCAGTTTTTATATTTCTTGCTAGTTTACTCTCATAATTTATTTTCTCACTCTTAATTATTATTTTAGTCATCCTTTGCTGGTTTTTAAAGTTTTCCCAATCTTCGGCCTTACAAGTATTCTTTGCAATGTTGTATGTTTTTTATTTTAACCTGATACCATCCTTGGCTTCCTTAATTAGCCAAGGTTGGTTCACCCTTTTTGTGGAGTCTTTCCTCCTCACAAGGATATATCTTTGTTGTGAGTCATAAAATATCTTTTAAATACTTGCCACTGCTTATCCACCATCATACCATCTAATCTGTTTACCCAGTCCACTTTACCAAATTCTGCCCTCATTTCTTTATAATTGCCCTTATTTAAGTTTAACACAGTAGTTTCAGACCCAAGATCCTCGCTCTCAAACTGGATGTGAAATTCTATCATGTTATCATCACTGTTTCCCAAGGGATCCTTTACTTTAAGATCATTAATTAATCCCGTTTCGTTACCCATTGCCAGATACAAAATGACCTGTTCCTTGATTGGTCCCCCGACGTATTGGTCGAAGAAACAATCCCTAATACACTCTATGAACTCCTCCTCAGGGCTGTTTTTGCCAATTTGATTTGTCCAAACAATGTGAAGGTTAAAATCGCCCATGATAATTGCATTACCTTTTGTACAAGCCCGCCTTATTTCCTGATTAATATTTTGCCCTACAGTGTCGCTACTGTTCAGGGGCTTATATATTACTCCTCCTCGTCATTTCTTTCACTTGCTGTTTCTTACCTCCAACCAAATTGATTGGACATCTTGATCTTCTGAGTCAGGATCATTTCTCTCTATTTTACCAATTTCATCCTTTATTAACAGAGCTACCCCACCACCTTTACCTTTTTTCCTAACCTTCCGAAATGCGAAATAACCATGAATATCTGGCTCCCAACCTTGGTCACCTTGCAACCACGTCCCTGTAATGGCCACGAGATCATACCCATTTGTTTCTGTTTGTGCAGTCAATCCCTCTTTCTTATTACGAATGCTGTGCGCTTTCAGATAAAGAACCGTTAATTTTGCCTTTTTACCATTCTTTCCTACCCCAGCCCCATTTGCTAGTGCACTCTTATGTTTGTACGGTCTGTCCCTTCCTGACACACTCTGTTTATCATTACCCCCATCACTTTCCTCTACTACTTCATTGTCTTTTCTCTTTATCAATCTAAACTTCGCCCAACCTGAGCACCCCCCCAACACCCCTTTTTTTAATTTAAAGCCTTCTATACCGCCCTAGTTATTCGGTTTGCCAGAACACTGGTCTCAGCATGGTTCAGGTGAAGCCCGTCCCAACAGAACAGCTCCCTCTTTCCTCAGTACTGGTGTCAGTGCCCCATGAATCGAAACCTACTTAACCCACAGCAATATTTGAGCCACTCATTCATCTCTCTGATCTGATTTACCCTGTGCCAATTTGCTCGTGGCTCAGTTAATACTCCGGAGATTATCACCTTTGTGGTTCTGCTTTTGTATTTACTCCCTCAGCAAAACCTCTTTCTTTGTCCTACCTATGTCGTTGGTACCTACGTGGACAATGACAACTGGATCCTTCCCCTCCTACTCCATGTTTCTCTCCAGCCCTGAGGAGGTGTCCTTAACCCTGGCACCGGGTAGGCAACACATCCTTCGGCGCTGTCGCTCTTGGCTGTATCTATCCCTCTAACTATACTGTCGCCTACTACAACCACATTCATTTTTACTTTCCCCACTTGAATGGCCCCGTGACCCAACGCCGTGGCCAGTTTGCTCATCCTTCCTGCAGTCCCTGCACTCGTCCGCAAGGGCTACAAGAACCTCGCATCTATTGGACAAGTGCAGAGGCTGTGGCTCCTGCAATGCTACCTACCGGATTCCCGTACCTGCCTCACTCGCAGTCACACCCTCCTGTCCCTTACCAATTGCCAATTCTGCAGTATTTAGTCTAAGGGGCGTGACTGCGTCCTGGATCAAAGTGACCAGTTAACTTTCTCCCTCCTTGATGCCTCGCAATGTCTGCAGCTCGGACTCCAGCTCCTCAAATCGGAGCCGAAGTTCCTCGAGCTGCATACACTGACCGCAGATGTAGTCGTCCTGGACAAAACTGTCCAGTAGCCCACACATATTGCAGCTGCAACACATCTCCTTCCCTATCATAAATATTTTATTTATTTAATTGATTACGAGAATGCGAATCAAATTATTTTTAGGTTGAACCAAGTACTGGTCTTGGTTAATTTATTAAATTAAGTTTAGTTTTTTTAAAAATAGTTTTATTGTTTAAGTTACTTAGCCCACAGTCCTAAGAAAGAAGAAAACAGAAGAGAGACTCACCGCCAACCAGCCACCTGCCTTACCTGTGACGTCACACTGCTGTTTAATTTTGTTATTGCTGTGACATGCTCTCTGTTCGCTCCCCTCTACTGTCCAAACAAATGCACCTCTCCCCTTACTGCACCGAATCCCCTCACTCACCAAATTCCTAATTATAGACTCTATCGAAAACAGACTCTGTGCTCCCTCACTCAATCCTAAATGCCCTACCCCGTATCCTGAGACTGTGACCCCTTGTTCTGGACCACCCAGCCAGGGGAAACATCTTCCCTGCATCCAGTCTGTCTAGACCTGTCAGAATTTTATATGTTTCAATTAGATCACCTCCCATTCTTCAAAACTCGAGTGAATACAGGCCAAATCGACACAATCTCTCCTCAAATGACAGTCCTGCCATCCCAGTGATCAGTCTGGTGAACATTCGCCGCACTGCCTTAAAGGAACGTATATCCTTTCTTAGGTAAGGAGAACAAAACTGCACACAATACTCCAGGTATGGTCTCACCAAGGCCCTGTATAACTGAAATAAGACATGTTTGCTCCTATACTCAAATCCTCTTGCGATGAAGGCCAACATACCATTTGCCTTCCGAACTGCTTGCTGCACCTGCATGTTTGTTTTCAGTTACTGATGTACAAGGACACCCAGGTCCCTTTTTACATCAATATTCCCCAATCTATCACCATTTAAATAATACTCTTGCTTTCTGTTTTTCCTTCCGAAGTGGATAATTTCACATTTATCCACATTATACTGCATCTGCCATGTATTTTCCCACTCACTCATCTTGTCTAATTCGCCTTGAAGCCTCTTTGCATCCTCCTCACAACACATGATCCCACCTAGTTTTCTGTCATCAGCAAACTTGGAAATATTACATTTGGTTCCCTCATCCAAATCATTGATACATATTGTGAATAGTTGGGGCCCAAGCTCTGATTCCTGCGGTTTCCCACTGGTCACTGTTTACCACCCCGAAAAAAGGCACATTTATTCATGCTCTCTATTTCCTGTCTCTTAACCAATTTTCAATCCATGCCAGTATATTACCACCGATTCCATGTGTTACAATTTTGCACACTATCCTCTTCTGTGGGACTTTATCAAAGGCCTTCTGAAAATCCAAATAAATCACATCCACCGGTTCTCCCTTATGTAATCTTCCAGTTACCTCCTCAAAAAGCTCCAGTAGGTTTGTCAAACATGAATTCCCTTTCATAAATCCATGTTGACTTTGTCTAATCAGCTTGGAAGACAGGGCAAATATGTAAGGGCAAGGCTGGATGGCATCTATTTTAATGCAAGGAGTCTTGCGAATAAGGTGGATGAACTGAAGGTGTTGATAAACACATGGGAGTATGATATTGTTGCTGTCACAGAGACATGGTTGAGGGAGGGGCAAGGCTGGCAGCTCAATATTCCAGGGTACAGAATCTTCAGGCGAGACAGAGGGGGAGGTTTTAAGAGGAGGGGGTTCGCAAT
This sequence comes from Heptranchias perlo, assembly GCF_035084215.1. Taxonomy (NCBI): domain Eukaryota; kingdom Metazoa; phylum Chordata; class Chondrichthyes; order Hexanchiformes; family Hexanchidae; genus Heptranchias; species Heptranchias perlo. Next base: position 501,810 of record NC_090326.1, on the reverse strand, counting down.
ATTAATTAAAGAATCAATTACTGTCATAAGGAGGGATCATATATTAGCAGGTTCCTCCAATGAGGCCATATGGGTGGAGCTTAAAAACAAAAAGGGGGCAAGCACTTTGATGGGAGTGCACTATAGGCCCCGAAACAGTCAGGGGGAGATAGAGGAACAGATATGTAGGCAAATCTCAGAAAATTGTGCAAATAATAGGGTAATAATAGTGGGGGATTTCAACTTCCCCAATATTAACTGGGATACTCAGAGTGTAAAAGGCTCAGAGGGTACAAAATTCTTAACGTGCATCCAGGAGAGCTTTTTGAGCCAGCATGCAGAAAGTCCTACAAGAGAGGGGGCGGTACTGGACCTAATTCGAGGGAATGTGGCCGGCCAAGTGGAAGAAGTGCTAGTCGGTGAGCACTTTGGTGACAGTGACCATAATTCGGTGAGGTTTAAGGTGGTCATGGAAAAGGACAGGGAGGGGCCGGAAATAAAGGTTCTAAATTGGGGGAAGGCCGATTTTAATAGGATAAGGCAGGATCTGGCCAAAATGGACTGGGATCAGCTGCTTGCAGGAAAATCCGCATCGGAGCAATGGGAGTCTTTCAGAAGGGAGATTGAGACCATACAATGGCAACATGTTCCCGTAAAGGTCAAGGGTGGTTCCAAGAACTCCAGGGAACCTTGGATGTCAGGGGATATACGAGAATTGATTAGAAAAAAAAGGAGGGCTTTTGGCAGATACAAAAGGCTAAGGACGGAGGAAGCCCTAGAGGAGCACAAAAAGTGCAGGGGGATACTTAAAAAAGAAATTAGGAGATCAAGGAGGGGCCATGAAATAACACTGGCGAGCAAAATAAAGGAAAATCCTAAGATGTTTTATAAGTATATTAAGGGTAAGAGGATAACTCGGTAGAAAATAGGGCCCATTCGGGACAAAAATGGCAATCTGTGTGTGGAGCCGGCAGATGTAGGAGGGGTTCTAAATGAATTTTTTGCATCTGTTTTCACGATGGAGAAGGACGATGTAGACATAGAAATACGGCAGGGGGACTGTGATATACTCGAACATATTAACATCGAGCGGGAGGAGGTATTGGCGGTTTTAGCAGGCCTAAAAATGGATAAATCCCCAGGCCCGGAAGAAATTTATCCCAGGCTATTGTGTGAGGCGAAGGAGGAGATTGCGGGGGCTCTAACACATATATTCAGAACCTCTCTGGCCACAGGGGATGTGCCAGAGGACTGGAGAACCGCTAATGTAGTACCATTATTCAAGAAGGGGAGCAGGGAAAAACCGGGGAACTACAGGCCAGTGAGCCTAACATCAGTGGTAGGAAAATTATTGGAAAAAATTCTGAAGGAAAAAATTAGTCTTCACTTGGAGAAGCAAGGATTAATCAGGGATAGTCAACATGGCTTTGTCAAGGGAAGATCATGTCTGACTAATTTGATTGAATTTTTTGAGGGGGTGACTAGGCGTGTGGATGAGGGTAACTCAGTGGATGTGGTATACATGGATTTCAGTAAGGCCTTCGATAAAGTCCCCCACAGGAGAATGGTCAAGAAGGTACGAGCCCATGGAATCCAGGGTGCCTTGGCACTTTGGATACAAAACTGGCTTAGTGGCAGAAGGCAGAGGGTGATGGTCGAAGGTTGTTTTTGTGACTGGAAGCCTGTGGCCAGTGGGGTACCACAGGGATCGGTGCTGGGTCCCTTGCTGTTTGTGGTCTACATTAACGACTTGGGTATGAATGTAAAAGGTATGATCAGTAAGTTCGCTGATGATACAAAAATTGGTAGGGTGGTAAATAGCGAGGAGGATAGCCTCAGTCTGCAGGACGATATAGATGGGTTGGTCAGGTGGGCGGAACAGTGGCAAATGGAATTTAACCCGGACAAGTGCGAGGTGATGCACTTTGGAGGGACTAACAAGGCAAGGGAATACACAATGAATGGGAGGACCCTAGGCAAGACATAGGGTAAGATGGATCTTGGTGTGCAAGTTCACAGATCCCTGAAGGCGGCGGAACAGGTAGATAAGGTGGTAAAGAAGGCATATGGGATACTTGCCTTTATTAGCCGAGGCATAGAATATAAGAACAAGGAGGTTATGATGGAGCTGTATAAAACACTGGTTAGGCCACAGCTGGAGTACTGTGTGCAGTTCTCGGCGCCACACTACAGGAAGGATGTGATCGCTTTGGAGAGGGTGCAGAGGAGATTCACCAGGATGTTACCAGGGCTGGAGCGCTTCAGCTATGAAGAGAGACTGGGAAGATTGGGTTTGTTTTCCTTGGAGCAGAGGAGGCTGAGGGGGGACATGATTGAGGTGCACAAAATTATGAGGGGCACAGATAGGATGGATACTAAGGAGCTTTTTCCCTTCGTTGAGGGTTCTATAACAAGGGGACATAGATTCAAGGTAAAAGGCAGGAGGTTTAGAGGGGATTTGAGAAAGAACTTTTTCACCCAGAGGGTGGTTGGAGTCTGGAACTCACTGCCTGAAAGGGTTGTGGAGGCAGGAACCCTCACAACTTTCAAGAAGCATTTGGATGAGCACTTGAAATGCCATGGCATACAAGGCTACGGACCAAATGCTGGAATGTGGGATTAGATTAGACAGGGCTTGATGGCCGGCGCGGACACGATGGGCCGAAGGGCCTCTATCCGTGCTGTATAACTCTATGAACTCTAATCCCGTTGATATTTTCTAAATGCCCTCTTATCACATCTTTTTATCATTGCATTTTCCCTACTACTGATGTTAGGCTAACCGGTCTAAATTAACAATGTTAGGCTAACAGTGCTAATGCCCTGGTGTTCAATAAGTGTAGATAACTGTTTGAACCTCTTCCCGCAATGGGAGCAACTGAATTGTCTCTCGTCAGTGTCAACTCGCTGGTATGTCAGCAGGTGGGATCACTGAGTGAGACTCTTCCCACACACGGAGCAGATGAACGGCCTCACTCCAGTGTGACTGCGTCGATGAGTTTCCAGATGCGATGGGAATTGAATCCTTACCACAATCCCCACATTTCCATGGTTTCACCGCAGTGCTGGTGTCCTTGTGTCTCTCCAGGTTAGGCGATGGGTTGAAGCTTCAACCACACGCAGAACACGTGTACGGTTTCTCCGCGCTGTGAATGATGCGATATTTTTTTCAGACTTTGTAACTGGTTAAAGCTCTTTCCACATTCAGTGCACTGGAACTACCTCACACAGGTGTGTGAGTCTCTCGGTGTTTTTTCAATCACACTGATGTTTGAAATCTTTTCCTCACAGAACAGAAACAAGTTTATCCTTCCATAGGAACAGAAAAGGTCGATGATATTCACGTCCTAATGAATCGAGTTGCTCTGTTAGATCTTTTCGTGATGTTTGCTTTGAATTTCCCGTCTGCAATCCTCCCATTCTAACACTATGTAAAAGCAAAGTACAGGATAGAAATTCAGAGCATTCTTTCATCCTGGTTCCTGCCCCAAGATGGCTGCGCATACGCCATGCTACGCCCATGAGCCACAATAAAGATGAGTAACCCGGGCCTGTCACTGAAGATAAAACCGCGCAGCAGCAGTCCCGACAGACACATTTGAGACCCATGAGCCGAAGTATTTCTCTGCCTACTTCCATCTCCGTAACGTCTCCCGTCTCCACTCCTGCCTCAGTTCATCTGTTGCTGAAACCCTCATCCATGGCTTTGTCACCTCTCGACTTGGCTATTCCAAATTTCTCGTGGCCAGCCTCCCATCTTCCACCTTTTATCAACTTGAGCTCCACAAAACTCGGTTGCCCATATCCCAACTCGTGTTCTCTCATCACCCCTGTGCTTGCTGACCTCTATTGGCTCCCGGTCCGGGAACGCCTCGATTTTAAAATTCTCACCTTGTTTTCAAAACCCTGCATGGTATCACACCTCCCTATCTCTGTAACATCCTCCAGCCCCAAAACCCTCCGAGATCTCTGCGTTCACCCAATTCTTGCCTCTTGCACATCCCCGATTTTAATTGCTCCACCATTGGCAGCCGTGCCTTCATCTGCCGTGGTCCGACGCTGTGGAATTCTCTCCTTAAACTTCACTACTTCTCTACTCCTCCCTCGTCCTTAAAATCTACATTTTTGACGAAGTTTGGTCACCTGTCTTACTATCTCCTTTTTTGGATCGGTGTTAAATTTCATAGGATAACACTCCTGTGAAGCACCTTGGGACGTATCATTATTTTAATGGCGCTATATAAATAAAGTTTGTTTTTGTTAATTGTAAGGTGTCCCACCATTTAAAAAGTAAATGTTTATGTTGGTGTACGGGTTGCCAATAAAGCAGGCTGCTTTGTCCTGATGATGTGGAGTTTCTTGAGTGTTGTTGGAGCTGCATTCATCCAGGCAATTGGAGAGTATTCCATCAGACTCTTGACTCGTGCCTTGTAGATGGAGGAAAGGCTTTAGAGAATCAGGAGGTGAGACAGTCACTGCAAAATACCCAGCCTCTGACCTGCTGTTGCAGCCACAGTATTTATGTGGCTGGTCCTGTTAAGTTTCTGGTCAATGGTGACACCCAGGATGTTGATAATGGGGGATTCGGCGATGGTAATGCCGTTGAAAGTCATGGGGAGGTGGTTACACTCTCCCCTGTTGGAGCCTGGCACTTTTCTGACACGAATGTTACTTGCCATTTATCAGCCCAAGCCTGGATGTTGTCCACATCTTGCTTCATGCGGGCACGGAATGCTTAATTATCTGAGGCATTGCGAATGGAACTGAACACCATGCAATCAACAGCCAACATCCCCACTTCTGACCTTATGATGGAAGGAAGGTCATTGATGAAGCAGCTGAAGATGGTTGGGCCTTGGACATTGCCCTGAAGAACTCGTGCAGTAATGTCCTGGGGCTGAGTTGATTGCCTCCAACAACCACTACCATCATCCTTTGTGCTCGGTATGACTCCAGCCACTGGAGAGTTTTCCCCGTGATTCCCATTGACTTCAATTTTACGAGGGCTGATTGGTGCCAGTCTCGGTCAAATGCTGCCTTGATATCTCACTTCATCTGTGGAATTCAGCTCTTTTGTCCATGTTTCGACCAAGGCAGTATTGAGATTTGGTGCCGAGTGGTCCTGGCGGAAACAAACTGAGCATCGGTGAGCAGGTTATTGTTGAATGAGTCCTGCTTGATAGCGCTGTCTACGAAAACTTCTGTCACTTTGCTGATGATTGAGAGTAGGATGGTGGGGCGGGAATTGGCTGGATTGGATTTGTCCAGTTTTTTTGTGGGCAGGACATACATGGGAAATTGTGCACATTGTCGGGTAGATGCCAGTTTTGTAGCTGTAATGGAACAGCTTGGCTAGAGGCGCAGCTCGTTCTGGAGCACAAGTCTTCAGCACTACAGCCGGGATATTCACGGGGCCCATAGACATTTCTGTATCGAGTGTACTCAGCTGTTTCTTGATGTCACGTGGAGTGAATCGAATTGGCTGAAGACTGGCTTCTACGATGGTGAGAATATGAGAGTGTGAAAAGAAACTTGCAAGGGATATCAAAACCAATACGAAGAACTTTTATAGCTACATTAGGAAGAAGATGCTGGTCAGGAGCAATCTTGGCCCCTTAAAAACTGAAAGTCGGGATATTGCCATTGACAATGTGGAAATGGCGGATATGTTGAACGATTACTTTGTGTCAGTATTTACAGTAGAAAAAGAGGATAGAATGCCGGAAATCCCAATAAAATTAATATTGAATCGGGGACAGGGACTCGATAAAATTAACATAAGTAAAGCAACAGTAATGAAGAAAATAATAGCACTAAAGAATGACAAATCCACAGGACCAGATGGTTTCAATCCAAGGGTTTTAAAGGAAGTAGGTGAGTACATTGCGAATGCCCTAACTATAACCTTTCAAAGTTCTCTAGATTCAGGAACTGTCCTCCAGATTGGAAAATTGCACATGTCACTCCGCTTTTCAAGAAAGGAGAGAAAGGGAAATCAAGGAATTATTGACGAGTTAGCCTCACATCTGTTGTGGGGAAAATACTGGAGTCTATAATTAAGGACAGGGTGACTGAACACCTCGATAATTTTCAGTTAATCAGACAGAGCCAGCATGGATTTGTGAAATGTAGGTCGTGCCTGACAAACCTGATCGTTTTTTTTGAAGAGGTGACTAAAGTAGTGGTCAGGGGAATGTCAATGGATGTTATTTATATGGACTTCCAGAAGGCATTTGATAAGGTACCACATAAGAGACTACTAGCCAAGATTGAAGCCCATGGAATCGAGGGAAAAGTACGGACTTGGTTAGGAAGTTGGCTGAGCGAAAGGCGACAGAGAATAGGGATAATGGGAAGGTACTCACATTGGCAGGATGTGACTCGTGGAGTCCCGCAGGGATCTGTCTTGGGGCCTCAGTTATTCACAATATGTATTAACGACTTAGAGGAAGGCATAGAAAGTCTCATATCTAAGTTTGCCGATGACACAAAGATTGGTGGCGTTGTAAGCAGTGTAGATGAAAACATAAAATTACAAAGCGATATTGTTAGAATAGGTGAATGGGCAAAACTGTGGCAGATGGAATTCAATGGAGACAAATGTGAGGTCATCCATTTTGGATCAAAAAAGGATAGAACAGAGTACTTTCCAAATGGTAAAAAGTTAAAATCAGTGGATGTCCAAAGGGACTTTTGGGTTCAGGTGCATTGATCATTGAAGTGTCATGAACAGGTGCAGAAAATAATCAATAAGGCTAATGGAATGCTGGCCTTTATATCTGGAGGACCAGAGTACAAGGGGGCAGAAGTTATGCTGCAGCTATACAAAACCTTGGTTGGACCGCAGCTGGAGTACTGTGACCAGTTCTGGGCACTACACCTTCGGACGGACATATTGGCCTTGGAGGGAGTGCAGCGTAGGTTTACGAGAATGATACCCGGACTTCAAGGGTTAAGTTACGAGAAGAGATGACCCAAATTTGGGTTGTATTCTCTGGAGTTTCGAAGGTTAAGGGGTGATCGGATCGAAGTTTATAAGATATTAAGGGGAACGGAAAAGTTGGATAGAGAGAAAATATTTCCGCTGGTTGGGGATTCTAGGAGTAGGGGGCACAGTCTACAAATTAGAGCCAGACCTTGCAGGAGCGAGATTAGAAAACATTTCTACACACAAAGGGTTGTAGAAGTTTGGCACTCTCTTCCACAAACGGCAATTGATACTAGCTCAATTTCGAAATTTAAATGTGAGATAGATAGCTTTTTGGCAACCAAATGTATTAAGGGATATGGGCTCAAGGCGGGAATATGGAGTTCGATCACAGCTCAGTCATGATCTTATTAAATGGCGGAACAGGCACAAGGGGCTGAATGGCCTACTCCTGTTCCGATGTTCCTATGTTCCTATAATATTGGGAGGGCGCCGAGATTGTTCATCCACTCTGCACTTCTGGCTGGAGATGGTTGCAATCGCTTCAGCCTTGTCTTTTGCACTCACGTTCTGGAATCCGCCTTCATTGAGGATGGGGATGTTCACGGAGTCTCCTCCTCCAGTTAGTTGTTTAATTGTCCACCACTATTCACGACTGCATGTGGCAAGACTGCAGAGCTCTGATATGATCCTTTTTTTTGTGGAAAAACTTAGCTCTGTCTGTGGCATTTTCCTCCCGCTGTTTAGCTGAGCTCTGTCTGTGGCATGCATGTTGTAGCTTCACCAGTTTGGCACCTCATTTTTATGTGCACCTGGTGTTGTTCCTGGCATGCTCTTCTACACTCCTCATTGGACCAGGGTTGATCGCCTGGCTTGTTGGTAATCGTGGAGTGAGGGATATGCCAGGCGATGTGGTTACAGATTGTGATGGAATACAATTCTGCTGCTGCTGTTGGCCCACAGCGCCTCATGGATGCTGAATTTCGAGCTGTTCTGAATCTATTCCATTAAGCACGTGGATGGTGTCCTCAGTGTGAATACGGGACTTCGTCTCCACAAGAACTCTGCGGTGGTCATTCCTACCATGACTTTCATAGACAGATGCAATTGCGACAGGTAGGTTGGTGAGGACGAGATCAAGTAGATTATTCTCTCTAGCTGGTTGTCTCACCACCTGCTGCAGGCCCAGCCTGGCAGCTATGTCCTTCAGGACTCGGCCAGCTCGGTCAGTCGTGGTGCTACCGAACCACGCTTGGTGATGGATATTGAAGTCGCCCCCCCCCCCCCCCAGACTACGTTCTGAGCCCTTGTTACCCTCAGTGCTTTCTCCAAGTAATGCTCAACATGGAGGTGGACTGGTTTATCAACTGAGGGACGTCGGTTATTGGTAATAAGTAGAAGATTTCCTTGCCCTTGTTTGACCTGATGCCATGAGATTTCATGGTGCATGGAGTCAATGTTGAGGACTCCCAGGGCCACTCCCTCCTGGCTGTATATCACTCTATCGCCACCTCTGGTGGGTCTATCTTGACGGTGGGACAGGACATACCCAAGGAGGGAAGATTCTGGGACCTTTGCTGAAATGTATGATTCTGTGAATATGGCTATGTCAGGCAGTTGCTTGACTAGTCTGTGCGGCAGCTCTCCCAATTTTTGCACAATTCTCCAGATGTTAGGGAGGAGGACTTTGCAGGGTGACTGGGCTCTTATCTAATTAAGGATATACTTGCCTTAGCAGTGGTGCAACGAAGGTTCATTAGATTAATTCCTGGGATGAGAAGATTTTCCTATGAAGAGAGATTGAGTAGAATAGATCTATACTCTCTGGAGTTGAGGAGAATGACAGGTGATCTCATTTAAATATACAAGATTATCAGGGGGCTTGGCAGTACAAATGCTGAGAGGTTGTTCTCATGGCTCGAAAGTCTAGAACTAGGGGGCATAGTCTCAAGATAAGGTGTCGGACAAACTGGTATAGACAGATTATGGACTCTAGTGGAATCAAGGGATATGGGGATCGGGCAGGAAAATCGAGTTAAGGTCGAAGATCAGCCATGAGTTTGTGGAATGGTGGAGGAGGCTGGAGGCGCCGTATGGCCTATTCCTGCTTCTCTTTCTTATGTTCTTATGTACAGAGAACCCACCCATGACATTCTTATTCTTCGGACACTCCTCTTTTGAAGGGACTACCCTCGCTTGGTTCAACTCTCCTATCTGATCATAGTCGTGAGAAGATTCCCTTCCCACCCTATCATAATTTTTTCTGATGTTTCCACAGTTCCATTGCTTGACTCCCTCCTCTTTCTCATCTACATGCTGCCCTTTGGTGAAATAGTCTGTCGGCATGGACCAGCTTTCAGGTGGAGCCTGACAAAATTTCCACCTATCTTGACCCTTCCAATGTCTTTATGTTGTCAGACCCCTATTCTATTTTAAATGAGTCACAATTTCCTCATGTTAAAAATAGGGACTTCGAGATCTTTGTTCCCACAATATCCAAATCGTTGCTACGGATTTCATGCCCACACCTGGCTCTTTCATTTTTGAGTCCCTCTCCAATCACCCAAGCCCTCACTGACCTGTATTGGATTCCAGTCTCCTAAGCCTGTAGTTTATTTTTATCCTTTCTTATAGTTAAATCCATCAGCACCACACCTCTACCTATCTCTGTAACCTCCACCGGTCCTACAGATCCTCACAAACACTCTGTTCCTCCAACTTTGGCCGCTTGTGCATCCGCAGTCCATTTGCTCTAATTTTTGCAGCCGCGCCTCAAACCATATCCACCCTCCAGAATGCCTTCCTTAAGATCCTCCATCTCCCTCTCCCCCTTTCAGGTATCAGTCGTTGCTCAGTGTTAGCAGTCACGCACCTGAGTTAGAAAGTTGTGAGTTCAAGTCCCATGCCAGAGATTTGTACACATAGTCCAGACTGACCCTACAGTGTAGTACTGAGGGAATGCTGCACTATCGGAGGGGCATTGCTGTGGGAGCTCTGCACTTTCGGAGAGGCAGTACGGGAGAGTGTAGCACTGTCGGAGAGTCAGTACTGCAGGAGCGCTGTACTGTCGTAAGGCCAGTATTGAGGGAGTGTTCCACAGACGGACGCTCAGTACTGAGGGAGTGCTGCATTGTCGAAGAGGCGACACTGAGGGAGTGATCAACTGTCAGAGAGGGAGTAGGACACGTTAAATCTAGGGGTCATCTGCCCTCTCAAGTGAATGGAAAAGAAGCGAAGAAGAGCTGGGGAGTTCTACGATATTTATCCCTCAACCAACATTCCTAAAATCGATTTCTTGGTCATGTATCTCATTGCAGTGTACGGGAGCTTGCTGTGTGCAAATTGACTGCCACGATTCCTACATTACCACACTGACTAAACTTGACAATGTACATTATTTACTGTTAAGTGTTTTGGGATGTCCCCATGACTTGAAAGGCGCAATATAAATACAAGTTCTTTCCTTCTTTCAGAACTTCCATGAAACCCATCTCTTGCTTCAAGCTTTTTTGCCATCCCTCCTAATATCTCTCACTTTGGTCAGTGGTCCATTTTTGTCTGATCATACCTCAGCAAATATTTATCTGTATTAAAAGCGCTATTTAAATGCAAGCACTTATTGTTATATTTTACCATCCTCCACTTTCTTCGTCCCACTATTAGTGGCCATTCCATCAGACATCTAAATTGTAACCAGAATCAAATAATAATCAGAAAACTTATACTCTCCATCTCTCCATTGGTATCTCTTCTTTTACACCCTCATTAAATCCAATCTTTTAAAAAGGTTTTCACCAGTCTTCCTGATATCATCTTATTGCTTTTTTGCCTGTTTTCCTTACTTACCCATGAAGCCACTTGGAAATGTTTATCACATTAAAGGCGGTCTGTGAATGAAAGCTGTTGTTGGTTTTCTTTGGAATGTGTTCATTAGTTGTCCACTGTTTGAGCAAAAGTAATTTCTGGGTTAATATTCTTTTACCAGAAAGATATTATATCATAGATGGGCTTGTTGAGATAAATTAACATTTTCCCTCCGTAAGATGGCCGCCTTGCCCCTCATTAAGATGACGCCTTGACATTCAGTGAGATGGCTGACTTGCCCATCATAAGATGACTGCCTTCCTGGTGGCCATTTTGTTTCAGGTTCAATGCGCGGTTTTCCATTTTCATGTCGTTGAAGTTATTGTTCATAGTTTCACGATATCGCAGGAGGAGATCATTCAGCCCATCTTGCTTCTGCCAGCTCTTCTAAAAGTTATCCAATTGCTCCCATTTCCGCCTCGGCTCTTTTCCCACAGCACTTATGTTGTAGTAATAGTTGTAATATATAAATATATAAATATATATAAATATCTCCATATACGTGCTGTTGACAACAGCACGTATATGGAGATATTTATATATATTTATTATATATAAATATTATTATATATACAAGTTGCAGTCGATAAAGATTGTCCCTCATTAAGTTTCTGTTTAGATGCATCTGGTTAATAAACTGGGCTTTGTTTCTGTGTAAATGAATGTCGCTGAGAGATTGTTCCTGTAACTGAGTGAGGGTCCTGTTGCATTTGTTTTTATTTAAGTCCTTTTCATTGGGACTTTTAAATATCATAAATTTGTTTTAACTCTTTGACTGATTGGAAAAGCCACAAAGTGTAAGTTGAGCACAACTACAGGCTTTTTTCCACTGCTAATTAAATGAAGCGGGAAGAGCAAAGGTAAAGTTCGTTCGCCCTTGGACACTGCAGCAAAAAGGGACTGAAGTCACAATAAATGCACAGACGTCTTGTCTCTAGCTCAGGAACAGAAGGGAAAACAAATACAGGTGTAGTTCGGAAACTGCGAGAAAATACTAAGTAGGACGGACAGACTGGCACCTATTGGAGTGAGTGGCAAAGAAGGAGAGGAAACCCTGCAAACTTGTATTAGAAAGAAAAGCAATAAGTGCTCTTCAGTCTGTGCTGAGTATCTTTCCGGCTCTCTCTCTCCCAAATTTTCTTTCTCCTCTTTAGATGTTCTGCTTTGTAACTGGGGATTTTGTTTGTCAATGGTGTTTGCCGAGAGATTGCATGTGCTATGGAATGAGTGAGTGAGTAAGTGATTGAGTGCGAGTCTGAGGGAGCTCTGAGCAGTTGCTGTGCCTTTTTGATCCATTGCTTTGTTTATAATCAAGTTATTTTCCATTTCTCTTTCCCCATAAGATATTTTGTGGAAATGCCGCAGCATGGAGATGTGGAAAGATAAATTGTGGGAGGAGGAGGAATCCTTTGAAAAGAAGCATTCTCTCCAGAGGGGAAAGTTTGAGGCATTCACCATAGGCTCAACTCAGTGGAGCTCATGTGAGTTGTGCCTCAGTTGCTGTGGGATCACTGAGTGGCTATGGGATCACAGGATCACTGTGGGATCACTGGGACACTGCAGGATAACTGTGGTCCATTGGATGCACTGTCAGACCACTAGTTCACTGAAGGATCACTGGGTCACTGGTGGCCATTTTGATTAAGATGGGCACCTTGCTACTCAGTATGATGGCTGTCTTACCCTTGGAAATTTTGTTTAAGATGGTCGCCTTGCCCCTCAATAAAATAGCTGCCTTACTGGCACCAATTTGTTTCAAGTTCAGGATGGCCAATTTGTTTAAACTTCATGGCGGCTATGTTGTTTAAGATGGTCGACTTTCCCCGCAGTAAGATTGCCGCCACGCCCCTCAATAAAATGGCTGCTTCACTGGCACAATTTGTTCAGGTTCAGGGTGGACGTTTTGTTTAAACTTTTTGGTGGCTATATTGGTAATATGGCTGTCTTGCCCCTCAATAAGATTGTCGCTTTGCCCCTCAATAAGATGTCAGCATTACTGAGCTAATTGCACAGTGCAGTATTCACCAGCGGAGAAATACATTCCTGAATAAATTTAGCCATTGCACTGTGCACAATTCAGCAGCAGAGAGAGTTATCGAATCATTGAATCATAGTACCATAGAATGATTACAGCATGGGAGGAGGTAATTTGGCAATCCAGCTAATGCCTCTCGCCCGCCCGATCCGCGAAGCCCTGCATTTGATTTCCTTTCTAGTACTTATCCAGTTCCCTTTTGAAAGCCATGATTGAATCTGCCTCCACCTTCCCCTCAGACAGTGCATTCCAGATCCTAACCACTCGTTGTGTAAAACAGTTTTTCCTCATGTCATCTTTCGTTCTTTTTCCAATCACCTTAAATCTATGTCCTCTGGTTCTTCACCCTTCCGTCAATGGGAACAGTTTATCTCTATCTACTCTGTCCAGACACTTCTTGATTTTGATTACCTCTATCAAATCTCATCTCAAACCTCTCAGCTAATTGAAAACAAACCCAGCTTCTCTGGTCGAGCCACGTAAGTGACGTCCCTCATCCCTGGAATCATTCTAGTAAATTTTTCTCAGGCCTTCACATCTTTCCTAAAGTGCAGTGCCCAGAACGAGACAAAATACTCCATTTGTGGCCGCACCAGTGTTCCCTAAATGTTCCCCGACAGTCACTTACTCCACTTGGCCCGCCTCATTCCCCAAAACCAAATTCAGCAATGCCTTGTTCCTCGTTCGGCTAGAAACGTACTGGTCAAGAAAGTTCACTAGAACACACTTCAAAAATTACTCCCCCTCTTTTCCCCTTAGATTATTACTATCCCAGTCTATATTGGGATAGTTGAAGTCCCCCGTTGTCACTACTCTACAGTTTTTGGACCTTTCTTTAATTTCGCTGCAAATTTGCTCCTCTATATCCTTCCCATTAGTTGGTGGCCTATCGAAGCCATCCAGTAGAGTATTGGCACCTCTGTTGTTTCTTAACTTGCATTCCTATATGAATGTAACCTTTGCACGTTGAAGTATTCACCAGCGGAGGGAGACATTCCCCTATAAATGTAACCATTGCACTGTGCAGTATTCACCAGCGGAGGGAGACATTCCTGTTGAAATATACCCATAGTACTATCGTCCCGGTGATCCACTGTGACCTCGTGATCCCACAGTGACCCGCATTGATCCCACAGTGTCCCAGTGATGCTGCAATGATCGCACAGTGACCCAGTGATTCGAATGTCCCATTGATACCAGAGATCTCCCACAGTGACCCTGCAATCCCACAGTGATCCCACACTAACCCAATGATCCCACAGTGTCCCAGACACAACTCACGTAAGCTCCATTTGGTGTAGCATGTGGTGAAGGTCTTGGATTTTCCCCTCTGGAGAGAAAGCTCCTCCCAAATTTCCTTTCCCACATTTTCATGTTGCAGCATTTCCAGAAATAAAAATCCTCTGGAAAGAGATAGAGAGAAAAAATTGATTCAAAACAAAGCAAGGGATTAACAAGGCCCAGCAAGAGCCCGGACATCCTTCACACTCATTCGCTCACACTCACACACATATTTCCTCACAATCAATCACTAACTCACACTCACACACACTCACACTCAAACACTCATTCTCTGACACAGGCAATCTCTCAGCAAACATAATCGACATAAAGAATCCCCCAGTTACAAAGCAGGGAATCTAAAGAGAAGAGAGAAAAGTTGGAAGAGAGAGAGAGACAGAAAGACACTCGGGACAGACTGAAGAGCACATGTTGCTTCTCTCTCTCTCTGACACAAGTTTGCAGGGTTTTCTCTCCTGCTTTGACACTCCTTCCTTCCATCATTGCCACTAAAAGGCACCGGTCCGCTTCTATCTGTCTGTCTGTCCTGTTTACTCTTTGCTGCACGGTCCTAACTGCCGCTAGTTCGTTTTGTCTTCTGTTCCTGTAGCAGGGGACAAAAAGCCCGTGCATTTCTTGCTACTTCACAACTGTACCTTTGCTCTTTTCTCTTGTTTAAATTAGGAATCGACAAAAAGCCTGTAGTTCGTTGTCATTCTTACAGCTTGTGGCTTTTTCCAATTAGACAAAGCGTTCAAACAAATTCAGGACATATAAAAGAGCCAAAGCAAAGAACTTCGAAAAGAAATCAAATACACAGCAAGATCCCTTAATCAGTTACGGGGACAATCTCTCAGCAACATTCGTTTAAACAGAAACAAAAACTAGTTTAAAAAGATGAATCTAAGGAGTAAAAGATTGGAAGACAATGTTTAGAGACAAGATCAACTTGCATTTATATATTAAAACAACCACAACAATCTTGTATATTATCTCTCTCTCTCTCTCTATATATATATATATATATACATACATATATGACATGGAAGACAGCACAGCGCAGAAAGAGGCCATTCGGCCCAACAGGATAATGACGTTTCCCCTGAATTCCTTATTTTAAAACAACAACTCGTGCACATAATAATAATGTATATATTTATATATAACTTTATAGATTACAACAACTGTTACAACTACTACAAAGTCCCTACAAGGGCTATAGGGAAAGAGCAGGGAGGGAAATGGGACTAATTGGGTAGCTCGTTCAAAGAGCCAGCACAGGCACGATGGAGTCAATGGCCTCCTCCTGCGATACGATGAAACTACGGACAATAAATTTGAAGCCATGAACCTGGAAAATGGACGCCCTGAATCAAAATGGCCGCCAGTAATCAGCCATGTGGCAAGTCGGCCACCTTACCAAGGGGCAAGGCGGAGACAGGAAAGCGCCTTATGAATGCAACTTCTTTCTTTGAATTGATAAGAGATGGGTTGTTATGATTAGTCACGAACTCCATTATCGACATTTGTATGGTGGCACTCCCTCCCAGGGACGGTAGACGAGAACTAGATGGACTTTGGTCTTTTTGTCGTCTGTACGTCCGTCCCTCAGTCCCTCAATTCCTACAGTCCCAAATGGCCAAGCGTCAAATGGTCCCCGATTCGCTGCCAAGCACAGTCGAGCCGAGCATCACCCTGCCCCAGAAAAGCCAAAGTGCTCGTCTGTCTGTCTGTCTGTCAGTTATTTGTTGCCTATGTTTAAGGAAGGTGAATGACTTCAAGAGGCTTGGTGTTTTGTTCCAAAGTATAAAATGCGTCATTAAGAAAGTAGTCAAGACGTTCAAATATACATACAAGATTACAGAATAGAATGATAACAGGCTAAATACAGAGGCAAAGTTTAAAGAGCGAGCAAGCGACATATTTGTTGAGGGAGAGTGGGGGCAGCCCGACATGAGACGACACGAGAGACCAGCCAGCTAGCGAGAAGTTGCTGGTTGAACCTGGCTGAAGAACGGATGAATGGACGCATCTGAAAGAGGTAAGATATCTTCTGGGTTGCAATCTGACGCACTGATTGATTGAAGTGAAGCCTGCAATTAATATTTTGCAACAAATACTCCTTGAATAAATAACATAATATATGATATATTTAGATATGTATCAATATTTTATATCAAACGTACAATACAGCACTCTACACCAAAGGGGCCATTCGGACAAACTGCTATTTCTATTTTACAAGAAAACTTCTTGTATGTATAATATAATATATCTTGATATATATAGTTCATATATATGGCATGGCATCTAAACAGGCCGTTCTGCCCACCTGGGTGAGGAATATTCCCCGGATTTCTTTATTTGGCAACATCAACGACGTCTTGAATATATAATATAATATATAATTTAATTATATATTAAAGTATATTTTACATTGAATGTACAGTACAGCACTGAACAGCGCGGAGGCCATTCGGCCCAATTGTTATTTTTATTTTACAAAAACAATAACTTCCCAGAGGTCATGGAGTTCAAATCCCACGGTGGCGAGTTTTTAAATCGAATTCAATAGTCAATTGTGGGCTGGCACCATGGAAAAATGACAGTGAAAGCTGTTGCATTCTTAAAAACCCAACTGGTTGAATGATGTCCTTCAGGGAAGGGAACCTGCCGTCTTTACACGGCCTGTACCTACAAGTGACACGAAATAAGCAATAAAAGTGGCCTTGCCATATTCGCCCACATACCGAGAACAAGTATTTTTTTTAAAAAACTCCTGCAAATGCTAAATTGGTGAGGCGAACCAGATTGGCACCAGGGATGAGGGACTTCAGTTACGTGGAGAGACGGGGGATGCTGGGATCGTTCTCCTTAGATCCAGAGAAGGTTAAGGGGAGATTTGGCAGAGGTGTTCAAAATCATGAAGGGTTTTGATAGAGTAAATAAGGAGTAACTATTTCCAGAGGTGGGAGTGTCGTTAACCAGAGGACACAGATTTAAGGTATTTGGCAAAAGAACCAAAGGGTAGATGAGGAGAATTTTTTTTAAAGCGGTGAGTTGTAATGATCTGGAATTTACTGCCCGAAAGGGTATTGAAAGCAGATTCAATAGTAACTTTCAAAAGGGAGTTAGATAAATATTTGAATGGGAAAAAATTGCAAGGGTACGTCAGCAAACTTGGATACATTACACTCGGTCCCTTCATCTAAGTCATAAATATAGATTGTAAATAACAGGCACTGATCCTTGCGGCAACCCATTAGTTACAACCTGATGCCGACCTGAAAATGACTCATTTATCCCTAACCTTTGTTTTCCGTCTGTTAACCAAGCCTCTATCCATGCTAATCTATTAGCCAGAACTGCCTGAGCCCTTATCATGCTAATAAACATTTATGAGGCATCTAATCCAATTTGGAGGAAAAATTTGCAGAACTACGGAAAAAGTGCAAAGGAATCGACTAACTGGAATTCTCTTACAAAGAGTCGGCAAAGCTTGAATAGCTGAATGGCCTCCTTCTGTGCTGTAACAATTCAATGATTCTATGATTATACACAATACAATATATATTATCATTTTATATATAACATATATATAACATTGAATTAACAGTACAGCACTGTACAGCAGAGGCCATTCGGCCCAACAGCTATTTTTATTTTACAGCAATAACTTCTTGTATGTACATTATAATATATCTTTTTACATATATTATGTAGAATACTGCACGGCATAGAAACAAGCTCTTCAGCCGATCTTGGCGATGAAGTTTCACCTGAATTCCTCGTTTGACAACAACAACTTCATGAATATATATTATAGTATAAAAGTTATTATTATATAATTATATATATTTTACATCGAATGTACAATGCAGAACAGAGGCCATTCTGAAAGCTGCTATTTCTAATTTACAACAACAAGTTCTTGTATATGTAATATAATATATCTTTATGTATTTCATATAATATATTTAAATATTACATACAGTACAACATGACACAGAAACAGGCAATTTGGCCCATCTGGGTAAAGAAGTTTGCGCTGAATTCCTTATTTGAAAACAATAACTGATGGAATATATAATATATAATATAATATAATATAACATAATTATATATTTATATATTATACATCGAATGTACAATACGGCACAGCATAGTACAGAGGCCATTCGGCCCAACTGCTATTTATATTTTATACCAAATTCTAGTATACCTAATATATCACCGTGCCAGAGGCGTGGTTCTGTGTCAAAATGGTCTTTAAAAGCTAAACAGAAATTGAGTGGGGAGAAACAGAGATCCACCACGACTGCCCCAACCTCACCTTTCGCTTCCTGGCAGCGCCACCTAACTTGAAATCTTCATGACTGCTCGCTACCTCTCAGCTTGATGCCTTGATGCAGGTTTATAGATTACCTGTGAACCAGATGACTCAACTACAAGAGAAAGCCACGCTACACGACAACGGCATCCATCAAACTACCTTTTTTTTATTCGTTCATGGGTTGTGGGCGTCGCTGGCAAGGCCAGCATTAATTGCCCATCCCAAATTGCCCTTGAGAAGGTGGTTGTGAGCCGTCATCTTGAACCGCTGCAGTCCGTGTGGTGAAGGTTCTCCCACAGTGCTGTTAGGTGGGGAGTTCCAGGATCTTGACCCAGCGACGATGAAAGAAAGGCAGCTGGAGATCGTTGGGCCTAGGACACTGCCCTGAGGAACTCCTGCAGCATTGTTCTGGGGCTGAGATGATTGACCTCCAACAATCACTACCATCTTCCTTCGTGCTAGGTACTACTCCAGCAACTGGGGAGTTTTCCCCCTGATTCCCATTGACTTCTATTTTACGAGGGCTCGTTGGTGCCACACTCAGTCAAATGATATCAAGGGCAGTCACTCTCACACCTGGAATCATCCCGGCAAGCTTGAGTCAACTATGAGTATATACCTTTTGTAATGGGCTTAGTCTAAGATAGACATTTGATTTCCAAGCGGATATGCATTTTGAGAATTCAGAATGTGTTGTTTTATTGTTCTTAATTCGGATATCAAGATTTTGTTAAAGTTCTGTCATTTTTTCTAGTGTATTAATAATAAATGATTGTTTTCTTTAGTTTAAAAAGCCCATAAAATTAAACCTTGTGGAGATAAAAAGGCAATGCCCCAAATGAAAATGTAAAATCATTTTGCACCTTTTTGCATCTACACATGTAACATTTGTAACTTTCCCAGTGTCCTGCTGGATACTGTAACAGATCACAATATTCTCTTACCCCTTTTGCAGTGTAACGAAACTGGACAGGATCCCACAGCTCTCTCCTGCTCTGTTAATGATACAAATACTGTTATTGTTTCAAATTAAAGAGAAATATCAATAATGGAGAAATTAACGGAATCCTAGCTCAGAACTTAATTCAGATTGAGTCCACTTTTACTCTGATTTGTTTAATTGAAGCGACAATTGCATTCTCTACACAAAACGACTAATTTGACCTTTCCTCCTAATGTCTCGCCTCTCCTTCTCCGTAAGCATTATGGAGGAACAACCAAATGTTAATCGATTTTTTTTTGCACCGCAGTCTTTACGTTAAACTCCAGCCAGCTCGTGCCATTCTCATTCAGTTTGTATCTTTAACTATAGTGCAACAGTAATTTAACAGGAGCAATAAATATATCATTTCCGTATCTCTCAGCATAACAAGCTGTGACTGGAATGTGTGTTTTGTTTATGGCGAAGATGAATCAATTTTGCACAGTTATAATCAAAACTCTTTAATAGAATAATAACATTTGAAACATTAGACATGTTGTCTCCAAGCTAGCCATGATTTTTCAACAAACGCTTTGACTCTTCGTTAAATTGCATTAACCTGACACCTTCCCCTTCCTTTGCCATCCCCTGCAGAATCCTAATGACCCAATCTGAACTATGTTTAGACTCTATTACACAGAATGCATTCTCATAATACATTAATACTGACTTTTGTATTTCTTTATTATATTATACACTATGCTATACAGGGATATAGATATTTCAATATAAAATAAATCTCCTCAGGAAGGAGAGCGAGGATACATGGAGAGACGGTCTGAAACTGGGGAACAAAGATAAATTTAAAGACATAATTCACCAAAGGAAGGAAAAAAGGAAATAGCACAGAGAGGGCCTGAAACAGTTCACGGACACTTCAGGAGAGAGACTGGGAATAACCTGTAGAGAGGACCTTAAACTGGCCACGAACAGTTCAGGAGAGAGGTTGGGACTAAACTCCAGAGAGGGAATGCAATTAGGTATGAACAGAATTTAATTATGAAAATCACCTCAGGAAGAAGAGAGCGAATAAATTCGTGGAACGATCTGATACTGGGAATCAGCAAAGATTTAAATCTGAAAATGTGCTCTGGACGGTCACAAGGAAAACACGGAGATAGGTTCTGAAAGTAGGAATACAGATTTAAGCAACACAATCACTATAGCAGAGAGTGAGGGAAAACATGAGGAAAGGAACAAATACCGGGAATAAACAAGGGCCTAAATATAAAAATCACCTCATGGAGTAGAGGACTGGTCGTGGAGATGAAAAGAGAAATAAATATAAATATCACCTCGGAAGGGAGAACATAAGAACATAATAATTGCTGGACAAAAAAATGAGCAAGGCCCATCCAGTCCGATAGAATGATACTGGAATTGGTGATCAAAAGTAACAATTGATCTCCATCAATGGAGAAGATTATTACATATTGCGATCGTGTAAACGTGATGAGGGTGAATCGACAGTCCCTCTTACAACTCTCCAATTTTTATTTCATTGAAATCAATGGAAATAACAATGGGGAGAGAAGTGAAACCGGCTGTGGATTCGAGATCACCCGTTTTACACGATCGCACAAAGTCCCAATCTACCTCAATGAGTCTCCAGCAGACCCAGACATGAGCTGTTGAAAGCTTCGTGAACCTTAGGATATAAATTGGCCTCAGGAAGTAGTGTAAAACGGGCGGCAACGAATCAGCAGTCCCTTCTACAATCCGCCCGATTTCCTTTTCCATTGAATTCAATTGTTGAGAAAATCGGACATAAAACAAAACGAGCTGCTGATGCCCTATCGCTTATTTTGCACTGCTGCTTAAGACCAATTTCACCCCCACTTTTTTTTGGTCACAGAGCATTGAATCCTGTAATTCATCGGGGGAAATCGTATGCGATGGGATACCCTGCGATTGGGTGCACAGTCTGCAGAGAACAGCTTGTGATGGAACAATTTCATTCCGCAAGTGTTCGTGATGTCAGGACGGATTCCACGAATGGGTGCTCCCAGTGATTAGCTTCACCCTCATTGAGAACCGATCTATAAACCACAATTTCACAGCGCTTTATTTTCTAGCCGCCACTTTAAGCCGACTGGAGACAAAAGAAACCCGTCAGTGGTTTCGAGATTTCCCCACCCGGTTACTTGACCAGTTGTGCCAGCTCCATAGTTACTAATGAAGCATATTCTAAACGTGGAAAGACTGAAAACCCTGGTGAAAGCAACTCAGAAACAATGGGGTTAATGTACAATTTCGACCAGGGCACAACACAGGCGGTGCTGGATTGGCTACCAACTATACAATCCACTCAATTCTCCTTTGCATTGAAGTCACAAGGGGGGAATTTGGATAAGGTCCGTCTTTGGGCTCCTGTAGCGTGATGTGCTAATACCCAACGCCCAATGGCCCCTGCACAGGCAGGACACAAGTTTCAGCCCACCAGAGGACTGACCTGCAATCAGCGTTCCATTCCAGGCCTTGCACGTGGAGTCGATGCAATTCGCACTTTCCACCACCTGGGGGAGCTAATCCCTTAAAGGGGGGATGTTCCTTAAATCTCTTAAAGGCAGCTGGTACCTGTTATTTGGTGAAAATAACAGTCCACTGTCTGCACAGAATCTGAACAGAGATCAGGCATCGCACACATAAAGCACACTTAAAGATGTAGGTCCAATCCCTATGATCGGCGTTGGTACCATGTCTGCGAGAGTGCAAGCACCATGGTTCTCTGCTGCAACACTAGAGACCTTGGTGCAAGAGGTGGACAGAAGGAAGGACATCCTATATTCGCAATGGGGGGGTGGTGCGGCGGTGGGCTGGCTGCGGTGGGGGGAAAATGCCCTCGAGACAAATGTTCAAAAGGTAGTTTGAGGCAGCGGGGACGAAGTCAATGCCAGGCACATAGCATCATGAACATGGATATGGTCCCCAACAACATCCCGGCTGTAGTGCTGAAGGTTTTTGCGCCAGAACTAGCTGCGCCTCTACCCAAGCTGTTCCAGTACAACTACAACACTGGCATTTATCCGACAATGTGGAAAATTGCCCAGGTATCTCCTGTCCACAAAAAGCAGGACAAATTCAATCCCGCCAATTACCGCCCCATCAGTCTACTCTCGATCATCAGCAAAGTGATGGAAGGTGTCGTCGACAGTGTTATCAAACGGGACTTACTCACCAATCACTTGCTGACCGATGCTCAGTTTGGGTTCCGCCAGGACCACTCGGCTCCAGATCTCATTGCAGCCTTGGTCCAAGCATGGACAAAAGAGCTGAATTCCAGAGATGAGGTGAGAGTGAATGTCAATGATGTCTCGGCAGCATTTGACCGAGTGTGGCACCAAGGGGGAAAACTCTCCAGTGGCTGGAGTCATACCTAGCACAAAGGAAGATGGCAGTGGTTGTTGGAGGCCAATCATCTCAGCCCAGGACATTGCTGCAGGAGTTCCTCAAGGCAGTGTCCTAGGCCCAGCCATCTTCAGCTGCTTCATCAATGACCTTCCCTCCATCATAAGGTCAGAAATGGGGATGTTCACTGATGATTGCACAGTGTTCTGTTCTATTCGCAACCCCTCAAATAATGAAGCAGTCCGAGCCCGCATGCAGCAAGACCTGGACAACATCCAGGCTTGGGCTGATAGGTGGCAAGTAACATTCACGCCAGACAAGTGGCAGGCAATGTCCATCACCAACAACAGAGAATCTTACCACCTCCCCTTGACAATCAACGTCATTACCATCGCCGAATCCCCCACCATCAACATCCTGGGGGTCACCATTGACCAGAAACTTAACTGGACCAGCCACATAAATACTGTGGCTACGAGAGCAGGTCAGAGGCTGGATATTCTATGACGAGTAACTCACCTCCTGACTCCTCAAAACCTTTCACCATCGACAAGGCACAAGTTGCCTGGATGAGTGCTGCTGCTGCTTCGACAGCCACCACAACCCACGACCTCTACCAACTAGAAGGGCAGCAGGCACATGGGAACAACACCAGCTGCACGTTCTCTTCCAAGTCACACACCATCTCGACTGGGAAATATATCGCCGTTCCTTCAGCGTCGCTTTGTCAAAATCCTGGAACTCCCTACCTAACAGCACTGTGGGAGAACCTTCACCATATGGACTGCAGCGGTTCAAGAAAGCGGCTCACCAATACGTTCTCAAGGGCAATTAGGGATGGGCAATAAATGCTGGCCTTGCCAGAGACGCCCACATCCCATGAACGAATAAAAAAACCCTCGGATGAAGTCCGTCAGGATCTGGGGAATTGTTAGATTTTAGTTCTAATATTTTTTTAATACCCTTTCCCTGGTGATTGTAAATGTTTTAAGTTCCCACCTCCCTTTCACCTCTTGATTCACAATTATTTCTGGCATTAATGAGGCGAAGTGCTGTTCCTCACCTCAGATTGCCCTTTCTGTGCTCCAGACAGGTGGGAAACAGTCAGGTGTGAAAGACCAAAATCTACAACAATGTGCTTCAAACAAAGCTGATTTATTTAACATGCTAGAATAGTAAACTCCAGCCCAGTTATAGGAGTTATTAACAGAAGCAGAAACAAATCCCAACTGTTAGCGTGAACATGGTTCAATCCTGGATGTGATTAACACCAACAATAACAGTAGAATCCAGCCCCTGCATTTGGTTTTGAACTCGCTGGTGAGTTGCAGGTGGGATGACTGAGTGAATCCCTTCCCACACACGGAACAGGTGAATGACCTCTGCCCAGTCTGACTGCGTCGATGAATTTCCAGGTGGGACGGGTAATTAAATCCCCTCCCACAGTCCCCACGTTTCCACAGTTTCTCCGTGGTCCGGGTGTCCTTGTGTCTCTCCAGGTTGGATGATCGGTTGAAGCCTCGTCCACACACAGAACACATGTACAGTATCTCAGTGCTGTGAATGGTGCGATGTTTTTTCAGGCTGTGTAACTTGTTAAATCTCTTTCCACAATCAGTGCACTGGAATACACTCACTCGGGTGTGTGTATCTCCGTGCTTTTCTGGTCACACTGATGTTTGAAATCTTTTCCACAAACAGAACAGACAAACCTTTATCCTTCCATCGGAACAGAAAGAGCCGATGATATTCAAGGTGTGATGAATCGAGTAACTCTGTTCGATCTTCACGTGATGTTTAGTTTGAGTTTCTAATCTGCAAATATTCCCCTTCCAACACCCTGTAAAAGGAATTTACAAAATTCCTCGCTGTAAGTACAGATAGAAATTCAGAACATTCTTTCATCATGGTTCCTGCCGCAAGATGGCTGCACGTGCTCCCTTCTACGCCAAAAAGCCCCTATAAAGATGAGTAACTCCGGCCTGTCGCTGAAGATAAAACTCCACAGCAGCAATCCCGCCAGACACACTTGAGACCCATGACGTAACGTCGCCCAACTCCGCCCCTGCCTCAGTTCATCTGTTGCTGAAACCCTCATCCATGCCTTTGTTACCTCTAGAATTGGCCATTCTTATGCTCTTCTAGCCGGCCTCCCATCTTCCATCCTCCATAAATTTGAGCTCATCCAAAACTTTGCTGCCCCTATCTTAACTCGCACCAAGTCTCGTTCTCCCATCACCCCTGTTCTCGCTGACCTACGTTGGCTCCAGGAACGCTTTGATTATTAATATTCTCACCTTGTTTTCAAAACCCTCCATAGTCTCACCCCTCCGACTTCTGTCACATCCTCCAGCATTACAACCCTCCGGGATCTCTGAGTATCTCGAATCCTTGCCTCTTGTGCATCCACGATTTTAATCGCTGGGCCATTGGCGACCGTGCCTCGGCCCGATGTGCTGGAATTCTCTCCCTAAACCTCCCTGCCTCTCCCCCTCTCTCTCGCCCTTACAACCTACCTTTTTTTGACCACGTTTCATGTCATCTGTCCTAATGTCTCCTTTTGTGGATCGGTGTCAAATTTTATCGGATAACACTCATGTGAAGCACCTAGGGACCTATCATTACGTTAAAGGCGCTATATAAATACAAGTTTTGGTGTTAATTATAGGGTCTCCATTATTTAAGGAAACAAGGATATGACAGGAAGCTTTGTCGCTCTGAAGCATCTATTGCTGCACCTGATTTACAGATTCCATCACCAGCCCAGATGCACCCTCTCGAGAGGATGTATATTGTGAGACTGAGGGTATATCACAGGTTGAAGGACCGAGCACTAATGAGCAGGAGGAGCTGGACATAATTCTATGTTTCTCCTTTGGGGAGGCCGAGAAACCACTGCACTTGGCTGAGGGACCCAAGGCCCTAGGTCTCAGGACTGCAGTATTCAGCAGAACTAAGATTTGGTAGCACAGACCATGGAGACAGTCACTTCCCACATTCTGGAATGGCCGATCAGTTGGAGAAGTTCAAGAACCGTATTTGTAAGACAACATTGGAGTTACGTAAGGCCATGAAGAGTACCCTGGAGAATGTGGCATTCCAGGTGATTCCTGCAGCAGCAAGAGATCTGGTGATTCCAAAGACGTTCGTTACTTCTGGAGTGGCAGCCATGACGGCTTCCATCGACTACTGGTGTGACGACCTTAATAGCGTCATATCTCAGGGCTTTCACAGCTTATATGTTACAATTTGGTCTGTCTCACACTGACCTTCAACCCAATCGAGCCCATTCGCAGCACTAGTAACCTGCAAGGAGTGGTTGCAGACTTTACTGTTTCTGATGGCATGGATAATGAGGTTGTGTCATTCCAATCTATAGTTCTGGACTGAACCCAGTAGGAATTGCATGCTCAAGTGAGATGAGCGCACGGAGACAGGTAGTGCAAGCCTCATTGCTGCTGTTGTGTTGGACCTAACACCGAGGGAAAATAGTTTGCGTTACATTGATAACAGGGATAATAGTAAAATATTATATTCCTTGCACTCATTGACCGAGGCACCCACACCTAAACAGTGTATTGGTACAGGGATAAAGTGCTTAACTATTCGAGAAGTGGAAAGTGACTTGACATTTTGGGCTGCTTGACAGATGGTCAGTGAATTCAAATTGGAGTAAGCTTGCTCATCGGGTCGGAGGCTGGTAGCTACAAACTATGGATTATCAGGAATGAAATGTAACTTCCGCGGTTCGGAACAACAGCCGGCAGCACATGCGCCGTCCGTTTTACACCGGTGACTTCAATGGAAAGGAGAATTCAGTGAGATGTACAATTGGCAGTTGATTCATTACCCCCTGTTTTGTGCCCTGATCGAAGATATATTTTAACTCCATTGTTTCTGAGTTGCTTTCCCCAGGATTTTTAGTCTGTCCACCTTTAGAATATGCTTCATTAGTAACTGTGGAGCTAGCAAAACTGGTCGAACCCACAAACGGGTTTCTACTGCCTCCAGTCGGTTCAAATTCGTGGGTAGAAAATAAAGCGCTTCGGCCTTGTGGTTTATAATTCGTCTCTCCCAGAGAGCGGTTCTCATCGCTGGGAGCTCCCATTCGTGGAATCAGCCCTGACATCAACAGCACTTGCAGAATGAAATTGTTCTTCGGCAGTAGTGCAAAATGAGCGATAGTGCAAAATGAGCGATAGTGCAAAATGAGCCATAGTGCATCAGAGACCGTATTGTTGTTGGTCCGATTTTCCGTACAACTGACTTCAATGGAAAAGGAAATCTGGCTGATTGTGGAACGGGCTGCTGATTCGTTGACGCCCGTTTCACGAAACTACGCAAAACCAATTTTTACCCTAAAGTTCACAAAGCTTTTCACGACTCAAGACTGGATCTGCAAAAGACCAATTTATATCCTAGGGTTCACAAAGCTTTCCGCAGCTCATGTCTGAGTCTGCTATGGACCAATTTATACCCTAACGTTCACAAAGCTTTCCACAGCTCATGTCTGGGTCTGCTGTAGACCAATTTATACCCTAACGTTCACAAAGCTTTCCACGGCTCATGTCTGGGTCAGCTGGAGACTCGTTGGGTAGATTGTGACTTTGTGCAATAGTGTAAAACGGGTGACACTGAATCCGCAGCCGGTTTTACATCTCTCACCATTATTATTTCCATTGACTTCAATGAAATAAAAGTTGGAGAGATGTAAAAGGGACTGTAGATCACACTATTGCAATATGTCGCAATCTGCTCCATTGATGGAGATCAATTACTATGATTAATCGCCAACTCCAGCATCGTTGTATTGAACCAGATGGATCTTGCTCAGTTTATGTCTAGCAATGCTGATGTTCTTATGCTCGCCCCTCAGAGGTGATACTGATGGTCCAATTCTCTTTTTATCTCCACTTTCAGTCCCCAACACTTTGTTATTCCGCGTCTGCTCCATGAGGTGATTTTTATATTTACGTGGTTGTTTATTCCCAGTATTTGTACCTTTCTTCATGTTTTCCATCACTCCTTGCGATATTGATTTTGCTATTTATATCTGTATTCCCATTTTCAGCCCCTATATCGGTATTTTTCCTTGTGTCAGTTTGGAAGTCATGTTCAGATTTAAATCTTTGCTGATTCCCAGTCTCAGATCCTTCCACTATTCGCCATCTTCTTCCTGACATGTTTTTTAATGCTTAATCTCTGTTCATTTCTAATTTCATTCTCTCTCTGCAGGTCATTCCCAATATCTCTCCTGAAGCGTTTGTTGTCAGATTCAGGGCCTCTCTACATGTTAGTTCCTTTTTTCCTTCCTTTGATGATTTAGGTCTTTAAATTAATTTTTGTTCCCCACTTTTCAACCGTCTCTCCGTGTTTGCTATCTCTCCTTACATTTTTAAAAATATTTAAATCTCTGTACCCATGTGAGGCCTATTGTACAATATAATAAGAAAAATAGGTTAAGAATACTAAAGTCAGTATCAATACATTATGAGGATGTATTCTGTGTGATAGAGGCTACACAGGATTTAAATTAGGCCGTTAGGATTCCGGAGGGGAAGGCAACGGAAGGAGAAGGTGTCAAGTTAATGCATTTTAATGAAGCATCAAAGGGTTTGTGTAAAAACTATAGCTGGTTAGGAGACAACAGGTCTACATTTCAGCTATTATTATTCCATAAAAGTGTGTATTTATAACCATGCAACATTCCATCACCTTCTACATGAACAAAACACATATTCCAGTCAAAGCTTGTTATGGTGAGAGGCACGGAGAGGGTGCATTTGCTGTTCCTGTTAAATCACTGTTGCAATATTGTTAAGATGCAAACTGATTGAGAATGGCACTAGCTGGTACTTAATACAAAGTCAGCGGTGCAGTGAGGGAATTAAACACCAAAATGTGAACTGCCACAAAAGAAATGAATTAACATTTGGCTATTTCGCCATAATGTTTGCAGAGAAGGAAAGACCAGCAGTTTGGAGGAAAGGTCACATTAGCCATTTTGTGCACAGGATGCAATTACAGCTTGCAATAAAATCAGAGTAAAATTGGACTGAATCTCTATGTAGTTCTGATCTGGGGAATCCTTTATTTCTCCATGATTCATATTTTTATTTAATCTGAAAGAATAACAGTATTTGTAACAGGAACAGAGCAGGAGAGCACTGCGGGACCCTGTCCAGTTTAGTAACATAGCAGGAGACGTAAGAGTACATTGTAGTTTATTACAGAATCCAGCAGATCACTGGGAAAGTTACAGATGGTACATATAGAGGAGCGAAAAGGTGCAACGCGATTTTACACTTTAATTTGGGGCAATGCCTTTTTATCTTCATATGGTTTAATTTTATATTTAACTGAATAGGCTCTTTTTGCGAAAGTAACTTCAGGCACAAACCTGACTGTTTTCTTACAAACGACTTTGTAAAGAAAACAATCATTTTTTATCAACACACTAGAAAAAAATGACATTGGAACTTAAACAACATCTTGGCTTATACCGGATTGAGAATGGATTTAACAATAACACATTCTGAATCTCCAAAATGCATAACCGTTTGCAAATCCAATCTTTATCTTAGGCTAACCTCATAAGGAAAATTATAAACTCATGGTTGTCTCAAGCTTCCCGGGATGATACCAACTGTTTTGATAGACACCTTTGGAGTGCAGCGCAGCTTTCTCTTGTAGTCTGGTCATCTGCTTCACAGGCAATCGGTAAACATGAATCGAGGCATCAAGCTGTGAGATAGCGAGCAGTCATGAAAATTTCAGGTGAGGTGGTGCTGCCAAGAAATGAAAGGCAAGATTGGAACAGTCGTGGTGGATCTGTGTCTCTCCACAATCAACTTCTGTCCAAATTTAAAAGATCTTTTTAAACATAGAAACACACCTCTGGGGCAGTGGTTTGTCAACAATCGGTTCCTACAAATACAACCCACGATTGAATCACATTTCATTTGTTTTCGCTCAGAGTCCACATTGTAACCAAGTTATGTCGGAATGTGATCAAACCATCTTCAGTAAGTAATGGGGAGGGTCAGGTACACAAGATTGAGGTTCTTTATTGTGCACCCCCTTGGCATCAACTTAAGAGCTGTCAAAATTAAATCCAGAAGAGCGTTACCCAGAACAGAGAGAAACTGTCTGGCCTGCTTCATCTTCTGCTGTTCTGCTAGTCATCACTCACACACTGCAGGCTTATTGCACAGTTTGTTTGGTTATTTAATGCTTTGTGTGCTCTATTCTCTCTCATGTCTCTTTATATGTTTGTCCATCTGTCATTGTGTCTGCTCTCTGTTTATATCGTTTATCTCTACTTATTTTCTGTGTGTTTTTCTATCTTTTTATTTCCACTTTTACTTTAATTCGTGTTTGACTAAATTAATTTAGTTCTTTAATGAAGTAAATGAGAGGGTTAATGAGAGTAGTGAAGTTAATGTTGCGTATATGGATTTTCAAAATACATTTTATAAAGTGCCATGTAATAGACTTGTTAGCAAAATTAAAGCCCGTGGAATTAAAGGGACAGTTGTAGCATGGATACCAAATTTGTTCAGGGACAGAAAGTAGAGAGCAATGGTGAATGATTGTATTTTTCAGACTGGAGGGAAATATACAGTGGTATTCCCCTGCGTTCAGTATTGGGACTACTAATGTTTTTAATATATATTAATGACCTGGACTTGGGTATAGAGTGCGGAATTTCAAATTTTGCAGATGAGACGATACACAGAAATGTGGGAAACATTTTGGAGGATTGTAAAATACTTCTGGAGGACATAGACAAATTGGTGAAATGGGGAGACACATGAAAGATGAAGTTCAAGGCAGAGAAGTGTGAAATGATGCATTTGGGATGGAAGAATGAGGAGAGGCATTATAAACTAAATCGTACAATTCTAAAGGGAATACAGGAACAGAGAGACCTGGGTGTACAATTTTTTTGAAGGTGGCAGATCAAGTTGAGAAGGCTGTTAAAAAATCATAAGAGATCCTGGGCTTCATTAATAGAGGCATGGAGTACAAAGGCAGGGAAGTTATGCTAAACCATTGATTAAACACTGGTTAGACCACAGCTGGAGTATTGTGTTCTATTCTGGTCACCACACTTTAGGAAGGATGTCAAGCTCTTTGAAAGGGTGCAGAAGAGATTTACCAGATTGTTACCAAGAATGAGGGACTTTAGTTATGTGGTGAGCCTGGAGAATCTGGGGTTGTTCTCCATAGAGCAGGGAAGGTTAAGAGGATATTTGACAGAGGTGTTCAAAATCCGGAACTGTTTTGATCAAGTGAATAGGGAGAAACTGTTTCCAGTGGCAGAAGGGTTGGTAACCAGAGAGCACAAATTAAGCTGATTGGCAAATGAACCGGAGGCAACATGAGGAAGCTTTTCTTTTATGCAGCGAGTTGTAATGACCTGGAATGCACTGCCTGAAAGGGTGGTCAAAGCAGATTCAAAACGTTGAAAGCGCACGACCCTCATTAACCCTCTCTGTTACTTCACGAAAGAACTCAATCAAGTTTCAAACTTTCAAAAGAGAATTGGATAAATACTTGAAGGGAAAAAGTTTGCAGGACTATGGGGAAAGAGCAGGGGAGCGGGACTGATTGTGTAGCTCTACAAAATAGCCGGCACAGGCACGATGGGCCGAATGGCCTCCTTCTGTGCTGTATGATAGTATGATAATTTCTGTCTCTCTGTCGCTGCTTATGTCTCTATCGTTTTCTATCTGTTACGCTTGGCTTGTTTCTATGCGTCTCTCTCTCTGTCTGTATGTTGCTGCCTGTCTTCTCTCTCTGTCTTACGTCTTTTTTTACATCTGTCCCCCTGTACCTTTCGCTCGTTGTCTCTCTCTCTCTGACCTCACCCGTATTTTTTCCACCTCTGTCGCCGCATCCCCTCTCTCTTTCTGTTTGCCTCTGTTTGTCTCTGCCTCTGTTTCTCTTTGTGTACCTACTTTTCCCATTTATTTAACTCTATCTGTTTATTCACCCTTCCTTTTTCATCTGCCTTTGTTTTATTCTGTTTGTTTCTCACTTTCTAATATAACTTCTTTCTCTCTTTATTTGATCTCCTTTCTTCATAACTCTTTCTTCATTTATCTCCACCTCTGCCGAACTCTGTCTCTGCCCCATTTTGTTTCTAAATATCTCTCTCTCACATACATGCACTGCCTTTTATGTGAATCTGTCTTGATTTCTTGTGCTTTTTGAAAGTTGTATTTCTTTTGACCTTATGTTTTCCCTCTGTGTCTTCCTTTCGATTTTTATTTTGGTCTCTCTCCAATTCACTTCTTTTCTCTGGACTACTTTCAGCCTTCTCTCTGTCTCTTCACTTTTTTTCTTTACTTTTCTGTCTTTTTTCTGACTACTTCTGTTTGTTTCTCCGTCTATATCTCTACCTACTTTATGTCTTTCCCTTAGTCTCCCGTGCTTTTTTCCCTGTTTTTACCTTTCTCCTCCTCAGTCACTGTATATTATATTGAATTTTTCTACCGCTTTCTTCTTATCTCTCTCTTCCTTAATCGATCTCTCTCTATCTCTATATCTGCATCTAACTTTGATTCTGCCATTCTCTCACTTCCCATTTCTGTCTGCCTGTGTTGGTATGTTTGTTTCCCTTTGTAGCTGCGTCTCCTCCTTTCCACGCCTCTCTCTCTCTAACTTCTTTCATTCTTTCTCTCTCCCTCACACACACGCACACAAACACACACACAAGCAAAGACACACACTGTCACTCTCAAGAAGCTGCAGTGACTATCCTACGGGGGTAGTTCTACACAATGTAGTTACAGGTTAATAGCAGACTTCAGGAGGACACAGACAGACTGGTGAAATTTAATGCAGAGAAGTTTGAAATGATGCATTTTGGATTGGGGAATGAGGAGAGACAATATAAACTAAATGGTACAATTTTAAAGGGGTTGCAGGAACAGAGAAATCTGGGGTTTACGGACACAAATGTGAGAAGGTGACAGGACATATTGATAAGGTTCATAAAAAAAGCATATGGGATCCTTGACTACATAAATAGAGACAGAGTGTACAAAAGTAAGGAATTTAAACGAAACTACCATAAATCACTGGTAGGCCTCAGCTGGAGTATTGTGTCCAATTCTGGACACCACACTTTAAGTAGGATGTCAAGATCTTGGAGAGGGTGTGGAGGATATTTACTAGAATGGTACTAGGGATGAGGGACGTCAGTTACATGGAGAGATTGGAGAAGCTGGGATTGCTCTCTGGAGCAGAAAAGGTTAAGAGAAGAGCTGTGCAAAATTATAAGGGGTTTCGATAGCGTAAATAGGAAGAAGCTGTTTCCATTGGTAGGAGCGTCTAGAACAGATTTAAGATTGATGGCAAAAGAACGAGAGAGGAGATGGGGAGACATTTGTTTTACACCGTGAGTAGTTATGATCCGGAATGAACTGGCTGAAACGGTGGTAGAAGCAGATTCAACAGTAACTTTAAAAAGGGAATTGGATAAATATTTGAAGAGGAGAAAAATTGCAGGGCTGTGGGGAAAAACAGCTGATTTAGAGTAATTGTTTCGCACTTTTGCAAAGAACTGGCACAGGCACGATGGGCCGAATGGCCTCCTTCTTTTCTGTAATATCCTGTGATTCTATGCATGTGATTACTACAGGTGGAATGTTCCATGGCGCGAGATCAAGAACGTTCATTTCCATAAGGCAAGTGAGAGGGGGAAATTTAGAGCGAGAATAAAAGAAGAGGAATTCTGTTTCGGGAGAATATAACAGTGATTATACTTGGAAGGATTATGCACGACCTGCAACTCTCCATTTCTCGTTTGGTCTCTGTCTCCACAGCACTGGTTCTCTCTCCCTCTCTCTCTCATTCTTATACTCTGATTTTTTCTGTCGTTTTACCTCTTTCTTTCTTTCCCACCTCTCTCACTATTTCTCTGTTAATCGCTCTTTCTCGGTCTCCAATTGTGGCTATCTTTTCCTCTGTTTTTCTCTTTTTGTTTCACTGTAGCTTTATCTCTCTATTTCCTTGCCTTTCTCTCCGTATCTGTTTGTCTGTTGCTCTCTCTCTGTCTCTAACTACTTCTGTCCCCCTCTGACTGTCGATCTCTCTCTGTCCCTCTCTCTCTCTCTCCCTGTCTGTCTTTCTCTGACTCTCTCTCTATCGCTCTCTCTGGCTGCCTCCTCACTCTCTCTCCCTCGGTCTCTCTCTCTTTCTCCCTCTCCTTCTGTCTGTCTGTTTATCTCTCTCTCACTCTCCATCTGTTTGTTTGTCTCTCTCTCTCTCTTCCTCTGTCCGTCTGCCTCACCTTTCTGTCTTTCCCTTTGTCAGGCTATCTCTCTGTCTCTCTTTCTCTTTCCCATCCTGACTGTGCCTCTCTCCCCTCTATCTGTGTGTGTCTCTCTCTCTCTGTCTCTCTCTCTCTCTCTCTTGCTCTCCGTCTCTCTGTCATCCTCTTCCTGTCTCTCTCTGTCTGTCTCTCCTACGATACATTTATGTGGAGTGCACCCATTCTAACCAGGCCCACGGCAGCTACTTTGATTGGTAGGTCAGCACATTTTGCTGGGCGGCCATTTATTGACGTCCAGCTGAGCCCTTTCATGCCTCCATTTTGAGCAACAATTCATGTGTCGTCTGCAGAGTAAATCCCGCCTCAATAGGTCAGATTATCTATAAAATATAATGTCAGAATCAGATTTAAGATTATTTCACGACTATGTGCTGCTAATATAAAATGCACTTTCCTTCCCCTGGGAAGTGTAGGGGATGAAGTATGAAATGGGATTGAGTTCTAGTGCTTCAAAACCCTTCAGCTCCCTCTATGATTTCATTAATTTAACAATTAGGTTGAGCGGATATTTTACCGCGTTCTTCAGCTCCTCTCTGAATTTAGCCTGGGTCAGGACATAAATACACGTGTTTGTGCAGGAACTGAGAAGCTGCAGCATTTTTGAGATTTGACGTGTGATATAAAGAGGGTGACTGTGGGAGTAATAATACCGAGTGCCTGTAATTCGCAGATAAATGTTAATTACAACCTGTGTCACCCATAACAGTATAAAACTGGCCGATATGCTGAAAAGTAAAATGATAGATTTCCTTCGTTTCTCCATCTCTGGATCCTCGTCAGTCTCTCCATTGCTGCGGCTCCGGAGTCCCATTCGGACACGACTGGCGACTAAAATACGTCTGACCGTCAGAACATTGAACAGCAAAATGAGGCAGAACGGAAGACAAGGAGTTATAATGAGATGAAACAATTCAAATGCGGCCCATTCGGGGGAAGTACGGAAGCTCAATTTAGTTTCACAATACCAGGGAACATTATCAATTATATACGCAGGCTCATATGTAAAATACCAGGGGACACTCACTAAACAGCCCAGCACACTCACTGTTCCCAGAACCACAGCCGCAGTTTTCTCGGTGCAATAATTAATTTTCAGCTTCTCACAACAAATAGCCACAAATCGATCAAAGGTGAAAGCGACAGTGAGCCAGACTGAAACCACCGTTATTGCATACCCCAAGAAGACAATGAGACTACACACGGGAGTAATATCCAGGAATGAGCCTGAGAAATAAATCTCAGGAATCCACCCCAATATCGGATCAGAGATAACGACCAGGAGATCGGCCACTGCCATTCCCACCAGGTAGACACTGATACATTTGGAGAGACCACATTTCCCTCGGGACAGGATCACAATCGCCACCAAGTTAACTGTAAGAGAGAGAAAAGGAAGCTGAGAAATTACTGATCAGACCTGGGGCTAAACCAGCAGTTTGAGAGGATCTGGGGTGAAATTTCCAGCTTTGTTGCTGAACCAAAGGGTGGAAACTGATTCATTGATCTGGGCAGCGCTTTCAGGCAGAGGAGTGTTTTAAACATAATGATCAATAATGAATTGGGAAATCGATAAAGATATTGAATAAAGTGAGCAACGGATCCACCGGAAGGGCCGACTGAGGGCGCAGTGCCGGTTGGGAAGGGAGAGAAGGATTCACCGAGCCGGAATCCAGCGGATTAAAGCCGGATTTGGGCTCCAGGCGGACGGGGAAAGAGAACGAACCTCGTGAAGGAGAGGAGACGGTGGGGGGGGGGGGGGGGGGGGGCGGATGCAGCTGGTTTGTTGCTTTGGGTTAAGAGAGCCAACAGGGTGTTGGCATTAAACGGGGAAGGCAGCTTAAGATCGAGCCAGTGAGTGAGATTGGGAGGGAGACAAGGAAAAGGACGTGTAGGAGCCGGAGGGTTGTCAGGGGCAGATGGTTTGGGAAAGCGGATAAACTGAGCAACGGATGAGGAGACAGAAGATTCAATACAGTTGGAGGAGAGGCTGCGATTCACAGGGAGAGACTGCAGCACAACGTTGGAGGAAATCTAATCTATTGGTCCCTGTAACACAATCCAACAAATACATTCAACAGTTAATTCCTGGTGTTATTGGTGCCAGGGAACCTATCTTGGGTATAAAATGCGTTCAATAAATTTACTTCGAACATTCAATTAAAATTAATTTAAAATGTATGAATTAAATCAGCCTCGTTCTTTATTAAATTTCGCTGACAAGGAGCTTTTAGAGCACTTTATCCTAATAATTCAATACGATAAAGAAAGCGCTGATTATGTTCTTTAAATACATTTGAATAACGCTTATGCATTCAGTCAATAAATAAGTAAAAGGAAAATTCACCTAAATAGGCTAAAGAGGACCTGATGGCGCTAAATACACCCGGCAAGAGTACAATAAAACTCTCACAATCTGACAACATCCTAATAATACCTTCAAGTCACATTTACTCTTCATAATTGTACTGGAAATGTCAGCAGCTCATTCCGATGAATTGTTCATATCGCTGCCGCTCTCCCTGCCTGTCTGACAGTCTGCCTCTCTGTCTCACTCACTTTCTCCATTTCTCTCCCTCTTCCCGCGATCCTTCTCCCCTCTCGTTTTCCTTCTCAGATGCTTTCTTCCATCGCACCTCTCCATCTCTCCACACTATCTATTCTACTTTTCAATGCTCTTTTTCCCAACCGATTAAATCCTATGACCTATACGAAAACCCTGTTCACCATCCAAGTGTGCAACGAGCCTATTCTCAGTGTCAGTTTGATAAATAGTGAAGCCTGTGCGGAATAGCATAATTTTGATTTAGGTCAGCCAAATCTCAACCTGTTCATCTGAAAATCATGGATTAAAGAGAATTGAATGCATCTTCCAGATCAATCTCACAATAATCGAGATTCCTTCTGCTGCAATTATACAGTAAAGCAATAGATGGCAGGATTGTTCAATTAACAAAACGCCAACATCATATATTAATCTACAAATCAATAGAAGGGCTCCTGATTCCAACAGATATAATTCAAACGGATACAACTTAACCTCAAAATATTTCATTTTACAATGGAGCCCAATGAGAGTCAATGAATTCATCCACAGTGAAGCAGAGAAGCAGATGTGAAAGAGTCAGCAGCAAACTCAGTTCAGCAGCCAGACATCTGAAGCGGCGTCAGATACAAACATAATGAAATAATATTTCATAACAGTGATAACCAATGAATACATTCAAAACCGAGTTAAATTGAAGCATGTTGTTTGGGACATTGTGCTGCCTGTCTGTAACACTGAGGCTGTGATCTGCCTCATTTTCAATCACTGAAAACACATTGATGAAAAAATATTCCAGGAGGTTAGTTCCGCAATATGAAACTGTTCACAGCTCCAGATGGCTTCATGCCAACTCTAAGCCCAGACACCTGATTCCAATACATTCAATACAGAGAATAATCCAGTAACAATGCCAGGGTTAGATATACAATGCTCATTACAGATATAATTTAACTCATACATGACCAAACGATTAGCGGCTAAGAACAGACAATAACAATACAATAAGTACAGAGAATTATCCAGGAACAATGCCAGCGTTGAATATAAAGGTTTATTACAGATATAATACATTTCCTACAAGAGCGAAAGAGCAGAGACTTTACACATCCCATCATTGAACAAATAGAACAGAAGAGGCCACTGATTAAAATATGCAGGAAGAAAAAAATAATTTGTCAAGTACACAGCACAATTAACATCAATT
This sequence comes from Heptranchias perlo, assembly GCF_035084215.1. NCBI lineage: Eukaryota > Metazoa > Chordata > Chondrichthyes > Hexanchiformes > Hexanchidae > Heptranchias > Heptranchias perlo. The sequence continues at coordinate 463,967 of NC_090326.1, read as the reverse complement.
TACAGCTGGAGCTACCTGCTTACATGGAACTCCAACGGCTGGAAGAACAGGATAATAAATGTCCTCTATCTGATGGATTACTGGATATCCCATTTCTGTGACAAGCACTGACTTCTGTTGGTCTGGAAACCACAGCTTCGGCAGGCACTCTGAGCTGATCCATTCCAACGAACTCTGATTTATACAGGGGACAAGTCTCCACTGACACAGTTATACTCCTGATCATTGCTATTAGTTAAAGTGATTGAACAAACACATGACATCAGCAGCTTTGACACCAATGTAAATAATTTGGTGGATAAAAGACAAACATCTCAAAGTCCAGGATATTATCTTAATCAGATCTCTCTCAAGAGTAAATTTAAAATCTGTACACCTACAGGACTGATCCATCAATAACGAATGGTTTCAATTACAGTTTCCATATAAGGTTATTGACCGTGTTCAGTCCTGGCGATTCATTTATAAATTTTACCGATTTCTCCGCAGCGTAGATTGAATCCAGGTCCACAAGCACATCCGTTTCACTTTGTTCCTGCAGTTTCCCAATTAAAATATACATTTTGAGTCACGGAAACTACCACAGTTCAAGGACAGGTTGAGGATTGAAGCCCAGAAATGACTGCGGATGATATTAGGGTACGGACACTGAACGTGCCCCATTGACATTCCTCTCTCCGCTATTTTACTGCAAATGTTTATCCGTTTTTTCTATATTGGTTAACGGCTCCAGTAAAATTGGCCCCGTGTAACACCGAGCTGAGCTCATGACACGATTTGACTTCCATCACAAAGGCCCTCTGATTCCTTCACCCGCCTCCATTCCTTCCTCAGCCCATTGCCATTGGAACCCTTATCAATGCTTCTGTCCCCACCACACTCCATCCCTCCAATGGCCGGACACCGAACCTCCAGCTTCCATAAACGTGAGCTCGTCCAAAACTCTGTTGTCTGTGTCCAACCAGCACCAGATCCTGCTCAGCATCACTGACCCTCACTGGTTCCCAGTTCCATATCACTTAAATTTAAAATTCTCATCCTTGGCCTCCATGGCCCATCACTCCCCATCTTCATACCTACAGCAAACCCACCCGTTACCTCCTCATTCATCGGACATTGGCCTATTTTGGAAGGGCTACCCTCGCTTGGTTCCACTCACCTATCTGATCATAGCCAAGAGAAGCTTCTCTTCCCACCCTATAATCGTTATCTCTGAGGTCTCTAAAGATTCCATCCTTGGCTTCCTCCTCTTCCTCATCTACAGGCTGCCCTTTGGTGACCTACTCCATACACATGGACCAGCTTTAGATGGACGCTGATAAAACCATTGCGTCTCTTGACACTTCCAATGTCTTTGTGTTGTCCGACCCACATTTTGTTTTAGATGAGCCACAAATTCCTCCAGTTAAAAATTGGGAAGTCATAATCTTTGTCCCCAAAATCTCCACATCCTTGCCATGGATCCCATCCCCACCCCTGGCTTTTGATTGGCGAGTCACTCACCAATCATACAAGTCCTTATTGGCTTCCAGTCTCCTAAGCCTATAGTTTCTTTGTGTTATTTATTATACTCAGATCCATCAGGGCTTCACCCCTTCCTATCTCTGGAATCTCCTCCAGTCCGTCGGTCCCTCCCAAACACACTGCTCCTGTTCCTCTGGCAGCTTGTGCATCCCCAGTCCAATTGACCTACTTTTGGCTGCCGCACCTTCAGCCACATCAACGCTCCAGAATGCCCTCCCTAAGCCCCTCCATCTCCCTCTCCCCGTTAATGTGCCAGCCAGTGTCACCTCTGATTTAGGAAGTTGTGGGTTCGAGTCCTACTCCAGAGTCTTGAATACCTGATCCAAGCTGATACTGCAGTGCAGTATGGAGGGAATGTTTTACTGTCGGAGGTGCAGACTTTCGAACGACATATTAAACCAATGCCCTGTCTGCCCTTTCACTCGATGTAATAGATCCCATGATACTTTTCGAAAAAGCGCAATATAGTTCTCTCCGGTATCCTGGCCAATACTTAACCCCTAACCAACATCATTAAAACCGATTTTCTGGTCATTTATCCCATTGCACTGTGCGGGAGCTTGCTGTGTGCAAATTAGCTGCCGCATTTCCTTCGTAACCACAGTGACTACACTTCAAAATGTACTTCATTGACTGTTTTCGAGCGTCCAGAGGTCTTGAAAAGCGCTACATAAAGGGAAGTTCTTTCCTTCTTTCAGGCCTTCCATGAAATCCATCTCCTGTTTCAAACTTTTGCCATCGCTCCGAATATCACCTTCTTTGGCCGAGTTCCATTTTTGGCAATCAGACATCTAAATCCTACTCGTGAAAACCAATCTTATCCCATCGGACTCTTCATTTACTTCTCAACCTTTTACATCCTCCTTCAACCCACTCCTTGACCAGGGTTTTCGACCGTCCTCCTGATATCTTCTAATTCCTTTTGTGCCTGTTCTCCCCCACTCCTCCGTGAAGCCCTTTGGAAAGATTTATTACATCAAAGGCGGTCAGTGAATGGAAGTTGCTGTTAACTTTCATTTGAATGTGTTCATTAGTTGTCAACTGTATGAGCAAAAGTAATTTCCAGGATCCTATTCTTGTGCTAGACAGTGACTAGGTAGAAGCGTTATTGGCTATTTGTCTTTTCACTCTTTGGTTATAACCCGTTTTACTGCTCTATGGGGTTGGATGAAGATTTATTAGTTATTCTCTTTGGTTAAAGCCCGTAGTTCCAGAGTATAGAGTGCAATTTTGATGCCTCATTATAGAAACATTATTGAAGCCTTAAAGAGAGCACAAGGTAGATTCACTCGAATGAGGCCATGGAATTGAAACTTAATTAAGATCGGAGCCTTGCCCCTCAGTTAGATGGCTGGCTTACTGGCAGCCATTTTGTTTCTGATTCAGGGCAGTTTTTTGCATCACCTTCATGGCCGCCATTTCGTTTAAGATTGTCACGTTGTCCCTCAGTAAGATGGCCGCCTTGTACTTCAGTAAGGTGGCTGAATTAATTGGCAGCCATTTTATGTCAGGTTCATGGCGGCCATTTTGATTAAGCTTTATGGTGGCCATTTAGATTAAGATGGGCACCTTGCCACTCAGTGAGATGACCACCTTGCCCCTTAGTAAGATGACCGACTTGCCATTCATTAAGATGGATGCCTGACAGGTGGCCATTTTATTTCGGGTTCAAGGCGGCCATTTTCTTTAATTTGGCCCGATTTGCCCCTCATAAAGCTGTCTGCCTCACTGGCGATCGTTTTGTTTCAGGTTCACGACGTTGAAGTTAATGCTCATAGAATAGGACTCATTTCGTCCGATTTCCATCTCTGCTCTTTCCCCACAGCCCTTACGCGGGCTTCGTGTATTAATAGTTGTTATATATATATATATATATGTATATATGTATGTCTATATATATATATTGTTGTTTTAGAGAAGCATTGTCTCTCACTCTTTTACTCTTTATATTCATTTGGTGTATGAACTGGGATTTGTTTCTCTGTAAATTAACGTTTTTACTGAGAGATTTTCCATGTAATTGATTGAGGGATCTTGCTATGTGCTTCTTTATATAAATTATTTGTTTTGGGTATTTAAAATGTCATCAAATTGTTTTAAATCTTTCACTAATTGGGAAAGTCACAATCTGTAAGTTGACCACAAACTGCAGGCGTTTTGTCCACTGCTAATTAAAACAAGAATAAAGAACAAAAGTTCGGTCACTATTGGACACGGCAACTAAAAGCGATGAAGTCGCAACAAGTGCTCAGACTTTTTGACCCCTGCTCAGCAACAAAAGGGAAAACAGACTGTAGGAACATTGCAACAAAACTCTAACCAGGACAGACAGACCTGTACCTTTTCGGGGGAGAGAATGGCAAAGGAGGAGACAAAACTCTGCAAACTTGCATGAGAGAGACAAGCAGCATGCGCTCTTCAGTCTGTCTTGCGTGAATTTCTGTCTCTCTCCCAACTTTTCTCTCTCTCCTCTTTAGATTCTCCACTTTGTAACTGGCGCTTTTATTTGTCCATGGTATTTGCAGAGAGCGTGACTTTGGAACGGAATGAGTGAGTCAGTGAATGTGAGGGGTCTCTGGCCTCTTGCTGTGCCTTTTTATCCCTTGCTTTGTTATTAATCAATTCCTTTTCTCTCTCTCTCCAGAGGATTTTAATTTGTGCAAATGCTGCATCATGAAGTTGTCGAAAGACAAACCTTGGGAGGAGGAGGGATCCTAGGACAAGAAGCTTTCTCTCCAGAGTGGACTGACTGAGGTCTACAACACAGGCTGCAGCCAATGTTTCCTATATGAGTTGTGCCTGGATTACTGTGGGATTACTAAATCACTGTGGGATTACTGGGAGACTATGGGATAACTATATGATCACTGGAACACCGCGGGATAACTTGATCACTGTGGGATCACTGTAGGATCACTGGGTGTATTGTGGGATCGTTGGGAGCATTGTGGGATAATTGTGGGATCAGTAGGACACTGTGGGATTACTGTGGGATCGGGGGACACTGTGGGATCACTGTAGGTTCACTGGGCACTGGGATCACTGGACTGCCTTGCCGCTCAGATCACTGGGTCGCCTTACCCCTCAGTAAGATGGCCGCCTTGCCCCTCAATAACATGGCTTATTGGCCTGGTGTGGCATGCAGATGGCTCAATAACGTGGCCATTTAGTGTCAGGTTCGGGGTAGCCATTTTGTTTAAGATGTCCGTCTTTCCCCTGAGTAAGATGGCCAACTTGTCCCTCAGTAAGATGGCTGTCTTACTGGCGCCCATTTTGTTTCAGGTTCAGGGTGAGAGTGAAATAGGCAACAACATGTACAGGAGCTGACACTGAGACTCAGACATGGGCCGTACAGTACAAAGAAGGAGCTAGAGGCTGAGTGATGCATGTTGTTTAAATGAAAAGGCAGTGAGTTTGATTCAGGTGCAGATCTCAATTTTGTATTCATTCAGGGGCAACCAGTTTTTGTTAACACAGCACTGGAACATTTAACACCGAGCATCATTCTTCACTTCGAAAGACACACACTGCACACAGGGACACGATATACAATGCATATACAGGTCTGAACGGACATCAGAAATTGCACAATAAATGACAGATAAAGGTCATGTCGTTATGTTTAAAAACTGCTGTTATATTTTAAAATATTGAACATAAGTTTCTCAAAACGACTTCCCAAATCCTCCAATCTGCATGCCAGACCAGATCAATCTGCCGATCACAGTTTATACCAGTCCATTTCTCTGTTTCTATATCAGTTGCTTGCTCTCCTGGCTCTCTCTCACACCCTCTCTTTCATTCAGACCTGCTCTGTTTCTGATTGTTTCCCTCTCTCTGTTTCTCTCTCCCTCTGACTTTCTTTCTCTGTCTCTCTTTTACCCAACTCATCGTTTCGCTGTCTGCCATTCTCTCTCTCACCCTCACCCTCTGCCATTATCTGACTTTATCTATCTTAGTCACTCTGTATTGCTTGTTCTGTACCTCTTTCACTCAATCTCGCTTTCTCGCACACTATGTCTCAATGGGCATTAATTTAACATGGTGGCGGGGAATCAGCGGGTGGGTGAGTAGTCGGTGGGAAATCCGGAAAACATCTCTGTGCGCCGGCTCGAGAGATCGCGACTAAATTTCCTAGTTTTGCGTCTCCAAGATACCCGAATGCCGTGTTGAGAACTGGAGTATTTAAAGGGCCATGGCAACTATGGATTTTTGAAGGGGAAAGGAGGAATGTGCAGATGTGAAGCACCAAAGGAGTAAGGCGGCAACCTGCTATTACGACTTTTCTCTTGAGTTGCTACTGGCCCGTGTCAGGAGCAGAAGGGTGATGCTATACCTGGTTGACTGGAGGAATTGCCCTGCTTCTGCCACCAAGAAGTCGTGGCTGGAGGTGGCAGAGGAGCAGCAGTAGCACGGTGGCAACGTCGTGGGTACAATGCAGAAAGCACTTCAATGACATAAGCAGGTCAGGTAAAGAGGGTACACTTACTGATTCACCTGTATCATGTGTTTACATTACTCCCAACCCTCACACTGTCGCGCCAAGCCTACTCCATCACATCACTCCTCGAACCCACTTAAGTCTAATTATCAATTCACCTTCACTTTCAGTGCAATTCACTTCGACAAGGCAGAAATGCAGGTGTATGGCGAATCACTGATGATGTATGCTATGGTTCTGACTGGCTTCTCTGAAAAGGATGAAAATTATGTTGACGTTGAAAAGTGGAGAGTGGAAAATTCATGCGATGAGGAAATTGGGAACAAAGGTTACCTGGTTTTATCGGATGATTGGTTCCTCCCCACTTGTGAACCCACCACTACCACTCACCCCAATCCTGATGCAATGTGATAAATCCGTCTGATACTCAACCTCTAATGCAACTCTTTCATTGTCAGCCTCACTCAATTCAATGCATCTATAGGATGACCACGTCAACTTATTTCACTCACACATCCGTGCTTTGTGCCCTTGTAGAAGAGAGCGCAAAATGCACAGGAGAGGAGTAGGACTGGAGGGGGCCACCACAAATAGTGCCTCCGACAGAGGCGGAGGAGGAGGCATTGGAGCTCATCCGAACGGTCGAATGCCTGGCTCTCGTGGATGGCGAGACTGACACCCCACAAATAGCTGGTGGCAGAAATTTAACAGCCTTCACACACAACATGAATTGATGTTATCAGCGATTGACCCGTTGCACACATCAGTATGCTCATTGCAAACTAACTTCCGCGATGATTGTTAATATTGCTTTATGTTCTCTTCCAAGGCCTTTAAGGGTTGATGAGGAGGCACAGGCCATGGAAGAAGGCGGTTCCTCAGAGGAGCTTCATTCCTCTGAGTGTACGCCATCACATCATATCCACTCATGACAAGCGCAGATACTCACACTTCGGTGGATCCAGTTAGGCAGATAGTTGGGTTGTCATCTGGAGATTCACCACTCACAAGTGAGCACGAGCAGACACTGGTGGCAGGCGCAAGGGTGGAGAGTCCCCTTCGGGGGATGCACTCCTCTCCAGGCTCTGCTCAGCTGGACACAGATGCTGAACACGGGGGTTGGGGGGGATGATGTATGTGAATGATAGAGCTACCTTTATAACTGCATCTTTGCGTGGTACTGGGAAACGTGCCAGGCAGATTCTCCACAATAGAGGAGAGGATGGAAGAGTCCACCTGCAGTGGACTGGTGGTCCAGATAAATGTGGGAGTGTCTGTGATGGTGGGAATGGTAACTTCCATTGCGTGACAAGCATGGCTCATAAATAAGCCCATTCAGGCCATGACAACTGACTTGCGGACAGAGGATGGCAACTTTCCTGCCAACTTAAACAGGCAGACGGATACTTTAGCAGTGGCCATACAAGGCGTCACAGATATACTGCAAGTGCTTGTCCAGCAAGGTGGCAGGAATGATGGGGCCTCGGCCCTGCAACTGGTACCCCGCAATGCTGCCTCATCTCCCGATGGCCGGGTGCAGGTGGAGCATTCTATGGCGGGGCCTTCACGTGCTGCACATCCCAGAGGGTACAGGCTGAGAACATCTCAGCAGTCATGGCGGCGACGTGAGCAACCTGCCACTACCTCTTCTCAAGACGTAGGCCATACACCGCGTAGAAGCAGTGGGAAGAGGAAGGTGAAGGTTTTGATATCGCCAAGATTATACAGTAGGTTGTCTGACTAAATGTTATGTTTTTCCTTTGTATTTGTTTTTTGTTACATTCACATTAAATGTTATAATTGTCACTAATACTGCCACGTCTTGTCCATTATTGATTCCCTTTTGTAATGGCGCCCTTGCATATGCTTCATCATGACCGCCAAGACTTGATGTCACCCATTGGGTCGGTGGTTGAAGTACTACTTTGTGCAGGCGAAGGGTTGGGGGTGGGTTTGGGGGGATGAGGTGGTGTTAGGTGTGGTAGTGGTTGTCCTAGGCGGCTTGAGTACTTCACTATCTTCTGTTTGCCGATCTCCTTATGAGAACATATGCAATTTTGAATGATTTAGGTTCAGTTACGTACAAAAAGCATCTGTGGCGCCAACGTGTTTTGAGCACAACGCCTTTTCAGTTGATGTCACACACGCTATTATTGAACCTCGTGGTTTAGGTAGCGCGTTGATACCCTTCTTGTGTATATGGGCTTTTCAGGCACTCCGTGCGACGCAAAAGCTTTCCAATCCCTGCCAGCTCCTGGAGACCGAGACGTCCATCAGAAGCAACATACACCGATAAGGCCGATATCGCGCTCGCATTAATCTCCGGCTGTCAGCGGACAGCGGCAAATCCAATGCTGGAAATACAAAGCAATTCAGACAGCGTCTGGAAAACAGTTAACCGTTCAGTGTTCAGACTTTGGTGAGAACTGCAAACAGGACCAGTGAAGTTATAAACTGGGTGTGTGTATGTGACTGCGTTTGTGCATTATAATATATGGGATAATATGCACGAGTGCGAGGTTTATTTATGAAGTGTGGGTGTGTATGAATTAGTGTGATGTTTATATTGAAGTGTGATGTATGCGATGTTTGTAGGAACATAGGAACAGAAGTAGCTTCTGTTTCGCCATTTTATTGGATCATGTCTGATTTGTACCTTAACTCAATCTACCCGCCTTGGTTCGCTAACCTTAATACCCTTGCCTAACAAAATTCTATCAATCTCGGTTTCGAAATTTTCAATTGGCCCAGCCTCAACAGATTTTTGGGGCAGAGTGTTCCAGATTTCCACCACCCGTTGTGTGAAGAATTGTTTCTTGACATCAGGCCTGAACGGCCTAGTACTAATTTTAAGGCGATGCTCCCATGTTCAGGACTCCCCCACTAGAGGAAACAGTTCATCGCTTTCTACCCCGTCAACTCATTTAATCATCTTAAACACCTCCATCAGATCACCCCTCAATGTTCTATGTTTAAGGGAATACAAGCCTAGTACATGGAACCTGCACTTTTAGTCCCGGTATCATTCTGGCGAATCTGCACTGCACCCATTCGAAGGTCAATATGTCCTTCCTGATTTGCAGTGTCCAGAACTGATCGCCGAATTCCAGATGTGTTCTAACCACAGTTTTATATAACTGTTACATAACTTGTACCCCTTTGTATTTCAACCCCTTGAGATAAAGACCAACATTCCATTAGCCTTTATAATTATCTTCTGTACTTGTCCACGAGGTGTTAACGATTTCTGTGCTTTGACCACGAAATCTCTCTGCCGATGCGTAGGTCCAAGTTACTCATCGTTTAGAAAATATTCTGATCCATCTGTCCTAGTTCCAAAATGGATGACCTCACACTTCTTCATGGTGAACTCGATCTACTACAGTTTGTCCACGCAATTATCTATCAACGTTCGTTTGCACATTTCTGCTTCTATCTACACTATTTGTTGTCCCACCTAACTTGGAGTCGACAGCAAAGTTGGATGTACATCTCTCCATTCCTTCATCTCAGTCATTTATAAATAGAGTGAAAAGCTGCTTCCTTTATACAAATCCCTGCTAGACCCCTCTATCACATCATGCCAAATTGAATACCATTATCCCTCCTTTCTATCTCCTCCTTCTTAACCAATTCCCTATCCAGGTCAATAGTTTGCCTCCAATTCCATGCAGTCTCATTTTTATTAGCAGTCTCGTTTGTGGAACCTTACCGAATGCCTTTTGGAATTCGATATCAATAACATCAATAGGCATTCCCTTATCTACCACGTTGGTTACATCCTCAAAAGATTCAACTAGGTTCGTTACACATGATTTACCCTTTAAAGAGCCATGCTTGATTCTCTGACCAGGTCATGTTCGTCCAAGTGCTCAGTCAGTATTTCTCTTATAACAGTTTCCATTAACTTCCCCACAACAGATGGCAGACAAATAGACATATAATTTCTAAATTTATATCTCCAACCCCTCTTAAATAATGGAGTGACATTGGCAATTTTCCAATCCAAGGTGACATTTCCTGAATTAAGAGAGATGTGGAAGATCATGACTAAAGCACCTATAATGTATTTATTTCAATATCCTGGGGTGGGAACCATCATGTCCTGAAGGTTTCTCTGTTTGTAGTCTCATTATTTTCTCCACTGCCATTTCTTCACTCATATTCATTGGCAGCAGGCGGCTGAAAGGACAACGATATGAGCGCTGCTGACAGAGAATGCTATTTCCCATGGGTGCATGATACCCTGCGGGAGCTGGCGGGAATTTGAAAACCTTTATACGCCACCAAGTTACTATTTATGAAGTGGTGTCTCAAACCCCACGATATACTGGTGGCACAACGGTAGCGTATCCAGATCTGGCGGCTGCGTGTTGAAATCACGTCGGGGTCATGATTATTTTCATACCAGATGTGTGTCTGGATAAGTCGAACCACCTCACAATAAACACAGTTACCTTAAGATCTTCAGCGGACGAGTTTCGGGGAACAATGTATGTGATCCTCTCATCGATGCATTTCTATAAAATTTGGGGAAAGTATTTGTGAATGATTTACTGGGAAATCGTGAAAAAATCTCGAACGTTCTCCCCCTCACTCAAAAAGAAGAACAGACGGAATCGTTCATTCAGGAACAACCCACAGATGGAGAATCAAAGATAAACTCAACCAGAGAGACCTGCAATAGGAACATAAGACCAGGAGTGAGTCGTTCAGCCTCTCGAGTTTGTTCCGCCATTCAAGGAGATCATGGCTGATCTGTGACCTAAATCCATGTACCCGCCTTAGCCCCATATCCCTTAATACTTTGGTTAACAAAAAATCTATCAAACTCAGATTTAAAATTAACAATTGAACTCACATCAACTGCCGTTTTCAGTGGAAACTCCCAAACTACTAGCACCCTTTGTGTGTAGAAGTGTTTCCTAACTTTACTCCTGAAAGCCCTGTCTCTAATCTTTAGGCTATGTCCCCTGGTCCTAGAATCCCCAACAAACGGATATATTTTCTGCTCTATCTAACCCAACAGTTCCCTTTAATATAGTTAAAACTTCGATCAAATCGCCACTTGATCATAATTCCAGGAATACAACTCTAATCTCTCCTCGTAATTTAACCCTTCGATTTCAAGTATTATTCTAGTAAAGCTACGCTGTACTGCCCCAGGAACAATATATCCTTGCTAATGTGCGATGCCGAGAACTAAACACAGTAATCCAGATTTGGCCTATACCTGTCCATGACATTATAATGCTCTACGTACATGGACCCCTAAGCTTCTTTGAAGCTCCACTGTTTCGAGCTTGTCACCATTTAGAAAGTACTCTGATGCATCCTTTTTGGTCCAAAGTAGATGATCTCACACTTGCCTACATTTAAAACCATTTGCCATAGTTTTGTCCGTTCAACGAATCTATTAATATCACTCTGTAATTTTATGCTTCCATCTACATCTGCAATGCTGCCTATCTTTATATGGGATATGTGGCTCTCTATTCTGCCATCGAAGTTGTTCATAAATAAAGTGAATAGTTGAGGTCCCAACACAGGTTCCTGTGGGACACCACTGGTCACATCCTGCCAATTTGAGCAGCTGCCCATTACCCCTTACTTTCTGTGTGCTGTTGCTCAGCCAATTTCATAACCAGGCCAATAGTTTGCCCTCAGTTCTATGAACTTCAGCTTTAGCTCACAGTCTCTTATTCGGGAATTTATCGAATGCCTTCTGGAAGTCCATATTAACAACATCCATAGACATTCCCCGATCCACTATCTTTTGTCACCTCTTCAAAAATTCAATCAGGTTCGTCAGGCATGACCTACCCTTTATAAATCCATGCTGGCTCTCTCCGATCAGCTTAATGATTAGGGTTACAGAGTGGGCATGGCAGGGAAATTATGGCAGAAATTTAGGTGGCCAGTTGTGGTGCAGAGTTTGGGGAGGAGTGCCATGCCCTACTTCACTTGCTAGGCTACTCCCCCGAAGTGGGTGGTTTTCATAACGAAAGTCCAGGCCTTTATATCAGAGGAAGTTGTGAAGTCTGCTGTTCAGACCACACCTGGAGTCACTTGTGCAGTGCTGGTCGCTGGCACAAGGCAGCTACTGATGTGCTGTAGCCAGTGCAGAGAAAAGCTGCAAGGAGGATCGCTGGTATAGGAGAAAACAACATTGATTCAACTGTAGGAAAGATATCAATAAATCACAAAGAGGGATCGACACTTGATTCAAGGCCAGCCAAATGGCCTTGCTCATCCACAGTTTTCTTGTGATCGCTTTTCTTGAATGAAGAAGAGAAGGAGCAATGGGAGGAGGATGACCAGCATTCACAGATACACATAACCCATCTGGCAGGTCAGCTGTAGGAGTGAAGAGGAGGCAGTGTGCAGATTGTGTTGCCTGCAGTTCCCAACAACTATTGCTTGTTTTCAAAAGACATTGTCCGTTATCTGGAGCTGTGGAGTAGAAGACAATGCTGCTGTCCGTTGGCCCCATACCTGCCGGCCATCTATCCCCCAATTCCATGTTTGAACCTCTCCAATGAGGTTTCGGCCCTAATTAAAGTCAATAGTGAGATCCCCTGACTGAGGCCAAGGGGATTTCAGTAGCTTTAAACTCGGTTAGCTTCACCGTCCTTCTAAACGCCTCTTCTCCGTTGTCCAGCTGAGTTGGGATGCCGTTTCTTTGTACCCATGCAGTCCAACGCATTGACATCATTCCTGAAGTGTGGTGCCCAGAATTGTACACCTGAGGCTGAGGCCAAACCAGTGATTGTAAAGGTTTAACATGGCTTCATTGATTTTGTATTCAATGCCCCTATTTGCAAAGCCAAGTATTCCATTCGTTTTCTTAAGCACATTATCCACTTGCCCTGCCACCTTCAAAGACTTATGAATATACACCCGCTGGTCCCTCTGTTCTTGCATCCCCCTCAAAATAGCACCATTCAAATTATACTGCCTCTCCATTTTGTTCCTCCCAAAGTGCAATAATTCACACTTATCCGCATTAAATTGAATATGCCATGTGTCTTCCCATTTCACCAGTCTGTCTATGTCCTCCTGCTCACCATTTACCAAGTTGCCAAGTTTTGTATCATCCGCGAACTTCAAAACTGTTCTCCCTATACCCAAATCCAGGTGGTTTATGCATGACAAGAAAAGCAATGACCCGAATATCGAAGCTTGGGGGACACCTTTGTATACTTCTCTCCAGTCAGAAAAAAATCAGTTCACCACTAGTCTCTGCCTCCTATTCCATTGTCAATTACGTACCCCTATTTCCACTCTCCTTTTAAGACCATATGCTTCTATTTTAAGAATAAGGCTTAATAAAATGGTACTTTATAAAATGCTTTTTGAAAGTCTATATATACAACAACAGCAATTTGCAATTATATAGTGCCTTTGACGGAGTAAAACGTCCAAAGGTGCTTCACAGGAACGTTATCAAACAAAATTTGACACTGATCCACATTAGGAGATATTAGGCCAGGTAGCCAAAAACTTGGTGAAAGAGGTAGGTTTTAAGGGGCGTCTTAAGGAGGAGAGAGAGAGGTAGAGACGCGGAGAGGTTTTGGGAGGGAATTCCAGAAATTTAGGCGTAGGGAGCTGAAGACACAGCAGCCAATGGTGGAGCGATTAAAATCGGGGATGCGCAAGCGGCAAGAATTGGAGGAGTGAAGAGATCATGGGCTGGAAAAGGTTACAGAAAGAGGAAGAGGCGAGGCCATGGAGAGATTTGAAAACAAGAATGAGAATGTTAGTGTCACGGCATTTCTGGACCGCAAGCCAATGTAGGTCAGCGAGCGCAGCGGTGTTGGTGAACGAGACATGGTGCCAGTTAACATCCGGGCAGCAGGGTTCTGAATGAGCTGAAGTTTACGGAGGGTGCAGGTGGGAGATCATTGGACAATCCAAGTCCAACAGTAACAAAGGCATGGATGAGGGTTTCAGCAGCAGATGAGCTGAGGCAGGGGAGGAGACGGGCGATGTTACGGAGGTGGAAGAAGGAGGACATGTTGCTCGACCGTATATGTGGTCGGAAGCTCATCTCAGGGTGAAATAGGACGCCAAGGTTGCGAACGGTCTGGTTCAGCCTCAGACAGTGGCCAGGGACAGGGATGGAGTCGATGGCTCGGGAACGGAGTTTTTGACGGGGACGAAAGACAAAGGCTTCGGTCTTCCCAATATTTAGTTGCATCGGATCTTCCACACTACCTTCATCGCATCCCTCTGTTACTTCATCAAAGAACTCAATCAGGTTAGTCAGTTACGATTTGCCTTTAACGAGTCCGTGCTGGCTGTCACTTATGAACGCATGCTTCTCCAAGTGAGAATTAATTTTTTCCTTGACAATGGCCTTCACTAGTCTTACCACCACTGATGTTCGACTGACTGGCCGGTTGTTACCAGTTTTGTTCATCACCCCTTTTTTGAAGAGGGTTTCAACATTTGAAATCCCCCAGTCCTTTGTCACCACTTCTATATCCAAGAACGATTGAAGGATTGTGGTCAGAGCTTCTGCTATCTCAACCCTAGCTTCCCTCAGCATCACATCTGGATCGGGTGACTTGTTAACTTGGAATGATGCCAACCTATTTAGCACCTCCTTTCTATCTGTTTTATCCTATCCAATATCTGTACTCCCCTTCCCCTACTACGACATAAATGTCACCTCTTCCTTTGTGACAGATGTAAAGTATTCGTTCAGTAACCCAGCTCTCTGCCTCCACAACTAGATTCATTTTTTTGCCCAAATCGGCCCCACCATTCCTTTAACCATCCTTTTACTTTTTCCCGTTTATAAAAGATTTTTCGTTCCCTTTTATTTTACCCGCTCATCTTTTCTGATACTGTCTCCTGGCCCTGCTTATATCATTTTTGAATTTCCCCCTTCAATCTCTGAACTCTGCCTGGTTTTCGACTGGTATCTTTACCTGACATTTGTCATAAACCTACTTTTTCCTGTTTTGATTTAACCTCTATTTCCTTCTTCATGCAGGGAGCTCTAGCTTTTGATGTCCCATCTTTCCTCCGTATGGGAAAGATTCATGCAGTTTTGACAGGCGAATCCTACTCTGAATTCCCAGCAACGTCACCGCGCTGAAATCGAGTCTCTCTCCGGCACGTTTCTCTTAATATGATAATTGCTGGTTTAAGAGAAAACATCCAGCTGCCATGAAAACAAAACCCATTTCCTCACTTAGCGTCCCCCGTATCATTAGATTCCCCAAGAAAATGTTGCCACCCCGTTTCCAACCGGAGACTTTTAGCGTATTAAATGAACTTGATAATCGCTACACTACCGAAACACTACACGATATAGTCGTATCGGAATAACTAAGAACAGGCAGCATTTATGGTCTACAAAGGCTTTCAGCGCAGGATAAAGGTTCGATTCCCGTTCAGCGAATTAAATTTCACAAAACAGTTTACTACGCCAAACTCATTTAACTCAGTAACGACGATGAATAAATATTCTAGTCGCCATTAATCAACCGATAACTTTCTGTTTCAGACTGAAGAAAGTCCTAACATGGTTACCGAGTAACAAACAAAGATGTAACATATTTTTGGTGTTTTGCTTGCGTTGAATTGTTATCCGTTCACATTTTACAGACGGTATTTTAGGACTCGGTTAAAAGTGTTCAGGGCTTCTGACACCAGGATACGGTGAAGACTTTGATACATTCCCCACCTCACTAACCCATAAGGGAAACTATTGCTTCACTCTATCATATCACCCCAATTAGTGCCGCCTCAATTAAAGAACATTAACTAGTACCCCAACTATTGTACAATCTCAAGACTGTATATACAAAGTGTGATTACGTTTGTTTGACTGTGATGTTCATGCAACAGCAGTCGCCAATTCCTCCATGTCTTTGAAAAGTTGTTAGAGACGAAAATCGAATCGCGACAAAATTCCGGGTACCGCGCTGACGTGCGGGGCTGCGCGCGCAAGCCCCGCTGGTGGGAATCCCGCAGGCAATTAAAGCCAGCGGGGTTCCACTTGAGAGTACTTACCTTGCTCGTTGTGGTCAGTTAATGAGCTGAAGCAGCTGTCAAAAGAGGAAGTGTGGGATTTTAGGTTCAAGGCAGTGAGTTTCCCACACTGGGGGAAACAGTCTCCCTCCAACCAGGCGTGTTGCAGCCAGCAGCCTGTGGCAGGTGCCAAGGTGCGCTCCACGGGGGAGAGCCCTCACCCACGCAGGAGGCCACCGCGTCACACAGGGCAACCCCTGCCCTCCACCACCCCCCGCCAAGCCAGAGGACAGACCGACACGAAACCGCAGCCCCAGTCCGAGGACCCACACACCTACCCTGCACAACCCCTCAGACCAACACCTGCCAGTTGGGTGGTGTGTGGAGACCCTCGGAGGACGAAGAGCATGACCAGCACCAGCAGCCTCGCAGTCCACGCCGTCCGCCGCAGGGACGTGGATCCCCCCAACACGGTGTTGTTGCACGCCCACCTGCACAGCAGGAGGGAGGGCTACCGCAGAGAGAGACGCGTCGCAGAGGGCACTACCCTCGCCACAGGGTCCACAGACCGAGGCGCAGCTCCCCGGACCTCTCCGAGCAGCAGTGCACAGGGAGGCGCAGATTCGCTCGACATGTAGTCGTGGAGATCTGCAACCTCTTTCATGCCGAGCTGCTCCTGGCTGGCCCCAGCACCACTGCTTACCTGTCGCTGGCAAAGTCACCACTGCCCTCCACACCTTCTCCTCCGCATCCTTCCAGGGTGCAGCCGGCTACACCGCCGATGTCTCTCAGTCGTCTGCGCGGACGAGCCCTGCAAATACACCTGCACCTACTCTGCAGTAACACGATGGGTGGCATCAGTGGTGGGTCCTCATAGTGATACCCAGGAGCGGGCATTATTGGACACAACGGACAGGATTCGCGGAGACATGGCAGTGGTGGTGTCAATATAATGTGTGCTGTTTGTTGCTCTGAAATTCAATATGGGTAACACCCATGACAAACCCTCAGACACCCTTGTGCACCCCCTTCATGCCGACGAGACGTTTGCCTTACGCTGCCGACTGCACATATGTGATGCATGCCCTGTGGCTGCAGCACAGGTGGTGGCAGGTTGAGTGAGGCTGGCCGTGAGGGAGATGCACGAGAGGGTGAGTATGGGATGGAGCAATGAGATTGTATGAGGAGTGGGTTGCGTGTTAGTGGCAGGGTGAGTACTTGCGATGTGAGTCGGTGGAGGTAAGATGAGGATGGGGTGTGAGTTGGTATGAAGGGTGATGTGACAGAATAGTGTTGGCGGTGCCGAAGGAGATGTGGGGTGGGGGCGGTGCTGTGGCAGACGGAGTGTAGGGGAAAGACTTCGTCTTCTCACTGCGGCTGACCTACTGCGGTCATTGGAGCGCCTCCTGCACTGTATGCAGGTGGGCGATATGTTGGTGGCGCAGGTGACCGCCTCTGCCACCTCGAGCCAGGCCTTCTTGGTGGCAGAGGCAGGCCGCTTCCTCCCGCCCGCCGGGGGGAAGATCTGTGTCCTCCCCCTCCTCCTCACCCCATCTGATGATACCTGGGATGAGGCATCATTAAACTGGGAGCAGCCTTCCCCCTGGGCTGCTCCATGCTGCAATTTGTCCCATTGGTTGCAGCATCTGTCAGTGGAGGACTGCCCCTTTAACTGGAGAGCCTCCAGCTGACAGATCGTACTGCGCATGCGCAGCCCGACCGACGCGCAGGCCAGCGCCGTGGACCCCGGAAGAGCAGGTAATTGATTCCTATTAGTGGGTTGCCTGCTACGATCGCGTGGGCAACCCACTAATTTCGCCGAGTGTGTTGACCACGCTCCCGGAGGACCACCCGCTGGGAACCCGCAGGCCTGCTAAATTCGGGCCCGTCATCTGGAGTTTAGTAGAATCAGAGGTGATCTCATTGAAACATAAAAAATTCTTAGAGGGCTTGATAGGGTAGATGCTGAGAGGCTGTTTCCACTGGTTAGAGAGTCTAGAACTTGGGGTCATAGTCTCACGATAAGGGGTCGGCTATTTAGGACCGAGATGAGGAAAATAACCTTCATTCAGATGATTATGAATCTTTGAAATTCTCTTCTGCTGATGATCAGTCGTTGAGTATGTCCAAGCCTGAGATCGCGAGATTTTTGGACACTAAGGGAATCAAGGGATATGGGGTTGGGGCGGGAAACTGGAATTTGAGGTCGAAGATCAGCCATGAACTTATTAGATGGAAAAACAGGTTGAGGGGATGTATGGCCTACTCCTGCTCCTATTTCTTATGTTCATATGAAAACGCTGAAATAATGCCATATATAGCAAGTCCACGTCATTAATATAAATCAAAAAGTGAAGTGGTCCCAATGTCGACCTCTGAGAGAGACCACTGTATACATGCGTCCATTACAAAAGATATCCTTTCACCACTACTCTTTGCTTTCTGTCCCGTAGCCAATTTTGTATGTATACTGCCACTGCCCCTTTAATTCCATGGGCTTCAATTTTGCTATCAAGTATGTTTTGTGGTACTTTATCAAACACCTTTTGAAATTCAAGATTCACATCATCAACAGCACTACCCTCAAAACCCTCCCCGTTACTTCAACAAAGAAATCAATTAAGTTACGAAACCGGATTTGCCTTTGACAAATTCTCATTTCTTAACCCATACGTTTCCAAGTAAAAAAATATTTTATTCATAACCTGAGCTCTGAGATCTGGTCGGATCCAACTCTCCCGAAGTGGGGAATGAGCGGGAGGGGCAATTCCACCCTGGGTTAAATTTTCATCCAAAAGGTACAAAGTACATTTTCCTGTGGGGCCGAAATAGTTCAGCTGCGAGAGCGTTAGACTGGAAATCTAAAAGTTCCTGATTCAATCCTGGGTCTCGGCAGTTTCTGTTTATTTTGTTTATCCAAGGGGAGAGAATCAGAGGGTTGATTTTCCTCTCCTGACCCCGCGTCTCTCAGTCTAATGGGAGTGAAATCACATCTGGCCCTCAGCCTGAACTAAACGTTCACTGTCTAGAAATGTCAGGCTTTGAATATTTTCTTGTTACGTTAATGCGGTTAGAGCGGAGGAGAAGATGCATGGTGCTGTTCAACCGAAAAGTTTAGAAGGGGTGAATGGTGAAAGGAACGAATGGGCAATGGAGCGAATGGGGAAGGGGCGAATGGGGAAGGGACCAATGGTATTGAGGTTATTGCTGAAGCAGCGAATGGGGAAACGGCGAATGGTGGAAGTGGTGAATGGGGAAAGGGGCGAATGGTGGAAGTGGTGAATGGGGAAAGGGGCGAATGGAGAAAGGGGAGAATTGGGAAAGGGTGAATGGGGAAGTGGTATGGGGAAGAGGGCTAATAGGGAAGGGGCGAATTGAGAATGGGTGAATAGGGAAGGGAACGAATGGGGAATGAGTAGAATGGGGATGGGAGAATGGGGAAGGGGCGAATGGGAATGGAGCGAATGGGGAAGGAGCAGAGAGTCGGTGAGAGTGAGAGGGGCAGTCAGGGGGAACAGTCCATGGAGTGTAGGTAATTGAGGTAAGAAAAGCAGATCAGGCTAGAAACACGGAGCAGGCGAGGAACATCCCGGTTGGAGGTAAATGAGTGAACGGCAAGTGCGGTCAGTTGTTTGGTGCACGGTGTTTTTAACACTTGAATAGGGGTTTGATCCCCCTTTGGGATAGAGGGCATTTTATAAAATTTGTTTAATTCATAGGGCGATGGGGAAATTGTAGGCGAATGGAACTAATTGGACAGCTCATTCAAAGAGCCGGCACAGGAACGATGGGCCGAATGGTCTCCTCCTGTGCTATACCTACTGTGATACTATGATCAGGAAAGACACGAACGAAATAATAGACTGTGAAATCACGACTGAGCCAAATGGATGTGAATGAATGGAATGTAAGAAGAGCTGAAGATGTGAGTTTTATTATCGATTAGTGAGAGGAACCCATCGCTCTCTTCGGCTTTTGTTGGTCGATTTCATCAGAAATCTGGGAATTGAAAGGAAGACAGATCATGGTTTGTAGAACAAGCTGAGCCAGTGGGGCGTCGCCAGTAGCTGCCTCCACATAGCAACAGGCACGAAGGAGGAACAGAGTCAAGCCCGGCTATCTCAGTCGATCGAGCCCTGGTATCATTCAGGTGGATCTGCGCTGCTCCACCTTCACTGTTAATACATCTGTGTCCAGAACTGAACGCAGTACTGCAGATGGGGCCTCACCTGAGCACTGTCCCAGATGTACAGCTGTAACATAACTTCCACCCCTTTGTATTCCAGCCCTCTTGAGGTAAAGGGGGAGAGTGAGAGCGCAAGAGAGAACGAGGGAGAGCAAAAGATAGAGGGAGAGCACTTTGTATTGTACAAAATATCGCAGTGTAGGTTTCTCAGGAGCTGATTTGAACTCCCACTGAGCTTTTGAAGCGCTTGTTGCACATCGGCATCATATGGGTAATGTGAAATTTTAATCCTCTTGAACTGCTCCGTGGCGCAATGCAGTGCGCGTTGGACTTTTCGTTAATGGTTCAAAAAACACTCGAAAGTTGTGCTTTCAATTTCCACCAAAGTTGAAATTCAGTTTAGGGTTCGGTGGTTACGGTGCTGGGTAGCGAATTTTTGCAGCAAAGCCACAACTGCATCATTAATATACAAGTGGCTCCAGTCCCATCCGAATTCATATTGCTTAATCCGCTCCTAGCTGGATCAATAGAATGACATGGAATGTACAGCTCAGAAACAGGCCAATTGGCCCAACAGATCCATGCAAACGTTTACGATCCACGCGAGCCTCCTCCCACCCTTCTTCATCTGACGCCATCAATATTTCCTTTATTTCTTTCTCCCTCATGTGATTATCAAGCCTCCCCTTAAATGCATCTCCTTAAAGGCTTCAATGCTATTCACCTCAAATACACCTTGTGGTAGCGAGTGAGAATCAAAGAGGGTAAGGGGGCTCAGAAGGTACCAGAGAGGCTAATGGATCCAGAATTATCAACTTCTAAACATTACAATTTCTAAATATCAACAAATTGAGGCGGCAGCGGACCTACAGGAGCAAGGAAGGAGGCAGAGTGTTGGAAATAGAGGCGTAGGCTCGAAGGCCTAATCTAAGCTGGAGCAGCAGAGGCGGCTGGACATTCGGTGTGATCGAAGAGAGAAAAAAAATCGAGGAGGGACTTCACATGACAGCTGGTAGATGATTGGCTGGCAAGCATTACAGCTTTTCTCCCCCTCTGAGGTCGGGAAATGTGTGAAATTAAATTAAGAGCTGAAGCACAAAACCGTTGTTAGTTTAATAAATTTAATAACTTGAACTGGTTTATTAATTAGAGTAATAAACCTATAAATAACCGATTGAATAAAAACTTTTAAAAACCAATTAAGTAAAACAGGCCAGCACAAGGGAAGGAACTGATTGTTGAGTAGCTGGTGAGTTTTTTTTTAAGTCTTAAGTTTATTTCCGTTAAGTTTAGAAAGTAATCCAATAAATAAAGGTATGGCAGGACAGGTCAGTCCCGTCGAATGCACATTAGGGTTAGGTTTCGGGTTAGGACGCTTCCCGTTTTCTGGAAAACCAAATGTGCGGGAAGTGTTGTCTGCTGGAGCAATTCGAGGTCCTTGTTTCAGAGCTTGAGCAACAGTTAGAGTCACGGCAGTGCATCCCTGAGGCTGAGAGCTACATAGGTAGCACGTTTTAGGAGGTGGTCACCCCACACCTTAAGAGAGTGCACGCAGTGAGGGACTGGGTGACCGCCAGATCGACAAGGAGAAGCAGCCAAGGAGTTCAGGAATGCCCTGAGTGCATCCCACTCCCAAACCGGATTTTGGTGAGGGAGAGGGTTCCTCTGGGGATTGCAGCCAGAGCGAAGTCCACAGCACCATGAATGGCTCAGCTGTGCAGGGGTAGTGGGGGAGGAGGAAGGTCAGGAGAGCAATAGTGATAGCGCATTCAATAGATGGGGAACAGACGGGCATTTCTGTGGCCGCATACGTGATTACAGAATGTTATGTTGCCTCCCTGGTACCAGGGTCAAGGATGTCACTGAGCGGCTACAGAACATTCTGAGGGCGGAGGGCGAACAACCAAAGATCGTGCTTCATATTGGTACCAACTGCATAGGTAGAAAGAGGGATGAGGGTCAACAAGCAGATTTTAGGGAGCTAGGAAAGAGATTAATAAGCAGGACCCCAAGTTGTAATCTCCAGATTACTCCCATTGCCACGTGTTCGTGAGTGTAGACATAGGCAGACAGAGCAGATGAATGCGTGGCTGGAGAGATGGTGCAGGAGGGAGGGCTTTAAATTCTTGGGGCATTGGGATCAGTTCTGGAGGAGAAGGGACCTGTACACGCCGGACGGATTATACTTCAACAGATCTGGACCAATGTCCTCGCGGTGGAGGTTTGCTAGCGCTGTAGGAGAAGATTTAAACTTATTTGGTGGGGGGATGGGCACCAGGATGTAGCATTGGAAAGGAGAAACAAAGTGCACAAAGGATTGGGAGAGACAGAAAGCAGTAGAATAAGATAGATGACTGTATTGTGTGGGTTCAGACTAAGAGAGAATACAAACAGGTCTAAGAGTGCATGTTTGTAAACGTACGAAGCATAGTAAACAAGGTTGGTGAGCAACAGACACTAATAGCCACATGGGAATACGATGTCATGGCGATACGGGGACCTAGCTCAAAAAAGGGCTGGATTGGGTACTAAATATTCCAGGAAACAACGTGTTCAGGAAAGATAGTGAAGGAAATTATGGCAGTGGGGTGGCATATTGTTTAAGGATAATATTGCAGTGGTGGAGGGAGAGGATGACGAGAGGGCTCCAGGACAGGGTTTATTTGCATAGAGTTAAGAAACAATGGAGGTGCCATTATACTACTGGGGGCATTCTATAGGCCACCAACAAGTGGGAAGGATATAGAGGAGAACATTTTCATAGTAATTACAGAAAGTTGCAAGAGCCACAGAGGAGTGATAATGGGGGATTACAACTATCCTAATGTAGGCTGGGATAGTAATAGTGTAAGGGGCAAAAAGGGGGATGAAATTTTGAAGTGTGCACAGGACAACTTTCTTGACCAGTACGTGTCCAGCCCAACAAGGAAGAAGGCATTGCTGGATGTTGTAATGGGGAATGTGGTGGACCAAGCGGAGCAAGTATAATTGGGGGAACATTTAGGGAACAGTGATCATAGTGTCATAAGGTTTAGATTAGCTATGGAAAAGGACAAGGCGCAATCTAGAGTAAAAATACTCAATTGGAGGAGGGCCAATTTCGGTGGGATGAGAACAGATCTGGCCCGGGTAAATTGGAATCAAATATTGGCAGGCAAAACTGTAATCGAACAATGGGTGGCCATTAATGAAGTGATGGTTCAGTTACAGTCTAGCAGTCAAGGTACATTCCCACAAGGGGGAAAGGTAGGGCAACTGAAGCCAGAGCTCGCTGCATGACGAAAGAGATAGAGAGTAAGATGATGCAGAAAAAAAAGCGCGTATGACAGATGTCAGGTTGATAATACAAGTGAGAACCAGGCTAAATATAGAAAGTTCAGAGGGGAAGTAAAAATGTAATAAGAGGGGCAAAGAGAGAGTATGAGAATAGATTGGCGGCCAAGAAAAAAAGGAATCCAAACGTCTTCTGTAGGCATATAAACAGTGAACGGGTAGTAAGAGGAGGAGTGGGATGGACTAGGGACCAAAAAGGAGATCTATGCATGGAGGCAGAGGGCATGGCTGAGGTAATAAATGAGTATTTGCATATGTCTTTACCAAGGAAGAAGATGCTGCCAAAGTCACAATAAAAGAAGGGGTAGTTGAGATACTGGATGGGCTAAAATTAATAAAGTGGAGGTAATAGAAAGGCTAGCTGCACTTAATACACAAGTTAATAATACACCCGGTCCGGATGGGATGTATCCTAGGTTGCTGATGGAACGAAGTGTGGAAATTGCGTAGGTACTGGCCACATTCTTCCAATTCTCGCTTGTTGAAAAAGGGTGTAAGGATCAGTCCAGCAACTACGGGCTCACCACCACCTTCTCAAGGGCAATTAGAGATGGGCAATAAATGCCGGCCTCGCCAGCGACGCCCACATCCCATGAACGAATAAAAAAAAGGTCAGTGAATTTAACGTAGTTGGTGGGGAAACTTTTAGAAACGATAATGCAGGACAAAGTTAATAGTCACTTGGACAAGTGTGGATTAATTAAGGAGAGCCAGCACGGATTTCTTGAAGGCAAATAATGTTTACCTAAATTTATTGAGTTTTTTGAAGAGTTAACAGACGGGTCGATGAGGGCAATGCAGTTGACGTGGTGTATATGGACTTCCAAAAGGCGTTTGCTAAAGGACCGCATAATAGGCTGGACATCAACGTTGAAGCCCATGGAATAAAAGGGGTTGTGGCAATATAGATACCAAATTGGCTAAGTGACAGGAAACAGAGTGTAGTGGTGAACGGCTGCTTTTCGGATTGGAGGAAGTATACAGTGGTGTTCCCCAGCGGTCGGTGCTGGGACCACTGCTTTTCTTGATACATATTAATAACTTGGACTTGGGTGTACAGGGCAGAATTTCAAAATTTGCAGATGATAAAAAACTTGGAATGGTAGTGAACAGTGAGGAGGACAGCGATAGACTTCAAGAGGACATAGGCAGACTATTGGAACGGGCGGACACGTGGTAGAAGAAATTTAACGCAGAAAAGTACGAAATGATACATTTTGGTAAGAAGAACGAGGGGAGGCATTATAACGTAAAGGATAAAATTCAACGGGGTTCAGGAACAGAGAGTTCTGGGGGTATATGTGCACAAATCTTTGAAGGTGGCAGGGCAGATTGAGAAAGCGGTGAACAAAGTATACGGGAGCCTGGGTTTTATAAATAGAGGCAGAGAGTACTAAAGAAAGGAAGTTATGATGAAGCTTTTGGAAACACTGGTTCGGCCGCAACTGTAGTACTGTGTTCAGTTGTGGACACCACACTTTCAGAAGAATGGGAAGACGTTAAAGGGGATGCGGAAGAGATTCACTGGACTGGTTCCAGGGATGAAGGACTTCAGTTATGTGGATAGACTGAGGAAGCTGGGGTTGTTGTCCTTAGAGCAGAGAGGGTTGAGAGGAGATTTAATAGAGGTATTCAAATCACGAAGGGTCTAGACAGAGAGATAGAGATAGAGAGAAACTATTCTCATTGGCGATAGGGTCAACAGCCAGAGGACATAGATTTAAGGTCATTGGCAAAAGCACCAAGGGCGACATGAGGAAAACGCTCTTTTACACAGTCAGTGGTTAAGATCTGGAATGCACTGCCTGAGAGCGTGGTGGAGGCAGATTCAAATGTGGCTTTCAAATGGAAATTGTAGAAGTGCTTGAAGGGAAAAATTGGAGTGCTACGGGGAAAGGGTGGGGGAGTGGACCAAGCTGGATTGCAGAGAACCGGCACGGACTCGACGGGCCGAATAGCCTCCTTCCGTGTTGTAACCGTTAGTGTGATTCTGTTTTTTGATTTAATAACAGATAAAATTGAAGCCGATTGAACAGATGATCTTTGTCACCGACTGTGAGAAACCTCGACCCTGAGATGAACAGTGTCTTGCTCTCCCGAATGAACTAACCGAGCCTGTGCGAGGTTCTCCTCCCTGCCCGTTGTTGCAGTGAGGTAGATGTTGCTTTGCTTCAGGGTTCAGTTTGCCCTACAATCCCAGGGCAACCGCCTTCTGACCACCCGCTTTTCATCGTGGCGTCAGTGTGGTGTCTATTACTTGTCATCCAGCCCCGCGCTGAGCAGTGTAGCACCATCGGGACAGTAGAAAGCTATTTAGCCCTTCGAACCTGCTGCCCCATTCAATTGGATCATGGGTGATCTTTACCTCAACTCTATTTACCCGCCTTGGATACATATACTTTGCTATCCTTACCGAACAAAGAACAATAGGTAGCAATCTTGCAAATTTGAATTGGCACAGAATCCATAGCGTTTTGGCGGAGAGGGTTCCAAATTTCTGCCGTACTTTGTGTGGTAAAGTGATTCTTAATTTCTTGCCTGAATGGTTTAGCTTCAATTTTAAGATTAGGCCCCCACATGAACAATTCCACCAACAGCTAGAGAGAGAGAGAGGAAAGACAACCAAATCCTGGATTGTACCAGGGGCCTTTATATTTTCAGTCTAACGCTCTCCCAACTGAGCTATTTCTGCGTTCTGTACATGCATTGTTCTATTTTTCTTTGAAAAATGCATAAACGTAGATGGGACTTCCCGCTCAATCAACGCGGCGCCTCGGAGGAATGGGAGTGAACAAACACTGGATCTTATCCTTAACACAGACTGGTCGATAAACCTGTGTAACTACAACGCGCTTGGGTATCAGAGAGGGTAATGGCTTCTGAGAATGTATCACGGAGTCCACGGGTTTCTTAGTGGCGATCCGGTGGGGCAAGGCGATTTAAGTGGCTGGAATGGAATCAAAGCGATTCTCAGGGGTTTTCAAAGGGTATGAGGACTCCACGTCGTATCAAAGAGTTTACGGCACTCTCCGAAATTATCAGAGAGGGCAAGGGACTGTCTGAGGTTGTCAGAGAGAGTAAGGGGGCTTAGGGCTTATCAGTGGGTAAGGGGCACACGGAGGGTATCAGAGAATGTAACGGGCACGGCGGAGGTATCAAGCCAATAGGGAGGGAGAGAAAATGCTGCTGAAACACAGGATTGAACCCTTTCAGACTTCAGTCTAATGCTCTCCCAACTAAGATATTTAGGAGCTCTGGGCATCCCGGCAATTCACTTGGACGATTGTGAGAATCGCAATACAACTCTTCCCACAATTGCATCCTCTAAACCCCCACACAGGATTTCCACTGGTACAAGTTTCATCAACTTTTGCTACTTTTTAATTTGTTTTCAGCAGCAAATAAGCACATCCTTTACTTGGCCCATGACACAACATCGAGAGAAAAATGTCTATTGCACCTTGAGTGAAGCGGGGGAGGCTTTGCACTGCACTCCTAAACAATCATACGCCGTGGAACAGACGGTTTCAGCGTGATGACATGAGGCCAGAGTAAAGGTCAGTTAATGATTGCCGAGTGGTTAGAGAGTGGATTTGGGACTTCTTTACGTCTGCACTGCGCATTTTACAGATCTTATTGGAGCGCCATATGCTTCAATTCATTTTTTACAGGTACAATTCGAATCGCAGTTCTTGTTTTCTCCTGGTACTCTTCGGAGATTTTAGAAAATGAATCGATGATATCAACCTGAACCCCGTCACGTACACGCTACAGACTCAAAGCTCATCACAACTCAAATCTGTGTTCTGACCAAGATTCTATGCAACCTTCACATAACTTATCTGCTTTTGAAGCGTATTCCTCTAAAAATGAACCCAATTGCTTGATTTGCCTATTTATGGCCTTATTAACCTGCGTAGCTACTTTTAGTGATTTGTATATCTGTATACCTCGGTGCCTTTGCTCCATTATCCTGTTTAGGCGTTTATTATCCAAGCAGTGTGCGGCCTCCTTATTCTTCCTTTCAAAATGCACCACCTCACACTTATCTACATTGAAATTCATTTGTCAATTACTTGCTCATTCTGCAAGTTTATTAATGTCCTCTTGGAATTTGACGCATTCTTCCTTTGTAAACCCTCCAATTTGATGTCGTCCACAAATTGTGAAATTGTACATCCGATTCCCGAATCCAAATCGTTAATGTAAATTGTGAATAACAATTGCCCCAGCATCGATCCCTCGGATACACCACTTCAAATATTTTGCCAGTCTGAGCAGCTACCCTTCACCCCTACCCTCTGTTTTCTGTTTTGGAGCCAGCTTGCTATCCATTCTGCTACCTGTCCTCTGACTCCACATGCCACGAGGCTAAGATGCAACACCTTATCGAAGGCCTTTTGAAAATCCAAATATATTACATCTCTTGCATTACCCTTGTCTATTCTTTCTGTTACTTCTTAAAATAATTCCTTCAGGTTGATACTTTCCTCCTTTCATTCTAGAAGGGGTCCGGAATCGGAGCTCACCCCAAACCCTCCGCACACACACCCCCGTCTGCCCCACCGTGAGATCCAAGAGAAAATTCAATAAATTGCATTCTTTATAATCACGGAAACCTGACACGCCAGGGGAGATCTCACGTGTTTGACATAGAGAGAAATATAATGAAGCGTTTATAAAATGTTACAGCAAAAAACACGAGTATCTGTCTCTGTCTATCACCCCTGGCCTGTGCTGTGTTATCGGACCTCACCCAGTGTGATTCAGTGAATTGGGATTTAATTCAATACTCAACTGCCCTCCGCTTTCTCAGTTCAGGGCTTCATTTAAACCGATACTTGGAGCTCTATTTTACAGGGTATCGGCTGTTTAAGCATTTCCCAGTCCCACTACTCCCATTAATATCACCTTTTGCTGCTAACATCTGCTGAATACAAAGTGCCCATGAATTAATTTTTCCTGGGGACTGAGGAAATGACTCCGATTCGGGTCCACCCTCAAATACTCAAAGTTATTGTCACTGCTGCTGTACAGAATTAAAGGAAGGGACCGATCCTGAAGCTGCCTAAAATTGTTACTGGCAAATCAGGGTAAAAGGCAAAGGATACAGTCTGCCTATCTGCAGGGCTGAGTCCCCGCCAGCTTTTCTGTCTGTCTCCCTCTATAACCGTGTGATTGCGTCTGTGCCTTATTCTCAGGCTTCTTGTTTGCTGGCTGCAGGCTTCCCTCCGCAACTGACTAACCAACTAATGTCGTGTCAGAATGAATGGCTTTAACTGAGTGTCTGCCCATTTATGGTCCTGAATGGCCACATTTCTGAGTTCCTGCCTTCGCTCAGTGTCACAAACCTGTGGCTGTCTCTCGGGATGTTAATACACCCACAGCCTTCATGACTGAACGCAGGTTTGGTCAGTCTGTCCCCGCAGCTCCTTTGGGAGTTTAATGATTTTGAAATGAATATTATTTTCTTGGGTGACTTTGTGAAGTTTTGATCAGTGAAATGTTTATGAAAGAGAACTGAGGAGAAGGATTGAGAGCCTTTAGTGTGGGGCGGAAATTATGTTGTTTAACGGAGAAGCAATTCAGTACCAATCAGTGCAGAGATAGAGCACTCAGACAGTTCTCGTTCTGTCTAAATACATCCTCTGAGTAGCATCGGTTGTGCTGAGATTCCCATAGTGTAGTGGCTATCATGTTTGCAATAAGCGCGTAAAGTTTCCCGTTTCGATCCGGGGCGGAAATTTGTTTGGGCACTTGCTCCAGACGAACCTCCAGGGGTAAGTATGCTATGTGGAAAGAAGCACTAATTGTTCGTTCCTGTTAAATTTAACAACGGCTGCACCAGATTCCTCGTGTCGTAAGCACTCAACAATTTTAACCAGACTCTTAAAATGCAATCTGGAAAATGAGAATGGGCGAAAGTTCATCACATACAAAGCACAAAAATGTATTTAACGTTTCATTATCCATGTTAGTATTTCCGTGAGTCTGCAGCAGAAAGTTATCGGTTGACCAATGGTGATAATAAATAATTATTCACCTTTACAGACTTTCATTGGTTTCATTATATAATTTAGTAACGTTGATTGGTCACTGCAACCTCAAGCTTTATCTCGGTGAAATAGCACTTTTGTTTAATTGGCGATGCGTTGAGCCTTTCTGGTGCAATCGTTTAGCGCTTTCGGTTATTAACCGATACTTTGGTGGTTCGAAACCACCCAGGACAATATCCAAAAATCCAATGTGTGCTTTCACTTGAATGAATTTGCACCATGAACGAATTTGATAAAGAGAGCCCAATATTGGTGACTTGAAATAGTTAGTGAATAAGTTGACAATTGCCTCACATCGGAATAGAAAGTGAGATTCGAGAACAAAAAGGAAATCTATGGACGGAGGCAGAGGGCAAGGCTAAAGTACGAAATCAGTAATTTGCATCTGCCTTTACCAAGGAAAAAGAAGCTGCCAAAGTCAGTAAAAGAGGAGGTAACTGAGATATTGGATGGGCTAAAAATTGTTAAAGTGGAGGTAAAGAAAGGCCAGCTGTACAGGATAAACAGTGAAGAGGAGATTAATGGACTACAAAACGACATAGACAGTCTGGTGGCATAGGTAGACACAAGGCAGATGAAATTTAACGCAGAGAAGTGCGAAGTGGTACATTTTTGGCAGGAAGAACGAGGAGAGGCAATATAAAATAAATGGTTCAATTCTAAAGGGGATAAGTAGTTAAGTCACCCAGTCTGGTTGGGCTGCATCCGGGATTGCTGAGGGAAGTCAGCGTGGAAATTGTGGAGTTTCTGAGTACAATCTTCCAATCCGCCTTAGATATGGGTGTGGTGCAGGATGTCTAGACAATATTTAATGTCACACTCTTGCTCAAGAAACGGTGTCAGGCAGGTGTTTTAGGCGGACAGATGGCAGATCAAATTTAACGCAGAGAATTGCGAAGTGTTACATTTTGGCAGGAAGAATGTGGCGAGGCAATAGAAACCAAATGGTATAATTCAAAAGGTGATGCAGGAGCAAAGAGACCTGGGGGTATATGTGCACAAATCCTTGACGTGGCAGGACAGGTTGAGAACGTGGTTAAAAAAGCATATGGAATCATGGGCTTTATAAATAAAGGCATAGAGTACAAAAGTAAGAAAGTTATGTTGAACCTTTCTAAAACACTCGTTCAGCCACAGCTGCAGTATTGTGTCCAATTCTGGGCACCACACTTTAGGAAGGATGTGAAGGCCTGAGAGAGAATGCAGAAAAGATTTACTAGAATGATTCCAGACATGAAGGACTTCAATTACTTGGACCAACTGGAGAAGCTGGGGTTCTTCTCCTTAGAGCAGAGACGGTTAAGAGGACAAGTGTTCAAAATCAAGAAGGGTTTAGATTAAGTAGATAAAGAAAGACTGTTCCCATTGGCGAGAACCAGAGGACACATATTTAAGGTGATTGGCAAATGAACCAAAGACGAAATGAGAAAAACATTTTTTTACGCAGGGAGTTGTTATGATCTGGAATGTATTGCCTGAAACGATGGTGGAAGCAGATTAATTCGTTGCTTTCAAAAAGGAATTGGATAAATATTTGAACGGAACAAAATTACAGGGCTACGGGGAAAGAGCGGGGTAATTGGACTAACTGGATTGCTTTACAAAGAGCCGGCACGGGCTCGAGGGGCCGAATGGCCTCCTTTTGTGCTATAACAATTCTGTGAGTCTACAATTGGATGGACAGAAGCGGTCTGAAAGGATGGGCGATCAGTTGGGGGTAGCAGGGAAATTTTAGACACGCTGCGCGGTTGTGTTACTGACTGCTTGTTGCTGTCGGATTATGTTTTTATTTCCTTTGAGCGTTTCACGAATTGACATGCGAGAGGGCCCCTGTTCAAATGCCGGACGAGCCCTGCTGTGTTAACTTTTCAGTGGAAATTCACTATTATGTTTCTCACATCTTTTCAGCGTTGCAGAAGGCAGGATTGACTGAATTCTAGAGCATGTTTGAGGTCCAGAGGACAGAATGCAGAGGGTTTGTCGACGCAACACACATAGAGAACAGAAAATGTCTTAAGATGGTCTGCAGATTGAAGCTGATGGTGAATTTATACCAATTCAGACGATCTCATGGGTGCAGAATGAAAATGCTCCTGAACTGGACTAAAATGGCCCCCAGCCCTTCGTGGGGCAGAAGCAAATCCTACCACTGAAACAGCAATGTCCACACGCTTGCGGGCTGCATGTGTCCAGTTGGAAGCCTGTCTGAAATAAAATATAGTCCCAAAAATCTCCTCTGAAAACCCTGCGCACTCTGATTTGGAGCCGTTTGTGGAGGCGCTTGTAATTGTGATGGCTGAGACTGAAAGGCGATAGAATTGAAATCTCAAGACAACGTCTTCTACGGTATATTCAAATCCTGCTCGGTAGCGTTGCTTTGTTGAATGATGAAATAAATATGAAATACAATCTTTAAAAAGTTACAGAAAGAAAGAGGCCATATAATCCGCCCCGACTCGATGCAATGGTAATCCAGTCAGTCCCACTACCCCGCCGTCACCTTGGTTTTTTTTTCTCTTTTCAAGTACTCATCCAGTTCACTTTTGAAGGCATGATTGAATCTGCCTCCATTATCCCCTCGGGCACTGCATTTCAGATCGTAACACGCGCTGTGTACAAAAGTTTTCCTTCAGGTCATTTTTTGTTCTTTTCCTAATGACCTTAAATCTATATAAGGAGTCTGACAACACCAGGTTATAGTCCAACATCTTTATTTGAAATCACAAGCTTTCGGAGGATTCCTCCTTCGTTAGGTGAGTGTGGGATTCCATAAAGGTACAGCATATATAATTAGAGAACAATGCCTGGTGAATACAGATAATCTTTCCAACTGCCCGTTATCAAGGCAATCTAAGGAGTTGAATGGTGTTCAGACAGGGAAACATTACATATAAGACTACTGAATACACAAACGGTCAGAACACAAAGACACAGAGAGAGAGAGAGAGAAACATCTGAAAGGCAGAGAAAGAGAGACAATGACCAGTTGTATTAAAAACAGATAACTTTTGTTCGCTGGTGGGGTTACATGTAGCGTGACATGAACCCAAGATCCCGGTTGAGGCCGTCCTCATGGGGGCAGAACATGGCTATCAATTTCTGCTCGACGATTTTGCATTGTCGTGTGTCTCGAAGGCTGCCTTGGAGAATGCTTACCCGAAGATCGGAGGCTGAATGTCCTTGACTGCTGAAACGTTCCCCGACACGGAGGGAACCCTCCTGTCTGGCGATTGTTGTGCGGTGTCCGTTCATCCGTTGTCGCAGTGTCTGCATGGACTCGCCGATGTACCATGCCCCAGGGCATCCTTTCCTACAACGTATGAGGTAGACAACGTTGGCAGAGTCGCAGGAGTATGAACCATGTATCTGGTGGGTGGTGTCCTCTCGTGTGATGGTGGTATCTGTGTCGATGATCTGGCATGTCTTGCAGAGGTTGCCTTGGCAGGGTTGTGTGGTGTCGTGGACGCTGTTCTCCCGAAAGCTGGGTAATTTGCTGCGAACGATGGTCTGTTTGAGGTTGGGTGGCTGTTTGAAGGCGAGTAGTGGAGGCGTGGGGATGGCCTTTGTAAGGTGTTCGTCGTCATCGATGACATGTTAAAGGCTGCGAATAACATGACGTAGTTTCTCCACTCCGGGGAAGTACTGGACGACGAAGGGTTACTCTGTTGGTTGTGTCCCATGTTTGTCAACTGAGGACGTCTATGCGCTTTTTCGCTGTGGCCCGTCGGAACTGTCGATCGAAGATTCGAGCGTCATATCCCGTTCTTACGAGGGCGTCTTTCAGCGTCTGTAGGTGTCCATCGCGTTCCTCCTCGTCTGAGCAAATCCTGTGTATTTGCAGGGCCTGTCCATAGGGGATGGCCTCTTTGACCTGGTTTGGGTGGAAGCTGGAAATGTGGAGCATCGTGAGGTTGTCCGTGGGCTTGCGGTAGAGTGAGGTGCTGAGGTGTCCATCTTTGATGGAGATTTGTGTGTCCAAGAATGAAACCGATTCTGAGGAGTAGTCCATGGTGAGTTTGATGGTGGGATGGAACTTGTTGATGTTATCGTGTAGTCTCTTCAGTGATTCTTCGCTGTGGGCCCATAGGAAGAAAATGTCGTCGATGTATCTGGTGTATAGCGTTGATTTTCGCCACAGCGAAAAATCGCTTAGACCTCCTCAGAAGACATACACGGGTCACAACCAACAGAGTACCCTTCCTCATCCAGTACTTCCCCGGAGTGGAGAAACTATGCCATGTTCTTCGCAGCCTTCAACATGTCATCGATGACAACGAACACCTCGCTAAGGCCAGCCCCACAATCGCCAGACAGGAGGGTTCCCTCCAAGTCGGAGAACACTTCAGCAGTCAAGGACATTCAGCCTCCGATCTTCGGATAAGCGTTCTCCAAGGCGGCCTTCGAGACACATGGCAACACAAAATCGGCGAGCAGAAATTGATAGCCAAGTTCCGCACCCATGAGGGCGGCCTCAACTGGGATCTTGGGTTCATGTCACGCTACATGTAACCCCACCAGCGAAAAAAAATTATCTGTTTTTAATACAACTGGTCATTCTCTCTTTCTCTGCCTTTCGGATGTTTCTCTCTCTGCCTTTGTGTTCTGACCGTTTATGTATTCAGTCGTCTTGTATGTAATGTTTCTCTGTCTGAACACTATTCAACTCCTTTGATTGCCTTGATAACGGGCAGTTGGAATGATTATCTGTAATCACCAGGTATTGTTCTCTGACTATATATGCTGTACCTTTATGGAATCCCACACTCACCTGGCGAAGGAGGAAGCCTCCGAAAGCTTGTGATTTCAAATAAAGCTGTTGGACTCTTACCTGGTTTTCTAAGACTCCTTACATTTGTCCACCCCAGTCCATCACCGGCATCTCCACATCTTAAATCTATGTCCTCTGTTTCTTGACCCTTCCACCAGTGTGAACAGTTTCTCTCTGTCTACTTTGTCTCTGCCTTTCATGATTTTGAATACCTCTTTCAAATCTCCTCGCAACCATTCGTGTTCCAAGGAGAACAACCGCAGCTTCTCCATCTATCCACGTAAGTGAAGACCCTCACCCCTGAAATCATTCTAGTAAATCTCTTCTGCACCCTCTTGAAGGCCTTCACATCCTTCCTAAAGTGCGGTGCCCTGAACTGGACACAATACTACACTGGCCCAACCAGTATTTTAGAAATGTTCATCATGACTTCAATACTTTTGTACTCTATGCCTCTATTGATACAGCCCAAGATCCTGTATGCTTTTCTAACCACTTTCTCAACCTGCCCTGCCACCTTCAACGATTTGTGCACATATACCCCAGATCTCTCTGTTCCTGTACCCCCTTTAGAGTTGTGTCCTCTAGTTTCTACTGCCTCTCTTCGTTCTTCCTACCGAAATGTATCACTGAGCATTTTCTGCATTAAATTTTATTTGCCACGTGTCCGCCCATGCCACCAGCCTGTCTATATCCTCTTGAAGTCTATCACTATCCACCACAATGTTTACTACCCTTCCAAGATCTGTGTCACATACAAATTTTGAATTTTTGCCCTGTGCACTCACGGCCAAGTCATTTATATATATCATAAAAAAGCAGTTTTCCCAGCAACGACCCCTGGGGAACGCCACTGTACACCTCGCACCAGTCCGAAAAACAACTGTTCAACACTACTCTCTATCCTTTTTCTTTTTTTCATCCAAGGAGCTCTGGCTTTAGTTGCCCTACGTTGCTGCTTTTTGGGAATGTGTGCCTAGACTGTACCCGAATCATCAACATCTTAAAGGCTGCTCACTGTTCAAATAAAGTTTTGCCTGACAAACTTTGATTCCAATTTACCCAGGCCAGATCTGTTCTCATCCTATTGAAATTGGCCCTCCTCCAATTGAGTGTTTTTACTTTAAAGTGGTCCATGTCCTTTTCCATAGCTCTGATACTATGATTGTTGTTCCCTAAATGCTCCCCCACTGAGAATTGCTCCACTTCTCCCGCCTCATTACCTAGAACCAAGTCCAACAGTTCAGGTTGGATTTGAAGGACCGCATCTCCCACTCTCAGAAAGTTGTGCCAACGTGGCAGACGTTTTTAATTCAGAGCCCAATGGTCTCTTGCAAAGTTTCAAGACACGTGAAGGAATCTCTCCCGTGCTCTATTTAAAATTCTGCTCCTTCGCCGAAATGGAAATTTATACTATTTCTTCTGTGTTTTAATCTCTCCCTGTCCCTGTCTCTCGACTTCTGTATTCTCCCCTGATGGACTTCTCAGGCTTCCTTGAACGCCCTGCAACACCGGCAGAGAAGTGTAAAGGTAGAAAAATTGAGACGGTAGGAAAAGCAAAGATGCGACCCAGCTGATGAATTCATAGCTAATGACTCCACATGTGTGTCTCTTCGTCTTCACTGTGAAAAATCAACAATTTTAGTCCAGTACACTTATGGAAGAGTAAATAACATGCGAGCGCCGAGACAGACAACAATCGAACTGTTACCATGCTGATGAAAGCGCTGAATCCTAACCACTAGACCACAAGGTAACCCTCAAAGTTCTGTGCTACAAGCAAGCAGACCAACGCGGCCTTTTAGAATTGCCCCTTTGTAATTCGGGACTGTTGACCGGAAGTCACCGGTTAACGGTTTTGGCTTAGTAAACAGAGGAAGAGTCAATTCTCTCTTAATTCTCAATTCGCTTTATTAACGTTATTAGATCATGTACATACCGCTTATATGTCTAGTTAGATATAGGCATGCAGTTTACAGCAGGTTATACAGTTTTATACTCAAACTAGGATTTAAACGCACACCCACTAGCTGACTAACACTACCTGAGTATTAGGATTTAAACGCACACCCGCTAGGTTTTTCTGACGAACACCTCCCCCCCCCCCCCAGAATGGTCACAGAATAGAAAGGATATTATGTTACCCGGAAAGTAGAGATACTGCTGGCCAGGCAATTCTCATTCTCACTCCCGACGTCGTCTCTACGTCCCTGACGTAGTCTCTACGTCCCTGACGTAGGGCTCCCACTTCCACAATGGTTAGTCTCCGGAGTCTCCCTCAAAAACACACTGGGACCAAGCCTGCAATTCTTCAGTTTTATTCCCAAGTCCGTCTATTCGAACGATGCTGTCTTCTCTGGTTGGCTCAAAGTTGCTGGAGTGATCGGTGTCATCCCCTGATTGGCTCTGTTCCAAGTGCCGAGGTGGCATCACCTCATACCCCTTTTCTAAATAAGGACTGGTGTCTCATCACAGTTCCTTTGTCCCTGTAAGAAGCGGAACGAATTCAAACCGGTTCTGGCCAGTTCAGACCAGTGACTGAACTCCAGGTCACCCCAGTTCAAAAGGTCAGTGTCTTTGTTAACACTTCGAATTGACCTCAATAGGTTTCTGCAGCCCCTGGCCAACAGGACATTTTCGAGCCAGACCAGCTGCTCGCACAAAGTGGCATTTTCCGTTAGAACTGCTTTCGCGACAGAAGTTGATGTTCAGGCAATGACAGCATCAACCTCAAGTCGGCATGTACATGAAATGGAAAGTGAGGTAAAGTTTTACCACAAGCCGCTGATACTAATGTTTCCATTTCCAAAATTCACGCATCGAATCAATGCAGCTCCTGGGAAAACTACAAGGCAACGCAGGCCTGTCGTGATTCATTTGAAGCAACTAGCAGTTTAAAGTGGCATCTCCTACTGCTTTTGTCTGAAGTGAGGGAGAGACACTGCCGGTATCTGCTTACAGTTTGATTTTGTACATAACTGTACAGAGAAAGAGAAAATATACCGCGACTGAGAGATGTTGTAATTATTCATATTTGATCACAGGAATATCCGCAGTCAGGAGCGAAAAAGAATTGAGATCGGAGGCCTGAGAATAAACACAGAGCTGAATGAATCATGAAAGAATGAAAGAAAAACAAAAGTCGTCAGTTCCACAGTGTCTGGTGCGCAATCTTGGGAGGTCGCGGATTGACCGGCTCTCACCTCCGAGTCCGTCGATTCCCGATCAGCGAATGAACTTTAACAAGAGTTATGAACCTATTAAGTTAATAACATGAAGCTAATTAAACGCTGTCAGTGGTTGAATCATTGTTTTATTATCACCATTAATCAACCAATAACTTTCTAATTCAAACGGAAGGCGAAAATGACATTGCTACCGTGAGACAAGCAAAACTTTAATAAATTTGCACATGATGAAATTTCATCATTTTACAGAATGTATCTTAAGAGTGTGATGTAAATTTCAGAGCTAATGACACCAGGTATCTGGTGGAGCCGTTTTTAAATTTATTTTGTCGGCGTTTATCACAGGAACGCCCAAACCGGTTCTGCGATCAAGATGAAAGTAAACAAAGGAGGGTCATCTAATACAACACAAAAGGCATCGGGCTTTGACAAAAATCCTGACGGTTTTACTTTTCCACAATAAAGGGAGCGAAATTTATTGCCTGAACATAGAAACAGTCCGGTTTCGCTCATACCTAGCACAATGGAAGATGGTAGCGGTTGTTGGAGGCCAATCATCTCAGCCTCAGGACATTGCTGCAGGAGTTCCTCAGGGCAGTGTCCTAGGCCCACCCATCTTCAGCTGATTCATCAATGACATTCCATCTATCATAAGGTCAGAAATGGGGATGTTCGCTGATGATTGCACAGTGATCAAATCCATTCGCAACCCCTCAAATAATGAAGCAGTCCGAGCCCGCATGCAGCAAGACCTGAACAACTTCCAGGCTTGGGCTCATAAGTGGCAAGTAATATCCGCGCCAGACAAGTGCCAGGCAATGACGATCTCCAACAAGAGAGAGTCTAACCATCTCCCCTTGACCTTCAACATTCTGGGCGTCACCATTGACCAGAAAATTAACTGGACAAGCCATATAAATACTGTGGCAACAAGAGCAGGTCAGAGGCTGGATATTCTGCGGCGAGTGGCTCACCTCCTGACTCCCCAAAGCCTTTCCACCATCTACAAGGCACAAGTCAGGAGTGTGATGGAAACTCTCCACTTGCCTGGATGAGTGCAGCTCCAACAACACTCAAGAAGTTCAACACCATCCAGGACAAAGCAGCCCGCTTGATTGGCATCCCATCCACCACCCTAAACATTCACTCCCTTCACCATTGGCATACAGTGGCTGCAGTGTGTCCCATCCACAGGATGCACTGCAGCAATTCCCCAAGGCTTCTTCGACAGCACCTCCCAAACCCGCGACCTTTACCACCGAGAAGGACAAGGGCAGCAGGAACATGGGAACAACACCATCTGCACGTTCCCCTTCAAGTCACACACCATCCCGACTTGGAAATATATCGCCGTTCCTTCATCGTCGCTGGGTCAAAATCCTGGAACTCCCTTCCCAACAGCACTGCGGGAGCACCTTCACCACATGAACTGCAGCGGTTCATGACGGCGGCTCATCACCACCTTCTCAAGGGCAATTAGGGATGGGTAATAAATGCCGGCCTCGCCAGCGACGCCCAGATCCCATGAACTAATTTTAAAAACACAGAAAACTCCATGTCACAGTGAACCAGCTCACCTGCCACCAGTGCGGTGCCTTTTCGGGCCTTTCTGGGCCTTGTCTGTCAAGAATTGTAATTTTAGTGAAGCCAATGTTCCATTCATTTAAATGTTCCATGTGCCTGCTCTCCGATCACACGGTAAATGGTAGAATATCAGCCCTGCTCAGCTGGCACTGATTCCGGTACAATGTTCCATTCCTTCAGGTGATTCACGTACCTGGTCTCCGACCTCAGGATCAATGGGACAATATCAGCCCTGCTCAGCTGGAAATGATGACGCAAAATTTTCTCGGAGACAAAACACACATTGAAACCCTGGAACTTTGAGACGATGAAACGCAATGAAAATTATTAAAAGATCTCGAAGCATTAAACATTCGTAAGAACCGATTGCGCTACCGGGAGAGGTGAAAAGTTTACATAAGAACATAAGAACATCAGAAATTGGAGCAGGAGTAGACCAATCGGCCCCTCGAGCCTGCTCCGCCATTCAATAAGATCATGGCTGATCTGATCCCAACCACAAATCTAAAGAACACAAGAAGTAGGAGCAGGACCCGGCCACACAGCCCCTGGGCCCTCTGCGCCACCCACAGGGCATTGACCGATCCGAACTCAGCTTCATGTCCAATTTCCTGCCCGCTCCCCATAACCCCTAATTCCCTTTACTTCTAGAAAACTGTCTATTTCTGTTTTAAATTTATCTAATGATGTAGCTTCCACAGCTTCCTGGGGCAGCAAATTCCTCATCTCAGTTTTGAAAGAGCAGCCCCTTATTCTAAGATTATGCCCCCTCGTTCTAGTTTCACCCATCTTTGGGAACATCCTTACTGCATCCACCCGATCAAGCCCCTTCACAATAAGATCGCCTCTCATTCTTCTGA
Source organism: Heptranchias perlo (assembly GCF_035084215.1). Classification (NCBI taxonomy): domain Eukaryota; kingdom Metazoa; phylum Chordata; class Chondrichthyes; order Hexanchiformes; family Hexanchidae; genus Heptranchias; species Heptranchias perlo. The sequence continues at coordinate 424,043 of NC_090326.1, read as the reverse complement.
ACTCCAATGAGTAGAGTCCCAATCTACTCAACCTCTCCTCATATGTCCGCCCCCTCATCCCCGGGATTAACCGAGTGAACCTTCTTTGTACTGCCTCGAGAGCAAGTATGTCTTTTCTTAAGTATGGAGACCAAAACTGTATGCAGTATTCCAGGTGCGGTCTCACCAATACCTTATATAACTGCAGCAATACCTCCCTGTTTTTATATTCTATCCCCCTAGCAATAAAAGCCAACATTCCGTTGGCTTTCTTGATCACGTGCTGCACCTGCATACCAACTTTTTGATTTTCTTGCACTAGGACCCCCAGATCCCTTTGTACTGCAATACTTTCCAGTCTCTCGCCATTAAGAAAATAACTTGCTCTTTGATTTTTCCTGCCAAAGTGCATAACCTCACATTTTCCCATATTATATTGCATCTGCCAAATCTCCGCCCACTCACCCAGCCTGTCTATATCCCCTTGCAGGTTTTTTATGTCCTCCTTACTCTCTACTTTCCCTCCCATCTTTGTATCATCTGCAAATTTTGATATGTTGCACTCGGTCCCCTCCTCCAAATCGTTAATATAGATTGTAAAGAGTTGGGGACCCAGCACCGACCCCTGTGGAACACCACTGGTTACTGGTTGCCAGTCCGAAAATGAACCATTTATCCCAACTCTCTGCTTCCTGTTCGATAACCAATCCTCCACCCATGCCAGAATATTACCCCCAATCCAGTGATTTTTTATCTTAAGTAATAATCTTTTATGTGGCACCTTGTCGAATGCCTTCTGGAAGTCAAAATACACTATGTCCACTGGTTCCCCTTTATCCACCCTATACGTTATATCCTCAAAGAACTCAAGTAAATTTGTCAGACATGACTTCCCCTTCATAAAGCCATGCTGACTTTGTCCTATTAAATTATGCTTATCTAAATGATCCGTTACTGTCTCCTTAATAATAGACTCCAAAATTTTACCCACCACAGATGTTAAGCTAACTGGCCTATAATTTCCAGACTTCTGCCTACTATCCTTTTTAAATAACGTTGTTACATTAGCAGTTTTCCAATCTGCCGGGACCTCTCCTGAGTCCAGGGAATTTTGGAAAACTATCACCAAAGCATCCACAATCCCTACTGCCACTTCCCTCAAGACCCTAGGATGGAAGCCATCAGGTCCAGGGGATTTATCCGCTTTGAGTCCCATTATTTTACTGAGTACCATCTCCTGAGTGATTTTAATCGTATTTAGCTCCTCCCCCCGTAGAGTCCCCTGTTTGTCCAGTGTTGGGATATTCTTAGTGTCCTCTACTGTAAAGACTGAAACAAAATATTTGTTCAGCATTTTTGCCATCTCCATGTTTCCCACCATTAATTTCCCGGTCTCATCCTCTAAGGGACCTACGTTTGCCTTAGCCACCCTTTTTCTTTTTATATAACTATAGAAACTCTTGCTATCTGTTTTTATATTTTTTGCTAATTTCTTTTCATAATCTAACTTCCCTTTCTTAATCAATCCTTTAGTTACTTTTTGCTGTCTTTTGAAGAATTCCCAATCTTCTATCCTCCCACTAAGTTTGGCTACCTTATATGTCCTTGTTTTTAGTCGGATACTATCCTTGATTTCTTTACTTAGCCACGGATGGCTGTCATTTCTTTTACACCCTTTTTTCCTCAGTGGAATATATTTTTTTTGAAAGTTGTAAAATAACTCCTGAAATAAACACCATTGATCATGTACCGTCTTACCCTTTAATCTATTTTCCCAGTCCACTTTAATCAATTCCGCTCCCTGCGAAACCGATAATTCACTCAGCTAAAGCTTGAGGTTGGAACGACCAATATAACAGCTGTCTGTGGTAGTTTGCTTTTCTTTTCCAAAATGAATGGTTGAAGCTCGCATGAGTGAAAATCCAAAGAGCCTGTCTTCGCTTTTAAATTAGCAACAGTGAAGTTAAGAGAAGCGTGCCGGAGAAATACTCGATTTCAGCGCGGTGACACAAGGCCAAATTAAAGTTCAATTAATATGTCTACAAAGTGGCTAGCGGGTGGATTTGGAACCCCTATGCGACCGCACTGTGCATATTCCAGATCGTGATGGGATATATTGTCACAGGCTGCTCGTGCAACTGTTTCCATTTCCATAACGCACGCACCTGATCAATGCAGTTCCATTGAAAGGTGCAAGGCAACGCAGGGATGTTAGGTCGCATTTGAAGCAACTGGCACACGCAACAGTTCATTAGTTTCTGTCAATTCTTTTTCTCCAGATGACAGGTCAATTGGATGTTACTAAACACAAGACCAGAAGGGAGGTTGAAAACAAATTTGTGCAATCAAGAAAAGCAGTCCTAACTTTCCGACTTAGCTCCGAAGTTCAAGTGTATCCAGACGAGCTGCTCGAGCAAAATGGCATTTTCTCTGACAACAGAGGAACATATAAAATTTGCGGCACAGAAGGAATCCATTAATACGCTGTTCTCAATGCAGGGCATGAAAGAACATGAAAATGAGGTACGAAGGTTGGCGACAATTCAAGTGACAGGCAGACGGTTTTTTCCAAATCTTGACAGAAATAGCAAGGAAACTATAAACAGATATTGATCAGCGTCACGACTTTAAAAAACGTAGGCATTTTACGAAAGGCAAGAAAGAGCATTGTGTATCGCTGTAATGGGTTTTAATTTTAAAGAATGATCGTCTTTGGGCTGTTCCGGAAGCAGCAGTGGTGCTGACAAGGCCGATATTGATCAGGAGCGAGACATGGGTTCAGCAAAGGGAAATTGGTTGGTTCCAGATCGAACAGCAGCAAGAAAGTCATTTTCCCTGACCGGGAATCAAAGCGGGGCCGCGACAGTAAGAACACCGAATCCTGACCACGAGACCATCAGGAAAGATGAACGATCAATAATGCAATCAAGGAGACCAGTCCTGACTTTCGGACTGATCTCTGAAATTCACATTTCTCTAGACGAGCGGATCGCACTAAAAGGCATTTGCTCTTCCAAAATAGAAACGTAGAACATTTACGGAACAGAAGGAGCCATTCTGCCCAACTTGCCTGAGCCGGACATGAAGGAACATGAAAGACTTTTTCAGAAAATGAGGATACGAAGTGCGGGAAGGCATTCGCACGAAATGGACAGTGATGGCATATACTGACAACGGATGCTGCTGCAACACTTTCCATTTCCAAAGCGCACGCACCTGATCAATGCAGCTCTTTGGAAAGATGCAAAGCACCGCATGTCTCATTTCAAGCAAGTGGCACACACATGATTCCGCCATATTCACGTCCCAATTCCTTCTCCTTCTGTTACTTCATTTTCACCAGATTCCTCTGCTCCTCCAGATGCCAGCTGAATTGCATGTTCGATGTCAGTACAGCGACGTAATTCAACCAAGTCTTAACTGGAAAGCAGAGAGAGGGGAAGAATGATCATGGGCATTGAGAGGCGATGGATATTGCAGATGCCTGGAATAATAGAGTCAAATATCTCACATCCCTGCTTCTTTCAGATCCTGACTGTCTTAATGTTCAAGAGATGTTTTCAATGCCTCAGGGCCATTATCTCCAGTTGCGCTCTCCTTCCAATCCTGCACACGTTCCTTGGTTTTGAAGCCGAGCATATTTGACACTGGGACTCAAATTGAAGAAAGCGGTGATGTGATAAGCTAATGTTAAGGAGATGTAGTGCAAGAAGAAATATAGAACTGTAATGAATATCGTGATTGTTCTGATACTGTAAGCTACAGTTAAAGGTTGGCGACAATTCGAGTGACAGGCAGACGGTCTTTTCCAAATCTTGACAGAAATAGCAAGTAAACTTCACACAGACATTGATCAGCGTCACGACTTTAAAAAACGCAGGCATTTTGCTCAAGGCAAGAAACAGCATTGTGTATCGCTGTAATGGGTTGCAATTTTAAAGAATGATCGTCTTTGGGCTGTTCCGGAAGCAGCAGTGGTGCTGACAAGGCCGATATTGATCAGGAGCGAGACTTGGGTTCAGCAAAGGGAAATTGGTTGGTTCCAGATCGAACTGCAGCAAGAAAGTCACCTTCCCTGTCCGGGAATCGAACCCGGGCCGCGGTGGTGAGAGCGCCGAATCCTGACCACTAGACCACCAGGTAAGTTGAAAACTTTACCATGCACTCAAGGAGACCAGTCCTGACTTTCCAACTGATCTCTGAAATTCACGTTTCTCCAGAAGAGCGGATCGCACAAAAAGGCATTTGCTCTGACAACATAGAAACGTAGAACATTTACGGAACAGAAGAACCCATTCTGTCCAAATTGCCTGTGCCGAGCATGAAGGAACATGAAAGACGTTTTCAGAAAATGACGGTACCAAGAGCGGGAAGGTAGGCGCGCGAAATGGACAGTGATGGCATTTTGTGACAACGAATGCTGCTGCAACTCTTTCCATTTCCAAAGCGCACGCACCTGATCAATGCAGCTCCTTGGAAAGATGCAAAGCACCGCATGTCTCATTTCAATCAAGTGCCACACACATGATTCCGCCATATTCACGTGCCAATTCCTTCTCCTTCTGTTACTTCATTTTCACCAGCTTCCTCTGCTCCTCCAGATGCCAGCTGAATTGCATGTTCGATGTCAGTTTAGCGACGGAATTCAACCAAGCCTGACCTGGAAAGCAGAGAGAGGGGAAGAATCATCATGGGCATTGAGAGCCTCTGGATATTGCAGTCAGGAGGGAGTGGCCCTGGGAGTCCTCAACATTGACTCTGGACCCCATGAAATCTCATGGCATCAGGTCAAACATGGGCAAGGAAACCTCCTGCTGATTACCACCTACCGTCCTCCCTCAGCTGATGAATCAGTCCTCCTCCATGTTGAACACCACTTGGAGGAAGCACTGAGGGTAGCAAGGGCACACAATGTACTCTGGGTGGGGGACTTCAATGTCCATCACCAAGAGTGGCTCGGTAGCACCATTACTGACCGAGCTGGCCGAGTCCTGAAGGACATAGCTGCTAGACTGGGCCTGCGGCAGGTGGTGAGCGAACCAACACGAGGGAAAAACTTACTTGACCTCGTCCTCACCAATCTACCTGTCGCAAATGCATCTGTCCATGACAGTATTGGTAGGAGTGACCACCGCACAGTCCTCATGGAGATGAAATCCCGTCTTCGCACTGAGGACACCATCCAATGTGTTGTGTGGCACTACCACCGTGCGAAATGGGATAGATTCAGAACAGATCTAGCAGCTCAAAACTGGGCATCCATGAGGCGCTGTGGGCCAGCAGCAGCAGCAGAATTGTAATCCAGCACAATCTGTAACCTCATGGCCCGGCATATTCCTCACTCTACCATTACCAACAAGCCAGGGGATCAACCCTGGTTCAATGAGGAGTGTAGAAGAGCATGCCAGGAGCAGCACCAGGCGTACCTAAAAATGAGGTGCCAACCCGGTGAAGCTACAACTCAGGACTACATGCATGCTAAACAGCGGAAGCAACATGCTATAGACAGAGCTAAGCGATTCCACAACCAACGGATCAGATCAAAGCTCTGCAGTCCTGCCACATCCAGTCGTGAATGGTGGTGGACAATTAAACAACTAACGGGAGGAGGAGGCTCTGCAAACATCCCCATTCTCAATGATGGCGGAGTCCAGCACGTGAGTGCAAAAGACAAGGCTGAAGCGGTTGCAACCATCTTCAGCCAGAAGTGCCGAGTGGATAATCCATCTCAGCCTCCTCCCGATATCCCCACCATCACGGAAGCCAGTCTTCGGCCAATTCGATTCACTCCACGTGATATCAAGAAACGGCTGAGTGCACTGGATACAGCAAAGGCTATGGGCCCCGACAACATCCCAGCTGTAGTGCTGAAGACTTGTGCTCCAGAACTAGCTGCGCCTCTAGCCAAGCTGTTCCAGTACAGCTACAACACTGGCATCCACCCGACAATGTGGAAAATTGCCCAGGTATGTCCTGTCCACAAAAAGCAGGACAAATCCAGTCCGGCCAATTACCGCCCCATCAGTCTACTCTCAATCATCAGCAAAGTGATGGAAGGTGTCGTCGACAGTGCTATCAAGCGGCACTTACTCACCAATAACCTGCTCACCGATGCTCAGTTTGGGTTCCGCCAGGACCACTCGGCTCCAGACCTCATTACAGCCTTGGTCCAAACATGGACAAAAGAGCTGAATTCCAGAGGTGAGGTGAGAGTGACTGCCCTTGACATCAAGGCAGCATTTGACCGAGTGTGGCACCAAGGAGCCCTAGTAAAATTGAAGTCAATGGGAATCAGGGGGAAAACTCTCCAGTGGCTGGAGTCATACCTAGCACAAAGGAAGATGGTAGTGGTTGTTGGAGGCCAATCATCTCAGCCCCAGGGCATTGCTGCAGGATTTCCTCAGGGCAGTGTCCTAGGCCCAACCATCTTCAACTGCGTCATCAATGACCTTCCCTCCATCATAAAGTCAGAAATGGGGATGTTCGCTGATGACTGCACAGTGTTCAGTTCCATTCGCAACCCCTCAGATAATGAAGCAGTCCGAGCCTGCATGCAGCACGACCTGGACAACATCCAGGCTTGGGCTGATAAGTGGCAAGTAACATTCGCGCCAGATAAGTGCCAGGCAATGACCATCTCCAACAAGAGAAAGTCTAACCACCTCCCCTTGACATTCAACGGCATTACCATCGCCGAATTCCCCACCATCAACATCCTGGGGGTCACCATTGACCAGAAACTTAACTGGACCAGCCATATAAATACTGTGGCTACGAGAGCAGGTCAGAGGCTGGGTATTCTGCGGCGAGTGACTCACCTCCTGACTCCCCAAAGCCTTTCCACCATTTGCAAGGCACAAATCAGTAGTGTGATGGAATACTCTCCACTTGCCTGGATGAGTGCAGCTCCAACAACACTCAAGAAGCTCGACACCATCCAAGATAAAGCAGCCCGCTTGATTGGCACCCCATCCACCACCCTATACATTCACTCCCTTCACCACCGGCGCACTGTGGCTGCAGTGTGCACCATCCACAGGATGCACTGCAGCATCTTGCCAAGGCGTCTTCGACAGCACCTACCAAACCCGCGACCTCTACCACCTAGAAGGACAAGGGCAGCAGGCGCATGGGAACAACACCACCTGCACGTTCCCCTCCAAGTATCACACCATCCCGACTTGGAAATATATCGCCGTTCCTTCATTGTCGCTGGGTCAAAATCCTGGAACTCCCTTCCTAACAGCACTGTGGGAGAACCGTCACCACACGGACTGCAGCGGTTCAAGAAGGCGGCTCACCACCACCTTCTCGAGGGCAATTAGGGATGGGCAATAAATGCCGGCCTTGCCAGCGACGCCCACATCCCGTGAACGAATAAAAAAAAAAGATGCCAGGAATAATAGAGTCAAATATCTCATCTCCCTGCTTCTTTCAGATCCTCACTGTCTTAATGTTCAAGAGATGTTCTCAATGCCTCAGGGCCATTATCTCCAGTTGCGCTCTCCTTCCAATCCTGCACACGTTCCTTAGTTTTGAAGCCGTGCATGTTTTGCACTGGGCCTCAAATTGAAGAAAGCGGTGATGTGATAAGCTAATGTTAAGGAGATGCAGTGCAAGAAGAAATATAGAACTCTAATGATAACCGTGATTGTTCTGATACTGTAAGCTACAGTTAAAGGTTGGCGACAATTCAAGTGACAGGCAGACGGTCTTTTCCAAATCTTGACAGAAATAGCAAGTAAACTTCACACAGACATTGATCAGCGTCACGACTTTAAAAAACGCGGGCATTTTACTCAAGGCAAGAAACAGCATTGTGTATCGCTGTAATGGGTTGTAATTTTAAAGAATGATCGTCTTTGGGCTGTTCCGGAAGCAGCAGTGGTGCTGACAAGGCCGATATTGATCAGGAGCGAGACTTGGGTTCAGCAAAGGGAAATTGGTTGGTTCCAGATCGAACAGCAGCAAGAAAGTCACCTTCCCTGACCGGGAATCGAACCCGGAGCACCGGGGAAGTTGAAAACTCAATCATGCAATCAAGGAGACCAGTCCTGACTTTCGGACTGATCTCTGAAATTCACGTTTCTCCAGACGAGCGGATCGCACTAAAAGGCATTTGCTCTTACAACATCGAAACGTGGAACATTTCCGGAACAGAAGGACCCATTCTGTCCAACTTGCCTGTGCCGAGCATGAAGGAACATGAATTACTTTTTGAAAAAATAACGGTACGAAGTGCGGGAAGGCATGCGCACGAAATGGACACTGGTGGCATATGCTGACAACGGATGCTGCTGCAACCCTTTCCATTTCCAAAGCGCACGCACCTGATCAATGCAGCTCCTTGGAAAGATGCAAAGCACCGCATGTCTCATTTCAAGCAAGTGGCACACACATGATTCCGCCATATTCACGTCCCAATTCCTTCTCCTTCTGTTACTTCATTTTCACCAGATTCCTCTGCTCCTCCAGATGCCAGGTGAATTGCATGTTCGATGACAGTTCAGCGACATAATTCAACCAAGCCTGACCTGGAAAGCAGAGAGAGGGGAAGAATGATCATGGGCATTGAGAGGCGATGGATATTGCAGATGCCAGGAATAATAGAGTCAAATATCTCATCTCCCTGCTTCTTTCAGAACCTGACTGTCTTAATGTTCAAGAGATGCTCTCAATGCCTCAGGGCCATTTTCTCCAGTTGCGCTCTCCTTCCAATCCTGCACATGTTCCTGAGTTTTGAAGCCGTGCATGTTTTACACTGGGACTCAAATTGAAGAAAGCGATGATGTGATAAGCTAATGTTAAGGAGATGCAGTGCAAGAAGAAATTGGTTCGTAGCAGATCGAACAGCAGCAAGAAAGCTATCTACCCTGAGCGGGAATGGAAACTGGGTTTTTGTGGCGATCGCGCCGAATTTTGACCACTGGATCACCAGGGAAGGTACAAACGCAATCGGGCAATCAAGCTGACCAGTCCTGACCTTCCGACTGATCTCTGAAATTCACGTTTCTCCAGACGAGCTGATCGCACAAATTGTCATTTTCTCTTACAACATCTAAACGTAGAAAATTTACGACTCAGATGGAGCCATTCTGTCCATCTTGCATGTGCCGGGCATGAAGGAACATGAAAGTCTTTTTTTCAGAAAATGATGGTACCTTGAACGAACTGTCCACCAGATATCTCTGTTCCTGCACCCCTTTAGAATTGTACCCTTTCGATTATGTTGCCTCTCCTCGTTTTTCCAACGAAAATGTATCACTACGCACTTCTCTGTGTTAAATTTTATCTGCCATGTTTCCGCCTATTCCTCTCGCCTGTGTATGTCGTTTCGCATTCTGTCACTATCCTCCTCACTGTTCACTCCACTTCGAAGTTTTGTTTCATCTTCAAATTTTGAAATTCTGCTCTGTGCAACCAAATCCAAGTTATTAATATATATCAAGAAAAGCAGTTGTCCCAGTACCGACCGCTGTGGAACTCCACTGTATCCCTTCCTCCAGCCCTAAAAACAACAATTCACCACAAAACTCTGTTTCCTCAATTGGCCAATTTAGCCAAAACGTCAATGTATTTCACTCCATGTGCAAAGCTGTAAGGTCTCCCCTGGTGTGTCAGCTGCCTGTGTTTATAAACATTTCAGTTTATTTCACATTCTGTCCAACACTGTGCGGTGTCCCCAAGTGTGTCACCCTTCTGTGTTTATAAACACAACATTGTATTTGACACAATGCTCAACACTGTGAAGTCTCCCTGGTGTGTCAGCTTTCAGTGCTAATCAACAGTATAGTGTCTTTCACTCCGTGGTCAACACTGTGAGGTCTCCCCTGGTGTGTCAGCTTTCTGTGTTTTTAGCATTTCAGTTTATTTCACAATCTGTCCAACACCGTGAGGTCTCCCCTGGTTTGTCAGCTTTCTGTGTTTATAAACATTACAGTGTATTTTACTCCGCGTCCAAAACTGTGAAGTCTCCCCTGCTGTGTCAGCTTTCTGTGTTTATAAACACTACACTGTATTTTATACCGCGTGCAAAACTGTGAGGTCTCCTCTCGTGTTTCAACTTTCTGTATTTGTAAACAGTTCAATGTATTTCATAATCTGTCCAACACCATGAGGTCTCCCCTGGTGTGTCAGCTTTCAGTGCTCATCAACACAACAATGTCTTTCACTCCGTGTTCAACACTGTGATGTCTCCCCTGTGTTTATAAACACTTAAATGTTTTTCATTCCGTTTCCAAAACGGAGAGGTCATCCTTGGTGTGTCAGCTTTATGTGTTTCTGAACACTTCTGTGTTTTTTACTCCGTGTCTAAGACTGCGAGGTCTCCTCTGTCGAACAGCTTTATGTGTTTATAATTACTTCAGTGAATTTCACACTGTGCCTAACACTGTGACGTCTCTCCTGGTGTGTCAGCTTTCTGTGTTTATAAACATTTCAGTGAGTTTCACTCCGTGTCCTATACTGTAAGGTCTCCCCTGAGCTGTCAGCCTCCAGTGTGTGTAAAAAGGTCAATGTACTGAACACCGTGTCCGGCACCTTGCAGTCTCCCCTGGTGTGTCAGATTTCTGTGTTTATAAACATTTCAGAATGTATTTTTCGCCCTGTCCAACACTGTGAGTTCCGAGTCGACTACTGTGACGTCCATGCTGGTGTGTCAGCTTTCTATGTTTTTAAATACTTCAGTGTAATTCACTCGGTGTCCAACACTGTGAGGGCACCCCTGGTCTTTCGGATTCCAGTGCTTGTAAAAATTCAACGTATTTCCCTCCGGGGTCAACACTGTGTGGTCTCCCCTAATGTGTCAACTTCCAATGTTTATAAACAATTCAGTGTATTTCAATCCGTGTCCAACACCGTGGGGTCTCACCTGGTGCATCAGCTTATTGTGTTTACAAACAAATCAATGAATTTCACGCCGTGTCCAACAATATGAGGTCTCACCTTGTATGTCAGATTATTGTGTTTCTGAACAATTCAATGTATTTTTCGCCCTGTCCGACACTGTGAGGTCTCACCTGGTGTGTCAGATTTCTATGTTCATCAACACTTCAATGTATTTCACTCCGTGTCCAACACTGTGCGGCCTCCCCTGGTGTGTCAGCTTCCTGTGTTTATAAATATTTAGTGTATTTCACTCCGCGTCCAAAAATGTGAGCTCTCCCCTTGTATGTCAGCATCCATTGTTTGTAAAAATGTCAACGCATTTCCCTCCGGGACCAACACCATGACGTCTCCCCTGGTGTGTCAGCTTTCTGTGTTTATAAACAATGCCATGTATTTCGCTCCATGTCCAACGTTGTGAGGTCTCTCCTGGTTATCAGATGTCAGTGCTTAGAAACACATCAGAATATTTCACTCCATGTCCAACACTGTGAGGTCTCCCATGGTGTATCAGCTTTCCGTGTTTATAAACACTTCAATGTATTTCACTCAGTGTCGAACATCGTGACGTATCCCTTTGTGTTTCAGCTTTTTGTGTTTATAAACAGTTCTGTGTTTTTATTTCGTGTAGAACACTGCCAGGCCTCCTCTGGTGTATCAGCTTTCTGTGTTTATAAACAGTACAGTGTATTTTACTCCGAGTCTAACACTGTGAGGTCTTCCTGCTGTATCAGCTTCCTGTGTTTCTAAACCTTTCGGGGTATTTCACTCCATGTCCAAAAATGTGAGGTCTCCCTTTGTCTGTCAGTATCCATTGTTTGTAAACATTTCAGTTTATATCACAAACTGTCTAAAACTGTGAGGCCACCCGTTGTATGTCAGCTCACTGGGCTGTAAGATGGGCCCTTTAACGCCCATTATATTGGTGCTATGCAACCTCCCAATGTCCTAAAATGGCGTCCTCTCGGAATGCACGCGCACATTTCAAGCGTGACGTGCTCCGGACGTCATCTTGGTTAAGGCATTTGCGTATGCGCAGATAACGAAAGCCGGTACCATGTAAAGTAAGGAGAATATGGGTTAGATCGGTGTGTAACGTTGATGTAAATGGAAAGGTGAGATTATGGAACTCCATGCTCCAGCCAATGCACTGACTGAATCATGCATATCTGAACAGGTCGTAAACAGCATGGAGGGCCCCACACACAGCTATTTAAAGGGACCATGCAGGATTTACAGGTAAATTGCTGGATTATTGCTTCTGGCTGCGGATGAATTTGTACCTGTTTTTGGAGGTCTCCTATATTTAAATACCAGGATCAGGAGATATAACCGAACATGTAGAAGTGAAGTTGGAAAACGCTTCTACACACAAAGGGAGGCAGAAGTTTGAACTACTCTTCTGCAAACGGCAATTGATGTTAGCTCAATTGTTAATTTTAAATCTGGGATTGATAGAATTATGTTAACCAAAAGTATTATGGGATATGGGGCTAAGGCGGGTATATGGAGTTAGGTCACAGATCAACTATAGAATCATAGAATCATAGCAATGTTACAGCACAGAAGGAGGCCATTTCGCCAATCGAATCCATGCCAGCTCTATGCAAGAGTAATCCAGCTAGTCCCACACCCCGCCCTATCGCCGTAACTCTGCAATTATTTCCTTTCCAGTACTTATCCAGTTCTCATTTGAAGGCCATGATTGAATCTATCTCCAACACCCACTTAGGTAGTGCATTCCACAACCTAACCACTCCTTGTGTAAAAACGTTTTTCCTCATATCACCTTTGGTTCTTTTGCCACCTTAAATCTATGTCCTCTGGACATTCACCCTTCCACCAATTGGAACAGTTTCTCTCTATCTACTCTGTCTGGGCATTTCATGATTTTGAATACGTCTATTAAATCTCCTCTCATCCTTTTTTGTTCCAAGGAGAACAACACCAGCTTTTCCAGTCTATCCACGTAACTAAAATCCCTCATCCCTGGAATCATTCTAGTAATTCTCTTCTCTACCCTCTCAAAAGCCTTCACATCCTTCCTAAAGTGCGGTGCCCAAAGCACAATACTCCAGTTGTTGTCGAACCAGTGTTTTATAAAGGTTCGTCATGACTTCCTTGCCTTTTTACTCTACGCCTCTGTTTATAAAGCCCAGGATCCCGTATGTTTTTTTAACTGCTTTCTCAACCTGCGCTGCCACCGTCAATGATTTGTGTGCATATACCCCCAGATCTCTCTCTTCCTGTACCCCTTTTAGAATTGTGCCCTTTAGTTTATATTGCATCTCCTCATTATTCCGACCTAAATGTATCACTTCGTACTTCTCTGCATTAAATTTCATTTGTCATGTGTCCGCCCATGCCACCAGCCTGTCTATATCCTCTTGAAGTCTATCACTATCCTCCTCACTGTTTGCACTTGCAAGATTTGTGCCATCCGCAAATATGGAAATTGAGCCCTGCAAAACCAAGTCCAAGTCATTAACATATGATCTCATTAAATGGCTGAACACGCTCGAGCTTCTAAATGGCCTACTCATGCTTCTATCTTTGTATGTTCCTGTAATAAAGTTTCAATACTCTATATGGAGTTGGATGACTAGCTTTATTCGTGGTGCTATGCACCTGGCATTGACTTCACCACTACTGCCTCCCAATGCCTCGGCAGCATATGTCTGGAGGGCCTCTTGCTCCCCTGTGGATATAGGATGCCCTCCTTCTGTCCACCTAATGCCCCTAGTGCATCAGCGGAGAACCTTGGTGCACACTCTCTCGCAGTCCTGCACAAACACAAATCTGCAGATTGGAGCGTGTGGGACAAAGTAGTGCACAACCTTTACTCAATGTTTCAACATAACTCTACAGTTTCTAAACATTGGGACGGGACCTGCATCTGTGTTTTACATGTGTGATTCCGGATCTCCATTCAGACTCCGTGCGGACCCAGATCTTATATTTTGCAAATAATAGGTGCAGGCTGCCTTTAAGTGGTGCAGGCTGCCTTTAAGAGGTGTGAGCCAGTCACGCAATATATCAACGCCGCCCCCCCCCCCGCCCCGCATCACGTGCTCCCTGCATCGCAACGACCGAGTCCGGTTTAATCGCGCAATGCGACCTCCGCACCAGGATTCAGGGGTTATCGAGTTTAATAACCCAAACCGCCCCTACCCCCGCACCCCCCCCCCACCCCCGCCAGCATGAGTTCAAATTTCACAATGGAAAGTCAGGAAAAATTTGATTTACTAATTTGTGGAATAGCTGGAAAGAAATGAGCACGATAACTGCTAAATTGTTGTAAAAACCCAGATGTCTCGCTAATGTCTTTCAGGGAAAGGAACCTACGACCAACCCTGCACGATCAGGCCTACTCACGACGAGTCGAAACGATCTGGTTGACCCTTAATGCTCTCTGAAGTTGCCCAGCAAGTGACAAACAATCCCATGATCATCACAACAAAGGCTGCGGCATTTCAAGAAGGCAGCCTACCAACAACTTCAGGCAATTAGGGATGGGCATTGAATATCCCAAATATCCCGCATCCCAAGGACAAATTTAAAAAAAGAACTTGGAAAGAGCCACTTTTATTGCATGAGTGCTTTGGAGCAGGAGGCTGAACGAAGTATTTTCTGGGATCAGTAAAACTGTTGTGACTGAGACCTGACATCAGTTTAGGACCAGAAGAAAATTTTATGAAGGCGAAGAGGGCATGAAGTGTACCCAGATTTATGCTTTAGATCCGCAAGAGTTTTGAGTTTTCTCAGCCACTTATTTTTCTGTCCAGCATAACATATATATCAATAAATAATGATATTAGCCTATAAATATTAAAGTGGGTGTTTCTTCAGAAATTAGGTGTTTACCTTGCCTTCATACTGTCACTGCTTCGGTTCCATTACTTGCCTCTTTCCCTACTGTGCGTTTCTGATAGGGAAGATGATAAATGGATAGAAAAGAAATGGAGAGAGAACGGCTGCCACGGAGTGTGCGTGAGGAGAGAATGTAGATTTTACTGTTTACTGTTCTCCCAGGTGTGTGTGTGGGGAGAGAGTTGTCTTTATTCCTCTATGCTCTGACCAGGGTTGTGTGGGGATTGGGGGGGGGGGGGGAGAGAGTGTGGAATTTACTACTCACTGCTCTACCCAGGGGGGGGAGGGGTGGGTGGCGATCGGAGATTGTGGACCTTACTACTCGCTGCACTCCCGAGGGATGTGTGGGCAAGGGGACAGCATTTGGAATTTGCTACTCACCACTCTACCCAGGGGTGTGTGGGTGGAGAGAGTGTGGAGTTTTCTAATCACTGCTCTCCCCAGGGTTTTGTGTGGGGAGACAGTGGACTTTACTACTCAGTGGGTTCCCCAGGGGGGGGGGGGTGGGGGGGGGTGAGAATTTAGATTTACTGCTCAACTCTCCCAAGGGGTGTGTGGGGGAAGAGATTGTGCACTTTAGTACTCACTGCTCTCCCCAGTGATGTGTGTGTGTGGGAGAGCGTGTGCTCTTCACTACTCACTGCTCTGACCAGGGGTGTGGGGGGCGGTGCGGAGATTGTAATCTTCACTACTCATTACTCTCCCCAGTGGTGTGTGTGAGGGGATTGTGGACTTTATTACTTATTGCTGTCTCCAGTGGTGTGTGTGGGGTGAGGGACCTTTACTACTCACTTCTCGCCGCTGGGTTGTGTGGGGAGAGACTGTGGATTTTATTACTCACTGCGCTCCCCAGGGCTGTGGGAGGGGAATGAGTGTGGACTTTACGACTCACTGCTCTCCCCAGGGGTTTGTGTGTGGCAACTGTGGAAATTACTAATCATTTCTTTACCAGGAGGTGTGTGTGTGGTGGGGGAAAGTGTGTGATCTTCACTGCTTACTTGTCGCCCCTGGGGTATGTGGGGAGAGACTGTGGACTTTACTTCTCAATGCCCTCCCCAGGCTGTGTGAGGGGAGAGTGTGTGGTCCTCACTGCTCACTCCTGTCCCCTGTGATGTGTGAGAGGAGAATATGTAGAATTTACTACTCATTGCTCTCCCCATGGGTGTTTGGGCAGGTGGGGAGAGGGAGAGTGTGGAATTACTACTCACTGCTCTCCCCAGGTGCGTGTGGGGGGATAGATTGTGTACTTTACTACGCACGGCTGACCCCGGGTGTGTGTGGGGGAGAGGGGTGGGAGATTGTGGACCTTACTACTCACTGCTCTGCCCAGGTGTGTGTGGGGGGCAGAGAGTGTGTACTGTATTACTCACTGCTCTCCCCAGTGGTGTGTGTGAGGAGTGAGTTGTGGCATTACTGTTCACTGCTCTCCCCAGGGGTGTGTGTGTATGGGGAGAGTGTGTGGACTTTAAAATTCGCTGCTCTCCCCAGGGTTGTGTGGGGGGAGAGAGTGTGGACTTTACTAGTTACTGATTTCCCCAGGGGTGCGTGTCGGGGGTGCAGGGAGAGCGTGGATTTACTATTCATTGCTCTCCCCAGGGGTCTGTGTGCGGGAGACAGTTTGGACTTTACTACTCACTACTCTACCCATGGGCGTGTGTGAGGGAGAGAGTGTGGACTTTACTACTCACTGCTCTCCCCAGTAGTGTGTGTGTGAGCGAGAGTGTGGGGAGAGTGTGTGGACTTTACTGCTCACTGCTTTCCTCAGGGGTATGTGGGGAGAGATTGTGGATTTTACTACTCACTGCTCTCCCCAGGTCCGTGTGGGGAGAGATTGTGGATTTTACTACTCACTGCTCTCCACTGGGGTTGAGAGTGTGAACTGTCCGGGTGTCTCCTTTACCTCCGCGCCCCCCGCCCCTTTAACATTCAGGTTATTGTCACCTGGTATTGTCCTTTATTTAATTACCTTTTAAATTCTCCAATATGGTGAAACATTTGGTGTAGTTAGTAGCGATATATTATTTTAGAACTTGTACTTTGAGATGTAAACTTTGTCAAATGCTGTAAATGAGTTAACAAATAACTTCAGGTTCTAAAGGTTTCAGTGATTGCAGAATACACTGTTTGCAGCACCGCATCCTGGTGGAGAGAATCAGACACCATATCACGCAAAACGGAATCTGCTCTTCGAAAGCCTTCAGGTCTTCTCATTATTTAATGAATTTAATAATTACAGTAAAGGGATATTTCACCACATTATTCAACTGTTTTCTGAATTTAGACTGTGTCACGGCATAAATACAAGTGTTTGTGCAGCAACTCAGGAGCTGGAGCATGTATCCAAGTTCTAGTAGAAACCTAGGTAGAATTACAGAATAATACCCCAACATCCACATCCGGAACCATATAGAATACACCATAAACAGCGCCCATAACAGTATAAAGTTTCCTGATATAAGAAACAATAAAATGATGGATTTCCTTCGGCTCTCCATCTCTGGGTCTCTGAGACTCTCTCCTCTGCTGTGAGCCCGGAGTCTCCTGCGGGCTCTGCTGGCCTCTAAAATGTATCTGACGGTGAAAGCATTGAGCAGCAGAATCAGAACAAAAGGGACCCCCGGCGTGAGGATATAATGAACGAGTTCGATTACTGCCCACACTCGTGAAAGCATAACAACGGCAGTTACAGCACAAAACCACGGTTCATTGTAAAGCAAATACGGACCTGTGAACATAAAGTACCAGGTGATGTTCTTTAAACAGCTCACCACACTCACTGTTCCCAGAACCACAGCCGCCGTTCTTTCGGTGCAATATTTGGTTTTCAGGTTCTGGCAACAAATGGCCACAAATCGGTCGAAGGTGAAAGTGACGGTCAACCAGACAGAACAGTCTGTGGCTGCGAAAAGCAGGACGGCGTGGATGTTACACACGGGGATGGACTGCAGGAAACGAAACTGACCAATATAGACAATGGGAATCTGCCTGAGTATCAGATCGATGATAACGACCAGTAGATCCGCCGCTGCCATCGCAATCAGGTAACGAGTGACACATTTGGAGAGGCCGCATTTTCCCCGAGACAGGATCACAATCGTCAATACGTTAACTGTGAGGAAGAGAAACAAACAGGGCAATTGTATATCAGGTTTGAACCGCCTGTAAATATTAATACCTTCTCTGGATCCACTGTAAATCTTAGTACCGTCTCTGGATCACTGTAAATATTAGTTTTCTCTCTGGATAACCCTGCAAATATTATTCCGGTCTATAGATATATTGTAAATATTAGTACCGTCCCTGGATCAACGATAAATTTCATGACCATCTCTGGATCGCTGGTAAAATTTAGTACCGTGTCTAGATCCACTGTAAATATTAATATCGTCTCTGGATCCCCTGTAAATATTAGTACCGTCTCTGGATCCCCTGTAAATATTAGTACCGTCTCTGGATCCTCTGTAAATATTAGTACCGTCTCTGGATCCCCTGTAAATATTAGTACCGTCTCTGGATCCCCTGTAAATATTAGTACTGCCTCCGGATGCCCTGTAAATGTTAGTACCGCCTGTGGATACGCTGTAAATATTAGTACCATCTCTGGATCCACTGTAAACATTAGTACAATTTCTGGCTCCCCTGTAAATATTAGTACAGCTTTTGGATCCACTGTAAATATTATTTCCGTCTCTGGATCCACTGTAATTATTAGCAACATCTGTGGATCCCTATAAATAATTGTACCGTCTCTGGATCCCCCTGGAAATATTAGTAAAGTCTCTGGATCACCTGTGAATATTAGTACCGTCTCTGGATCCCTGATAAATATTAGTACTATCTCTGCAACCCTTTGTGTATACTGACACACTCCAAGGACCCTGTAAAACGGGCGGATCCTCAGAAACCCTGCAAATAAGATTCACGCCCAGGGACCCACTGTAAATTAAATTTCACATCCAGAAGACCCACGTAAATATATTTCGCAACCCTGTTCCCCTTATAATTATAACTCTCATTCCGGATACCACCTCTGATGTTTAAGCTCGCTGTTGAATCTTACCAGGTACACCAACAGCAGCGAACGTGGAACATGGAATGTCCAGAACAGTAATACAGTGAAACACGGTTTATAGAATTCATAGCTGGATATAGGGACTTACCGGAGACACCAACAGCGGCGAGCGTGGAACATAGAATGGCAAGAACAGTAATACAGTGAAACACGGTTTATAGGATTCATAGCTGGATATAGAGACTTACCGGAGACACCAACAGCGGCGAGCGTGGGACAGAGAATGGCAAGAACAGTAATAGAGTGAAACATGGTTTATATAATTAATGGCAGGATATCGAGACTTACCAGTGACACCGATAGAAGCGAGGAGGGGATAATAAATTACTTGTACACATGCAAGCGCAAAATATATCCTATCCTCTAATGAAAATAAATCATAATATACACATAGATATTGAAACATCCAGAATGGATTGTTCCTATCTATTGTTCTCAGATTCCGACCCATTGTTGTAATATTCCAATCTATTGTTCTCAGATTCCGACCCATTGTTGTAATATTCCAATCTATTGTTCACAGATTCCGATCTATTCTTTCTCTCTCTGTACAGCCGTTGATCCTTGTTAGTGCTGGTGGTGGTGCATCCACTGACACTATGGGAGAATACGGTTAAAGTAATCGCTTATTAATAGCAGAGAAAAACACTCCAGTGACACAATTGGGGCCAATGGAGACTGACATTAATTACAGTCACTGAACAAACAGATTCAGTTAACAACTTTACACCGAACAATTTTTATATCACAATATATAGTTAACCAAATATTACACAGATGGAAAGCCCAACCCCAGTATATTATTTTGATAAATATTTGGAAGATCAGGAAATATGAGACCGCAGTTGGACAGCACTGATGTAAAGCGAGAACAGCTTCATTTACAGATTGTAGATTATCTGTAATTGAAATCCTTTAATTTCGGAGAGTTTCTACCCTCTTCTCAAGGGTTGGATTTAAACTCAGAGATGGAAATTGAACCATTCTACTAGTCATTTTGGGGTCCACCCTGCGAATATTGGTGCAATCGCTGGATACTCCGTCAATATTGGCAAGTCTATGGATCCTCTTATAAATATTGGTACAGTCTCTACATCTCCCTGTAAATAATGGCAAATTCTTTGGATTCCACTGTAAATATTAGCACAGATTATGGATTGCCCTGTAAATATTCCGTCAGACTATGATAAAGTCTCGGGCTAATTCTAAAAATATTGGCCCGCTTCAGAGTTTCCTGACACAATGTGAGGACTGTTTAAATGTGTTTAATGCTCAGTACCACTGTAAATATTGAATCACTGCCACAGGCCCCTGTGAATACTGACATAGATAGGGTACAGATTACATGTTTACAGTCCTTGCTACCCCTTTATATATTGACTCACACTCATAGACCATTGTAAATACTGGCACAGTCTGAATGCAGCTTGAATGTCTAAAGTCCCTAATACTCACACGGTCTTGGTACATCGAGTTAAATCGAAACTACAGCTTAGAAAAAGAACATTCAGCTCAATTGGTCCATGTTTATGCTCCACACGTGGCTCCTCCCTTCCTAATTCATCCAACCCTATCAGGACACCCTTTAATTCCTTTCTTCCTAACGTACCTATCTAGCTTCCCCTTATATGCATTTATGCTATTTGCCTTGCATTCCACATTCTCACCATTCATTGGGTAAAGCAGTTTCTCCTGAATTACCTATTGGATTCATTCGTGACACTCTTATATTTATAACCTCTAGCTTCAGGCTCCCCCAGAAGTGGAAACATTTTCTCCACATCTATCCTCTCAAACCCTTTCATTATCTTAAAGACCTCTATCAGGCCATCGCTCAGCCTTCTCTTTTCCAAAGACAAGAGCCCCAGTCTGTACAGCCTTTCCTGTTAAAGATATTTTCTAAGTTCTTGTATCATCCTAGTAAGTTTGTGTGCACCCTCTCCAATGCCACTATATCCCTTTATAATATGGAGACCAGAACTGTGCACAGTACTCCAAGTGCGATCGAAGCAAGGTTCTCTACAAGTTTAACATAACTTCTATGCATTTCAATTCTCTCCCTGTAGAAATGAACCCAATGCTTCATTTGCATTTTTATGACTTTATTAACCTGCGTCGCTACTATTAATGATTTGTGTATCTGTACCACTAGATCGCTTTACTCCTCTATCCCGTTTAGACTCTTATTATCCAAGCAATATATGACGGTCATATTCTTACTACCAAAATGCACCTCATCACACTTATCTGTATTCGGATTCATTCGCCAATTACATGCCCATTCTGCAAGTTTATTAATGTCCCCTTGCATTTTGACGCATTCTTCCCTTGTATTAACCACCACCCCCGCCCCCTCCCCCACAATGTGGTGTGGTCCGCAAATTTTGAAATTGTACTTCCGATTTACGAATCGAAATTGTTTATGTAAATTGTGAACGACAGTTGCCCCAGCACCGATCCCTGTGGAATACCACTTCCCATCTTTTTACCAGTCTGAGTAGCTACTCTTAACATCTACTCTCTGTTTTCTTTTTTTGTGCCAACTTTCGATTAATTCTGTTCCTTTTTTCTCTGACTCCACATGCTCTGACCTTAGTCATGAGTCCACAATGCGGTAACTTATCGAAGGCATTTTGAAAATCCAAATATATTACATCTACTGAATTAACCTTGTCTACTCTTTCTGTTACTTCTTCAGAGAATTCAGTAAATTTGGTCAAGCTGGGTACACCTTGAATGTGCATGATCTCTGGTACGGCTGTAAATATTGATTCACTCTTATACCCCTGTAAATACTGAAAAAGTCTGGGTATAGCCTGAATGTCTACAGTTCTTGTATGCCTTTATAAATTACCAGACTCTCACAGACACCTGTACATACTGACACAGTCTGGGTGCAGCCTAAAAGTCTATCCTCCTTGGTACCCCTTTATATGTTGAACCATTCCCACAGACTTCTGTAAATACTGCCACAGTGAGGGGACAACGTGAATGTCTAGTCTTTGGTGCCCCTTTATATATTGATTAACTCTCACAGAACCCTGTACATAAAATGCACACTCTAGGGACTCCCTTAATATCTACAATCCTACGTACCCCTATATATATTGACTCATAAACACAGACCCCTGTAATTACCGATACAGTCTGGAGAATTCCTGAATGTGTACAGTCCTTCGTACCATTTTATACATTGATTCATTCTAATTCACCCCTGTAAATATTGACACAGACTGGGGACGGCCTGAATGTCTACCATCCTTGCGACTCCGACATATTTAGATTCGCTCTCACAGACCCCTGTAATGCTGACAAATTCTGGGTACTCGTTGAAAGTCTACAGTCCTTGGTACCCCTTTATATATTGACTGACTGTCACATAACTATTTAAATACTGACACAGTCTGGGGACAACCTGAATGCATACAATCCTTGCTGCCCCGTTATATAATGATTCACTCTCAACCAAACAGCACTGTGTACCTTCACCACACAGACTGCAGCAGATCAAGAAGGCGGTTCACCACCACCTTCTCAACGGCAATTAGGGATGGACAATAAATACTAGCCTTGCCAGCGAAGACCTCATCCCATGAATAAATTTTAAAAATCACTCTCATTCACCCCTGTAAGTACTTACACAGTCTGAGTAAAGTCTGAATGTTTACAGTCCTTGGTACCCTTTTATGTATTGACTCACTCTCACTGACCCCTGTAATACTGACAGTCAGAGGACAGCCTGAATGTCTTCACTCCTTCGTACCCCTTTATATATTGATACACTCTCAGAGACCTCTCTACATATTGACATAGTCTGGGGACAGCCTAAATAGCTATAGTGTTTTTATTCCTTTATACATCGAATCACTCTCACTGACGCCTGTAAATACTGACACAGTACGGGTATAGCCTGAACGTCCACAGTCCTTGGTATCGCTTTATATATTGCCTCAATCACAATGACCCCTGTAAATATTGAAGGTGTCTGGGTATAGCCTGAATTCGTACAGTCCTTGGTACCACTTTATATATTGACTCTCTCTCACAGACCCCTGTAAGTACTGACACAGTCTAGGGACTCGCTAAACATCTATTGTGCTTGATACCACCTTATATATGAATGTATTGTCGTTGACGCCTGCAAATACTGACAAAGTCTGGGACTCCCTCAAAGTGTACAGTACTTGATACCCTTTTATATATTGACTCATTCTCCTGTATTTGCACAGACACCTGTAAATAAGGACACTGTGCGGAGACAAGCTGAATTTGTGCAGTCTTTTCGGCCCCTTAAAATATTGATTCACTCTCTGCCAACAGCACTGTGTGAGTACCTTCACCACACGGACCGCAGCGGTTCAAGAAGACGAATCACCACCACCTTCTCAAGGTCAATTAGGGATGGGCAATAAATGCTGACCTTGGCAGCGACACCCACATCCCAAGAATGAATAAAAAAACATTAATTCTCATTCACCTCTGTAAATACTGACACAGTCAGGGTACAACTTGAATGTTTACAGTCCTTGGTACCCTTTTATATATTGACACACTCTCACTGACCGCTGTAAATACTGATACATTGTGGGTACAGCCTGAATGTGTACAGTCCTTGATGTCCCTTTATAAATTGATTAACTATAACTGATCCCCGTAAACACTGTCACATTCTGGGGACAGCCTGAATATCTACAGTTCTTGATGCCATTTTATATATTGATTCAAATCACTGTTCCCTGTACATACGGATAGGGACAGCGTGAATTTCTACAGACTTTGGTGCACTTTATATATTGATTCACTCACACTGATCCCTGTAAATCCTGACCCAGTCTGGGTACACCCTAAATGTCTGCAGTCATTCGTAACCCTTTATATATTGACTGACTCTCACAGACCACTGTAACTACTGAAACAGTAAGGGAACATCCTGAATATATACTGTCCATGGTGCCCCCTAATATATAGACTAACTATAACTGACCTCTAAATAGTGAAACAGCCTGGGAAAACCCTGAATGTCTACAGTCCTTGGTACCACTTTATATATTAATGCACTCTCACTGACACGTGGAAAAACTGACACAGTCTGGTGACTCCCTCAATTTCTGCAGTACTTGAAAGCCCTTTGTATATTGACTCACTCCCACAGACCCCTGCAAGTACTGACAGATTATGGGGACAACCAGAAAATGTACAGGCTTTGCAGCTCGTATATATATTGATTCATTCTCTACCTAACGGGACTGCGTGAGTACCTTCACGAGACAGACTGCAGTGGTTCAAAAAGGTGGCTCACCACCACCATCTCAAGGGCTATTAGGGATGGGCAATAAATCCTGGCCTTGACAGCGACGCCCACATCCCATGAATGAGTGTCAAAAAAAATTTACTCTTCGTCACCACTCTAAATACTGACACAGACTGGGGACAGTATGAATGTCTACCCTCCTGGATATCCCTTTATATAATGACTCGCTCTCCAAGACCCCTGTAATACTGACATAGTCCGGGGACTCGCTGAATGTCTACATTCCTTGGTACCCCCTTATAGATTGACTCAATCTGTTGACCCCTGTAAATACTGGTACAGTGTTGAGAGAGTCTGAATGTGTACAGTCTTTGATACCCCTTTACATATTGATTCGCTCTCACTGACCCCACTAAATACTGACACAATCTGGTGACTGCCTGAACGTCTACATTCTTTGGTAGCTGTTTATATATTGACTCACTTCACCGATCGCTGTAAATACTGTCACAGCCTGAGGACAGCCTGAATATCTACAGTCCTTGATTCCCCTTTACATTTTGATTCACTCTCACTGACTTCTGTAAATACTGACAAAGTCCCAGTACAGCTTGAATGTCCACAGTCCTTGGTACTGCTTTATATATTGACACAATCTCAAAGGCTCCAGTAAATACTGGAAGTGGCTGGGTATAGCTTGAATTTATACAGTCGTTGATACCAATTTATATATTGACTCACTCTCACAGACCACTTTAAACACTGACCCAGTCTGGGTACAGCGTGAATGTCTACAGTTTTTGGTGCCCCTTTATATATTAATTCACTCACACTGATCACTGTAAATACTGACACAATCTGGGTACAGTCTGAATGTCTGCAGTCGTTCGTACCCCTGTATATAATGACTCAATCTCACTGACCCCTGCAAGTACTGACACAGACTGGTAAAATATCCTGAATGTATACAGTCCTTGGTTCCCCTTTATATATTGACTAAATCTAACTGACCCCTCTAAATAGTGACACAGTGTGGGTCTCGCTGAATACCTACGGTCCTTGGTACGACTTTATATATTGACGCACTCTAACTGACGCCTGAAAATACTGACACAGTCTGGCGACTCCCATAATGTCTGCAGTACTTGAAAACCCTTTGTATATTGACTCAGTCTCACAGACCCCTGCAAATATGACAGATTATGGGGACAACCAGAAAGTGTACAATTTTTGTTGCTCGTTTATACCTAACAGCACTGTGTGAGTACCTTCAAAATACGGACCGCAGCGGTTCAAGAAGGCGGCTCACCGCAATCATCTCAAGGGCAATTAGGGATGGACAATAAATGCTGGCCTTGACAGCGACGACCACATCCCATGAATGAGTAAAAATACATTCATTCTCATTCACTCCTGTAAATACTGACACAGTCTGGGAACAACATGAAAGTTTGCCCTCGTGGATACCCCTTTATATATTGACTCACTCTCAAAGACCCTGTAAAACTGACATAGTCTGGGAACTCGCTGAATGTCGACATTCCTTGGCACCCCCTTAGAGATTGACCAACTCTGATGACCACTGTAAATACTGATACAGTGTTGAGACAGCCTGAATGTCTACAGTCCATAGTAGCTTTTTATATATGGACTCACTCTCACAGACTCCTGTGCATACTGACACAGTATGGGGACTCGCTGAATGTCTACATTCCTTTGTGCCCCTATATGCATTGATTCACTCTCACTGACTTCTGTAAATAGTGACGCAGTGTGGAGGCAGCCTGAAAGTCTACAGTCCTTGACACCATTTTATATATTGTTTCACTCTCACTGACCCCTGTAAATACTGACATAGTCTGGGTACTGCCTGAATATCCACAGTCCTTGGTATTCCTCTTGAGATAAAGGCCAACATACCATGAGCCTTTTTTAAATTATTGTTTTTACCTGTCCACTAGTTTTTTTTATTGAGTTCTATACTTGGACCCCTAAATCTCTCCGCTTGTCTACAGTTCATAGCTTGTCATCATTTAGAAAAGTGGTCGACCACACATTTTGCCAGATTAAACTCCATCTGCCACAATTCTGCCCACTCACTTAATCTATCAATATCCCTTTGCAACTTCTTGCTCTCTACACTATTTATTGTGCCTCCTCATAGAATCAAAGAATCATAGAAATTTAAGGCACAGAAGGAGGCCATTCAGCCCATCGTGTCTGTGCCGGCTGAAAAAGAGATATCAAGCCTAATCCCAATTTCCAGCTTTTGGTTCGTAGGTTACAGCACTTCAATTGCATATCCAAGTACATTTTAAATGAGTTGAGGGTTTCTGCCTCTACCACGCTATCAGGTAGTGAGTTCCAGACCCCCACCGCCCTCTAGATGAAAAGATTCTCCTCAACTACCCTCTAATCCTTCAACTAATTACTTTAAATATACGCCCCTGGTTATTGACCTCTCTGCTATGGGAAATAGGTCTTTCCTATCCCCTCTATCTAGGCCCCTCATAATTTTATACACCTCAATTTAATCTCCCCTCAGCCTCCTCTGTTCCACAGAAAACAACCCCAGCCTGTCCAATCTTTTGTATAGCTAAAATTATCTCTAAATTTTGTCAACATCCTCGTAAATCTCCTCTGTACCCTCTCTAGTGCAATCACATCTTTCCTGTAATATGATGATCAGAACTGTACGCAGTAGTCTAGCTGTGGCCTAACTAGTGTTTTATACAGTTGCAGCATAACCTCCCTCCTCTTATATTCTATGCCTTGGCTAATAAACGAAAGTATCCCGTATGTCTTCTTAACCACCTTGTCTACCTGTCCTGCTACCTTCAGGGATCTGTGGACATGCACTCAATGTCCCTCACTTGCTCTACACTTCTCAGTCACCTACCATTTATTTTATATTCTCTTGCCTTGTTTGCCCTCCCCAAATGGATTATCTCAAACTTCTCCGGTTTGAATTCCATTTGCCACTTTTCTGCCCACCTGACCAGTCCATTGATATCTTCGTACAGTCTACAGCTTTCCTCCTCGCTATCAACCGCACGGTCATTTATTGTATCATCTGCAAACTTCTAAATCATGCCCTTACATTTAAGTCTAAGTCATTGATATAAACCACAAAAAGCAAAGGACCTAGAACTGAGCCCTGCGGAACTCCACTGGAAACAGCCTTCCAATCACAAAAACACAGGTCGATCATTAACCTTTGCTTCCTGCCAATGAGTCAATTTTGTCATCCAACTTGCCACTTCCCTTGGATGCCATGGGCATTTAATTTTCTGACCAGTCTGCCATCTGGGACCTTGTCAAAAGCCTTGCTAAAATCTAAGTGGCTTACATCAAACAAGCTACCTTCATCGACCCTCCTTGATGCGTCCTCAAAAAATTCGGTCAAGTTCGTCAGACACTTTCGCTTAACAAATTCCTGCTACCTGCCCTTAATTAATCTGTGCCTTTCTAAATGACGATAAATACTGTCGCTCAGAATTTTTTCCAATAATTTGCCCTCCACCGACGTTAGACTGACTGGCATGCAATTATTCGGTCTATCCCTTCCTCCCTTTTAAAACAACGGTACACTTTTAGCAGTCCTCCTGTCCTCCGGCACCATGCCTGTAGCCAGAGAGGATTGGAAAATGGTGGTCAGAGCCTCCGCTATTTCCTCCCTTGCTTCTCTTAACAGCCTGGGATACATTTCATCTAGGCCTGGTGAGTTATCTACTTTCAAAGATGCTAATCCCCTTAATACTTCATCTCTCGCTATCCCATCCAATATTTCACACTTCTCCTCCTTAAATACAATCTCTGCATCGTGCCCCTCTTTTGTGAACACAGATGCAAAGTATTCATTAAGAACCATACCCACGTCATCCGCCTCCGCACACAGGTTATCTTTTGGTCTCTAATATGCCCTACTATTTTCATAGTTATCCTCTTGCTCTTTATGTATTCATAAAACATGTTCGGGTTCTCCTTGAATTTACTTGCCAATATTTTTTCATGCGGTCTCTTTGTTTTCCTAATTTCATTTTAAATTTCACTCCTGCACTTTCTATACTCCTCTAGGCTTTCTGCAGTATTGAGCTCTCCGTATTTGACATAAGCTTCTATTTTTGCCTTATGCTACCCTATTTGCTACTTGACATCCAGGGGGCTCTAGATTTGACAGTCCTACCCTTTTTCTTTGTGGGAACATATTTGCTCTGAACCCTCACTATCTCCTCCTTTAAAGCTCCCACTGTCCTCAAGTAGTTTATCTTCAAGTAGTTGTTTCCTCTCTACTTTTGCTAAATCACATCTCAGCTTAGTAAATATGGCCTTTCCCCAATTGAGAACTTTTATTCCTGTTCTATCTTCTTCCTTTTCCATAACTACGCTAATTCTAACTGAATTATGAACACCACCACCAACATGCTCTCCCATTGCTACTCCTTCCACCTGCCCAGCTTCATTCCCTAAAACTAAGTCCAGAACTGCCCCCTCTCTTATTGGGCTTGCTAAGTACTGGCTAAAAAAAGTTCTCCTGAATGCATTTTGAGAATTCTGCGCCCTCTATACTTTTAAACTGATTTTATCTCAGTTAATTTTAGGGTAGTTAAAATCCCCTACTATTACTGCTCTATTGTGTTTTGCCTACAATTTGCTATTCGATCTACCTCTGATTGTTTGGTGGTCTATAGTACTCTCCCAGCAGTTTGATTGCCCTTTTTTTGTTCTTCATTTCAACCCATATGGCCTCATGTGATGATCCTTCTAACATATCATCCCTCCTTATATCTGTAATTGTTTATTTAATTAATATTGCGATCCCCTCCCCCCCCTCCTTTTTTATCCCCCTCTCTATCTCATCTGAAAACCCTGTAACCAGGAAGGTTGAGCTGCCATTCCTGCCCCTCTTTAAGCCATGTTTCAGTAATAGCTATGATATTGTACTTTCCCGTGTCTAACTGTGCCATCAGCTCATCTGCCTTATTCACTAGATTCCTTACATTGAGATATATACCATTAAGCACTGCCAAACTCTTTTGTTGTCTATTTTCTAGCCCTTGTTTCCTCTGCCT
Organism: Heptranchias perlo; assembly: GCF_035084215.1. NCBI lineage: Eukaryota > Metazoa > Chordata > Chondrichthyes > Hexanchiformes > Hexanchidae > Heptranchias > Heptranchias perlo. The sequence goes on along the minus strand of NC_090326.1, from coordinate 394,915 downwards.
TCCAAACTCGATTACGAATTTTCTGCGTCCCATTCCCAGCTCTTCTTCTCTCCCTTCTGAATCTACGCTCAGCTTCCCACCCCACTGACAAACTAATTTAAACCCTCCCCATCAGCACGAGCAAACCTAGGGATAATGAAATCCGGGGGATCGCATGGTTAATAAACCCCAGTGATGACAGGGTTAATAAACCCCAGGGATCGCAGGGTTAATAAACCCCAGGGATCGCACGGTTAATAAACCTCGGGGATCGCAGGGTTAATAAACCTCGGGGATCACAAGTTTAATAAACCTCGGGGATCACAGGGTTACTCAAATGCTCTTGTAATGAAGGCCAACATACCATTTGCATTCCTAACTGCTTGCTGCACCTTCATGTTTGCTTTCAGTGACTGGTGTACAAGGAAAGTTAGGTCCCTTTGTACATCAACATTTCCCAATCTTTCACAATTTAATTAATACTCTGCCTTTCTGTTTTTCCTTCCAAATTGGATAACGTCACACTTATCCACCTTATACTGTATCTGCCATGTATTTGCCCACTTACTAAACTTGTCTAATTCGCTTTGAATCCTCTTTGCATCCTCCTCACAAATCACAATCCCAGCTAGTTTTGTGTCTTCAGCAAACTTGAATACATTGCATTTGGTTCAGTCATCCAAATCATTGATATATATATCGTGAATAGCTGGGGGTCCAAGCACTGATCCCTGCGGAACCCCACTATTTACCACCTGCTACCCCGAAAAAGACCCATTTATTCTTACTCTCTGTTTCCTGTCTGTTAACCAATTTTCAATGCATGCCAGTATATTGCCCCCAATCCCACGTGCTTTAACTTTGCACACTAACCGCTTATGTGGGACTTAAACAAAGGCCTTCTGAATATCCAGATGCACCACATCCACTGGCTCTTCCTTATATATTCTACGAGTTAAATCCTCAACAAACTTCAGTAGGTTTGTCAAACACGATTTCCCTTTCATCAATCCATGTTGGCTTTGTCTAACCTCGTAGATATTTTCTAATTGTCCTGTTATCACATTCTTTATAATAGACTCGAGCATTTTCCCTACTATTGATGTTAGGTTAACCGATCTGTAGTTCCCTGCTTTTCTCTCCCTCTTTTTTTAAACAGTGGGGTTATATTTGCCACCCTCCAATCTGCAGGATCTGCTCCGTAATCTATAGAATTTTGGAAGATGACAACTAATGCATCCACTATTTCCATGGCTACCTCTTTTAATACTCCGGGATGCAGATTATCAGGCTCTGGGGATTTATTGGCTTTCAATCCCATTAATTTCACTATTTTTTTTGCTAATACTAATTTCCTTTAATTCCTCCTTCTCACTAGACCCTTGGTTCCCTAGCATTTCTGGGAAGTTATTTGTGTCCTCTTCCATGAAGACAGAACCAAAGTATTTGTTTAATTGCTTTGCCATTTTCTTGTTCCCCATTATAAATTCTCCCGTTTCTGACTATAAGGGGCCAACATTTGTCTTCATTAATTGTTTTCTTTTTACATACTTGTAGCGGCTTTTAACGTCTGATATTATGTTCCTTGCAAGTTTACTCTCATATTCTGTTTCTCCCCTCAATCAATATCTTGGTCCATTTTTGCTGAGTTATAAACTGCTCCCAATCCTCAGGCTTGCTACTTTTTAGGGCAACGTTACATGACTCCTCTTTGTATCTAATACGATCCTTAATTTCTTGTTAGCCATGGTTTTCCTTTTGTGTTTTTACGCCAGAAAGGAATGTATAATTGTTTCAATTCATGCATTCGTTCCTTAAATGTTAGCCATTGCCAATCCACCATCATGACTTTTAATTAGGCTCCCCACTCTATCATGGCAAACTCAATCTTCATACCTTCATAGTTTCCTTTGTTTAGATTTAGGACACTTGTTTCAGATTAGACTACTTCACTTTCCATCTTAATGAATAATTCTATCATGTTATGGTCGCTCTTCCTTCAAGGACCCCGCACAACAAGATTGTTAATTAACCCTTTCTCATTGCACAATACCTAATCTAGGCTAGCCCGTTCCCTAGTTGGCTCCTCAACGTACTGGTCTAAAAAAATCATCTCGTACTCACTCCAGGAATTCATCCTCCAAAGTATTATTACTACTTTGGTTTGGCCACTCTATATGTTGATTAAGTGACCCATGATTACTGTAGTACCCTTGTTACATGCATCGCTAATTTCCTGTTTGTTGCTGTCCCCTACATGACCATATGTTTTAGAGGCCTATAGACAACTACCACCATTGTTTTCTGTGCATTGGTGCTTTTTAACTCCACCCAGACTGATTCTACATCTTGATTTTCTAAGCGAATATCCTTTCTCACTATTGCTCTGATTTCATCCTTTACCGACAACGCCACCCCATCTCCTTTGCCTTTTTGCCTGTCCTTCCTATATATCGAATACCCTTGGATATTCAGCTCCCAGCTTTGGTCACCGTACAGCCATGTCTCTGTAATCGCAATTATAGCTTATCCATTTACATCTATTTGCGCTGTTAATTCGTCTACCTTATTATGAATGTTTTGTGCATTCAGATACAGTGCCTTTGGATTTGTCGTTTTAACATGTTTAGACAACTTAACTTTGTTTTGTATTATAGCCCTATTTGTCTTATTACCATGTTTTCTTACCCAGACCCTATTTGGTGGTGAACTCTTTTGTTTGTACACTCTGTCCCTTCCTGATACAATCTGGTTATCCTTACCCCAATCTCTTTCCTGCAGTACTTCCTTATCTTTTCTCCTTAGCATTCTAGATTTCTCTCCACCGGACACCCCGCCCCACTCCCCCCCCCCCCCCCCGCCCCTCACCGCCTCACAATTTAGTGTAAAGCCCTATCTCCCTCCCTAGTTATTCGATTCGCTACAACTCTAGTCCCAGCATGGTTCAGGTGTAGTCCATCCTAACGGAACTGCTCTCTTCCTTCCCCAATAATGGTGCCAGTGCCCTACGAATCGAATCCCACTTCTCCCAAACCAATCTTGAGCCATGCATTCATCTCCCTGATCCTGCTGACCATATGCCAGTTTGCTAGTGGCTCAGCTAATAATCCAGAGATTACTACCTTTGTGGTTCTGCTATTAATTTAGTCCCTAGCTGCTCAAACACTCTCAGCAGAACCTTTTTCGGAGTCCTACCAATGTCGTTGGTACCTACGTGGATCACGACAACTTGATCCACCCCCTCCCACTCGAAGTCTTTCTCCAGCGTGGAGTAGATGTCCTTAACCTTGTCACCGGGTAGGCAACATAGCCTTCGGGACTCATGCTCCTGGACGGAGAGAACATGTTTTGTTCATGTAGAAGATGAGACAATTTTGCATGTTTATAAATATCCCACTTTAATAGAATAACAACAGCTGGAACGTAAGACATATTGTCGCTAAACCAACTATAATCTTTACACAAGCCCTGTGATGTTTCATTAAATTGCATCAACCTGACACTTTCACCTTACTTTGCCTTCCCCTGTGGAATCCTAATGACCTAATCTAAAACATTTGCAGCCTCTACCACACAGAATACACTCTCATAATGCCTTAATATTGACTTTTGCATTCTTGACCTATTGTTCTTATTATAATATACACTATGCTACACATGGATACAGAGATTTAAATATATAATTGATGTCCTCAGGATGGAGAGAGAGGAAGCGTAGAGAGACGGTCTGAAACTGGGGAACAAACATAAATTTAAAGAGAAAAATCACCAAAGGAAGGAAAAAAGGAAATAACCTGCAGAGAGGGCTTGAAACTGGTCACGAACACTTCAGGAGAGAGACTGGAAATGACATACCGAGAGGGCCTGAAACTGGCTATAAACACTTCAGGGGAGAGATTGGGAATAACCTGCAGAGAGGGCCTTGAACTGGTCAAGGACACTTCAGGAGAGAGACTGAGAATAACTTGCAGAGAGGGCCTGAAACTGGTCACAGGCACTTCAGGAGAGAAACTGGGAAAAACCCACAGAGAGGGAATGAAACTGGTCACAGGCACTTCAGGAGAGAGACTGGGAATAAACCGAAAAGATGGCATGAATCTGGTCACGGACACTTCAAGAGAGAGACTGGGAATAACCCACAGAGAGGGAATGAAACTGGTAACAAACACTTCAGGGGAGAGACTGGGAATAACCCACAGAGAGGGAATTAAATTAGGAAATAGCAGAGCTTAAGTATGAAAAACACCTGAGGAAGAAGAGAGCGAATAAATGAGTACAAAGGTCTGATACTGGGAATCAGCAAAGATTTAAATCTAAAAATTACTTCTGGAGGGACACAAGGAAAAACACGGAGATCGGGTTTGAAAGTGGGAATACAGATTTAAACAGCAAAATCACCATAGCAGGGAATGAGGGATAACATGAAGAAAGGGACAAATACTGGGAATAAATAAGGACTTAAATATTAAGAATCACCTCAGGGAGGAGATGTGAAATATCAGGGTGTAGGGGGCTGATAGTGGAGATTAAAAGAGAACTATATATGAATATCACCTCGGAAAGGAAAACATAAGAACATAAGAATTGCCGGACATAAAATGAGCAAGGAACATAATAGAGCTGGTGATTAATCATAACAATCGATCGCCATCAATGGGGTAGATTGTGATATATTGCGATAGTGTAAAACGGGTTTGAGTGAATCGACAGTCACTTTTACATCCCTCCAATTTTTATTTGATTGAAGTTAATGGAAATAAAAATGGGGAGAAATGTAAAACCAGCTGCGGATTCGCTCTCACCCGTTTTACACCATCACACAAAATCCCAATCTACCCCAATGAGTCTCCAGCAGATCCAGACATGAACTGTGGAAAGCTTTCTGAACCTTAGGGTATAAATTGGTCTTGGGCATTAGTGCAAAACGGGCGGCAATGAATCAGCAGCCCTTTCTACAGTCCGCCGGATTTCGTTTTCCATTGAAGTCAATTTTGAGAAAATCAGGCAAACAACAAAACGGGCTGCTGATGTCTATCGCTCACTTTGCACTGCTGCCGGAGACCAATTTCACCCCAATTTTTTTTCAGAGAGCATTGAATTCTGTAATTCATGGTGGGAGATAGTGTGCGATGGGATAGCCTGCGATTGCATGTACAGTCTGCCAGAGAACAGTTTGTGATGGAACAATTTCATTCTGCAAGTGTTGTTCAAGGCAGGGCTGATTCCACGAATGGGAGCTCCCAGCCACGAGCGCCACTCTCAGGGAGAGCCGATCTATAAACCAAAGGGCCGCAGAGCTTTATTTTCTACCCACTAATTTAAACCGACTACAGACAGACGAAACCTGTCTGTGGATCCAAGATTTCCCCACCCAGTGACTCGACTCAGCCCTACAGTTACTAAAGAAGCAGATTCTAACCGTGGAAAGACTGAAAACCCTGGCGAAAGCAACTCAGAAACAATGGGGGTAAAATTCAACTTTGACCAGGATACAACACAGGCGGTTGTGGATCGGCTGCCTATTATACATCTCACTTAATTCTCCTTTCCATTGAAGTCACGGGGTGTAAAAGGGGCGGTTGATGAGCTACCGCCTGTAATTTCGCCTCGCCGAAGTTACATTTCAACTCTCAAAATCTACAGGGAGCAGCCACCAGCCTCCAACCTGTTCCGGGACATTCAGATTGAACTCACTGATCATCTGTCAACCAACCCAAAGTGTCAAGCCACTTTCCACATCTCGAATAGTCAAACACTTTGTCGCTGTACCAATACACTGTTTATGTCTGGGTGCCTCGGTCAACTTGGGTATAAGGAATACAATATTTTACTTTTATCCCTGTTATCAGTGTAGCACAAACTATTTTACCTCCAGCCATTCTGTGTCAGGTCCAACACAGCAGCAGCAATGGGACTTGGGCTGATAGAATGTTGAGGTGCTTGCAGGACCTGTTTCAGCTCTCATCTCACTTGTGCGTGCAATGCCTACTGGGGTCAGTCCAGAACCACACATTGGAAAGAAATAACCTCATTATCCAAGTCATCAGAAACAGTGCAATCTGCAAATGCTCCTTACAGGTCGCTGGTGCTGGGAATTGGTTCGGTTGGGCTGAAGATCAGCGTGAGACAGACCCAAATGTTACAAATAAGCTGTGAAAGCCCTGAGATATGATGCAATTAAGCGCATCACAGATCTATGGAAGCGGTCATGGCTGCCATTTCAGAAGCAACGAACCCCCTTAGAATCTCCACCAGACTCCTTGTTGCTGCAGGAATCAGCTGGACTGCCACATTGTCCAGGGTGCTCTGCACGTCCTTACATACCTCCTATGTTGTCTGTTGAACTTCTCCAACTGATCGGCCATCTCCAGAATGTAGGAGGTGACTGTCTCCACGGCCTGAACATTAGGTCTGTGCTACCAAGTATTAGTTCATAGAATCATAGAATCATAGAAGTTACAACATGGAAACAGGCCCTTCGGCCCAACATGTCCATGTCGCCCAGTTTATACCACTAAGCTAGTCCCAATTGCCTGCACTTGGCCCATATCCCTCTATACCCATCTTACCCATGTAACTGTCCAAATGCTTTTTAAAAGACAAAATTGTACCCGCCTCTACTACTGCCTCTGGCAGCTCGTTCCAGACACTCACCACCCTTTGAGTGAAAAAATTGCCCCTCTGGACCCTTTTGTATCTCTCCCCTCTCACCTTAAATCTATGCCCCCTCGTTATAGACTCCCCTACCTTTGGGAAAAGATTTTGACTATCGACCTTATCTATGCCCCTCATTATTTTATAGACTTCGATAAGATCACCCCTTAACCTCCTGCTCTCCAGGGAAAAAAGTCCCAGTCTGTCTAACCTCTCCCTGTAAGTCAAACCATCAAGTCCCGGTAGCATCCTAGTAAATCTTTTCTGCACTCTTTCTAGTTTAATAATATCCTTTCTATAATAGGGTGACCAGAACTGTACACAGTACTCCAAGTGTGGCCTCACCAATGCACTGTACAACTTCAACAAGACATCCCAACTCCTGCATTCAATGTTCTGACCAATGAAACCAAGCATGCTGAATGCCTTCTTCACTACCCTATCCACCTGTGACTCCACTTTCAAGGAGCTATGAATCTGTACTCCCAGATCTCTTTGTTCTATAACTCTCCCCAACGCCCTACCATTAACGGAGTAGGTCCTGGCCCGATTCGATCTACCAAAATGCATCACCTCACATTTATCTAAATTAAACTCCATCTGCCATTCATCGGCCCACTGGCCCAATTTATCAAGATCCCGTTGCAATCCTAGATAACCTTCTTCACTGTCCACAATGCCACCAATCTTGGTGTCATCTGCAAACTTACTAACCATGCCTCCTAAATTCTCATCCAAATCATTAATATAAATAACAAATAACAGCGGACCCAGCACCGATCCCTGAGGCACACCGCTGGACACAGGCATCCAGTTTGAAAAAACAACCCTCTACAACCACCCTCTGTCTTCTGTTGTCAAGCCAATTTTGTATCCAATTGGCTACCTCACCTTGGATCCCATGAGATTTAACCTTATGTAACAACCTACCATGCGGTACCTTGTCAAATGCTTTGCTGAAGTCCATGTAGACCACGTCTACTGCACAGCCCTCATCTATCTTCTTGGTTACCCCTTCAAAAAACTCAATCAAATTCGTGAGACATGATTTTCCTCTCACAAAACCATGCTGACTGTTCCTAATTAGTCCCTGCCTCTCCAAATGCCTGTAGATCCTGTCCCTCAGAATACCCTCTAACAACTTACCCACTACAGATGTCAGGCTCACTGGTCTGTAGTTCCCAGGCTTTTCCCTGCCGCCCTTCTTAAACAAAGGCACAACATTTGCTACCCTCCAATCTTCAGGCACCTCACCTGTAGCGGTGGATGATTCAAATATCTCTGCTAGGGGACCCGCAATTTCCTCCCTCACCTCCCATAACGTCCTGGGATACATTTCATCAGTTATATTGAAGACTGGGGCCCTGAGAAGGGCAGTTGTTTCTCGGCCTCCCCAGGAGTGAAACATAGAATAATTTCCAGGTCCTCCTGCCCACTGCTGCTTCACCCTGTGATAGGCCCTCAGGCTCATCATATACATCCTCAAGAGAGTGCATCTGGGGCGGTGATGGAAACGGTAAATCAGGTGCAGCAATAGACGCTTCGGGGTTACCAACCTTGCTGTCTAATTCTTACTTCTTTAAATGGTCGGAGACCTTACAATTAATAACAACGACAACTTTCATTTATATAGCACCGTTAACTAAATAAAAGATCCCAAGGCGCTTCGCAGGAGCGTTATCAAATAAAATGTGGCACCAATCCAAGAAAGGAAATATTAGGATAGGTGACCTAAAACTTGGTAAAAAAGGTAGGTTTTTAGGAGCGTATTAAATGATGGGAGAGATGTAGAAAGGCGGAGGGGTTTGGGGAGGGAATTCCAGAGCTTAGCGCCTAAGCTGTTGAAGGCACAGCCGCCAATGATGGAGCGATTATAATCGTCGATGGGCAAGAGGCAAGAATTGGAGGAGTGCAGAGATTTCGGAGGGTTGTAGGGCTGGGCGCGGTTACAGAGATAGGGAGGGGCGAGGCCATAGAGGGATTTGAACAAAATAATGTTATTTTTAAATCGAAGCGTTGCATGACCGGGAGCTAATGTAGGTCAGCGAGCACAGGGGTGATGAGGCTTGATGCGAGTTAGGATATGGACAGCACAATTTTGGATGAGCTCAAGTTTATGGAGGGTGGAATGTGGGAGGTCGGCCAGGAGAGCAATGGAATAGTCAAGTCTAGGGTTATCATAAGAACATAACAAATAGGAGCAGGAGTAGGCCATACGGCCCCTCGAGCCTGCTCCGCCATTCAATCAGACCATGGTTTACCTTCGACATCAAATCCACTTTCCTGCCCGATCCCCATATCCCTTGCTTCCCTAGAGTCCGAAAATCTATCCATTTCACCCTTAAATATTCTCAACGACTCAGCATACACAGCCCTCTAGGGTAGAGAATTCCAAGTGCTCACAACACTCTGAGTGAATAAATTCCTCCTCAGCTCAGTCTTAAATGGCCGACCCTTATCCTTCGACTATGTCCACTAGCTCTGGAACAAAAGCATGGACGAGGCTTTCAGCAGTAGATAGGATGAGGCAGGGGCGGAGACGGCCAATATTACGGAGGTACGAGGTGATATTTACATAAACAGGCTTAGTTGAGTACATTCCATAAACAAGGTTTCCTGACAAACCGTTCTTGCAATTTTTCAGGATCAGTATAGTGACAGCTTATTTAACCAAACATCCACTCTATACTATGGTTAATTGATCCGATTACCTATGTTTATTAAACTAATCCCTAAATTTATATATTAATCTTTCATGGTCAATGTCATCCCAAACACTATCGCTTTGAAGTCAGCCACCGTCTCTTTTCCCAGTTCCCTTCTATTTTCCCGTTTATCTAAAAAAAAGCCTGTTGCTTTCATAACTGTGTGTGATTATACAGGGTAGTTCGATTATTAACCCTTAACTCTCCAACATGTTCATCATATCCGCCACTTTTTATTTCCTCTAATGCATTATATGGTGAGATGGACTCTATATACAGTATAGGCTTCAGTTGCCCATCTGACAATTTGGTCAACGACAGTATCTTCTTCTTCACTCAGCAGCAAATGGTTAACATGATGATCATTAACAGGATCCGTGAGGCCACAATGCAAACGAGGTGATGCAAAACAATTTTCAAACCTCCGGTGGCTGATGGTGACCAACATAGTAACGGTTCCCACCCTGCTAATGACCCCCACCATCAGTGCTTAATATCATGTTTAATTCTCGATTGGATCACCTGTATCTGATCCAAATCGTCTTTAGCTTCCAGATGTAACCTCCAATCAATGTCTTTCCATTATTCAATTCCCTCTTCACATGCTCATTATCTATTACTTGTTTACTTTTCTAGATATTTAATCCAATGTCCACATTACTAATCGAATAGTTAAAAACTTCCACAGTTTAATCCCAATAATACCATTGTGGAGCAGTCAACGAGGAACCCGAACACATAGATATCGATCGAAGGTATGAGGCGCAGGGTGGCTGTGGTTGATTGGGGAAATACATTATAATGTATGACGGTATTCAGGCAATGGCTAACATGTAAAGAATTAATGCATAATTTGCAACAAGTATATATTCCTTTAAGGCACAAAAACCCAACAGGAAAAGTGGTCCAACCATGTCTAACAAGAGAAATTTAAGATAGTATTAAATCAAAGAAAGAGGCAATAAAGTTGCCAGAAAAAGCAGTAAGCCTGAGGATTGGGAGCATTTTCGAATTCAGCAAAGGAGGACCAAGAAATTGATAACGAAAGGGAAAACAGAATATGAGAGTAAACGAGCAAGAATCATCAAAACGGACTGTAAAAGTTTCTACAGCTATGTAAAAAGGAAAAGACTGGCGAAGGCAAATGTAGGTCCTTACAGACAGAGACGGGAGAATGTATAATGGGGAATAGGGGAATGGCAGAGAAATTAAACAAATACTTTGTGTCTGCCTTCACGGAAGAAGACACAGAAAACCTCCCAGAAATATTAGAGAACCAAGGGTCTGGCGAGAATGAGCAAGCGAAAGAAATTAGTAAGTGTAAAAAAATAGTACTAGAGAAATTAATGGGACTTAAAGTCGATGAATCCGAACGACCTGATGATCCATATCCCAGGGTTTTGAGAGAGGTGGCAACAGAGATAGTGAATGCAATGGTTGTCATCTTCCAAAATTCTATAGATTCTGGAACGGTTCCTGCAGCTTGGAGGGCAGCAAATGCAACCCTACTATTTAAAAAAGGAGGGAGAGAGAAAACAGGGAATTCCAGACCTGTTAACCTGACGTCAGTAGTAGGGAAAAAACGAGAATCTATTATAAAGTATGTGATAACAGGACACATAGAAAATAATAATAGGATTAGGCAGAGTCAAAATGTATTTATGAAAGGGAAATCATGTTTGACAAACCTATTGAAGTTCTTGGAGGATACAACTAGTAGAAAAGATAAGGGGGAACCGTGGATGTGGTGCATTTGGATTTTCAGAAGGCTTTCGATAAGGTCCCAAACAGGAGGTTGGTGATCAAAATTACAGCACATGGAATTGGGGGTAATATACTGGCATGGATTGAGAATTGGTTAACAGACAGAAAACAGAGAGTAGGAATAAATGGGTCTTTTTTCAGGTTTGTAGACTGTATCACATGAAATATGAGCAGGAGTAGGCCAATCGGCCCCTCGAGCCTGCTCCGCCATTCAATAAGATCATGGCTGATCTGATCCTAACCTCAAATCTAAATTCATGTCCAATTTCCTGCCCGCTCAACGTAACCCCTAATTCCCTTTACTTCGAGGAAGCTGTCTATTTCTGTTTTAAATTTATTTAATGATGTAGCTTCCACAGCTTCCTGGGGTAGCAAATTCCACAGACCTACCACCCTCTGAGTGAAGAAGTTTCTCCTCATCTCAGTTTTGAAAGAGCAGCCCATTATTCTAAGATTATGCCCCCTAATTCGAGTTTCACCCATCCTTGGGAACATCCTTACCGCATCCACCCGATCAAGCCCCTTCACAATCTTATATGTTTCAATAAGATCGCCTCTCATTCTTCTGAACTCCAATGAGTAGAGTCCCAATCTACTCAACCTCTCCTCATATGTCCGCCCCCACATCCCCGGGATTAACCGAGTCAACCTTCTTTGTACTGCCTCGAGAGCAAGTATGTATTTTCTTAAGTATGGACACCAAAACTGTATGCAGTATTCCAGGTGCGGTCTCACCAATACCTTATATAACTGCAGCAATACTTCCCTGTTTTTATATTCTATCCCCCTAGCAATAAAAGCCAATATTCCGTTCGCCTTCTTGATCACCTGCTGCACCTGCACACTAACCTTTTGATTTTCTTGCACTAGGACCCCCAAATCCCTTTGTACTGCAGTGCTTTCCAGTTTCTCGCCATTAAGATAATAACTTGCTCTCTGATTTTTCCTGCCAAAGTGCATAACCTCACATTTTCCAATATTGTATTGCATCTGCCAAATCTCCGCCCACTCACCCAGCCTGTCCATATCCCCTTGTAGGTTTTTTATGTCCTCCTCTCTCTCTACCTTCCCTCCCATCTTTGTATCATCTGCAAACTTTGATATGTTACACTCGGTCCCCTCCTCCAAATCGTTAATATAGATTGTAAAGAGTTGGGGACCCAGCACCGACCCCTGCGGAACACCACTGGCTACTGGTTGCCAGTCCGAGAATGAACCATTTGTCCCAACTCTCTGCTTCCTGTTAGATAACCAATCCTCCACCCATGCCAGAATATTACCCCCAATCCAGTGATTCTTTATCTTGAGCAATAATCTTTTATGTGGCACCTTGTCGAATGCCTCCTGGAAGTCCAAATACACTACGTCCACTGGTTCCCCTTTATCCACCCTGTACGTTATGTCCTCAAAGAACTCAAGCAAATTTGTCAGACATGACTTCCCTTCGTAAAGCCATGCTGACTTTGTCCTATTAAATTATGTTTATCCAAATGTTCCGCTACTGTCTCCTTAATAATAGACTCCAAAATTTTACCCACCACAGATGTTAGGCTAACTGGTCTATAATTTCCAGCCTTCTGCCTACTATCCTTTTTAAATAAGGATGTTATATTAGCAGTTTTCCAATCTGCCAGGACCTTTGCCGAGTCCAGAGAATTTTGGAAAATTATTACCAATGCATCCACAATCCCTACTGCCACTTCCCTCAAGACCCTAGGATGTAAGCCATCAGGTCCAGGGGGATTTATCCGCCTTGAGTCCCATTAATTTACTGAGTACCAATTCCTTAGTGATTTTAATCGTATTTAGCTCCTCCCCCACTAGAACCCCCTGTTTGTCCAGTGTTGGGATATTCTTAGTGTCCTCTACCGTAAAGACTGAAACAAAATATTTGTTCAGCATTTTTGTCATCTCCATGTTTCCCACCATTAATTTCCCGGTCTCATCCTCTAAGGGACCTACGTTTGCCTTAGCCACCCTTTTTCTTTTTATGTAACTATTGAAACTCTTGCTACCTGCTTTTATATTTTTTGCTAATTTATTTTCATAATCTATCTTCCCTTTCTTAATCAATCCTTTCGTTACTTTTTGCTGTCTTTTGAAGATTTCCCAATCTTCTATCCTCCCACTAAGTTTGGCTAACGTATATGTCCTTGTTTTTAGTCAGATACTATCCTTAATTTCTTTACTTAGCCACAGATGGCTGTCATTTCTTTTACACCCTTTTTCCTCAGTGGAATATATTCTTTTTGAGAGTTGTAAAATAACTCCTTAAATGAACACCACTGCTCATGTACCGTCTTACCCTTTAATCCATTTTCCCAGTCCACTTTAATCAATTCCGCTCTCATACCATCATAGTCTCCTTTATTGAAGCTCAGTACGCTTGTTTGATAACCAACCTTCTCACCCTCTAATTGGATATGGAATTTAGCCATATTATGGTTACTCATTCCAAGGGCATCCTTAACTGGGACATTATTAATTAATCCTGGCTCATTACACAGGCTCAGGTCCAAGGTTGCTTGCCCCCTTGTAGGATCAATTACATACTGCTCAAGAAATCCATCCCTAATACACGCAATAAACTCTTCCTCAAGGCTGCCCTGCCCAATTTTATTTGTCCAGTTAATATGATAGTTAAAATCCCCCATAATTATAGCTGTTCCCTTATTACATGCCCCGACTATTTCCTGATTAATACTTCTTCAAGCAGAGTTACACCTATTAGGAGGCCTATATACTACGCCCACGATTGTTTTTACCCCTTATTATTCCTTATCTCTACCCAAACTGTTTCATTCTCCTGATCCTTTGTCCCAATATCATTTCTTTGTATTACAGTGATTCCTTCCTTTATTAACATAGCCACCCCACCTCCCCTTCCTTCTTGCCTGTCCTTCCTGATTGTTAAATACCCTGGCATATTTAATTCCCAGTCGTTGTCACCCTGCAGCCATGTTTCTGTAATGGCCACAAGGTCATACCCATACGTAACTTGTGGGATTCCGCAAGCATCGATGCTTGGGCCCCATGTATTCACAATCTATATCAATGATTTGGATGAGGGGACCAAATGTAATATTTCCAAGATTGCTGATGACACAAAACTAGAAGAGAATATGAGTTGTGAGCGGGATGCAAAGAGGTTTCAAGGGCATATAGACAGGCTAAGTGAGTGGTCAAGAACATGGCAGATGGAATATAATTTTGAAAAATGTGAAGTTATCCACTTTGGTAGAAAAAAACAGGAATGTAGTTATTTTTAAATGCTGAGAGATTGGGAAATGTTGATCTTCAAAGGGACCTGGGTGTCCTTGTACATGAGTTACTGAAAGCTAACATGCAGGTGCAACAAGAAATTAAGAAGGCAAACGGTATGTCGGCCTTTATTACAAGAGGATTTGAGCAGAAGAGTAAATATGTCTTCCTGAAATCATATAGGGCCTTGGTGAGACTGCAACTGGAGTATTGTATACAATTTGGGTCTCCTTACCCAAGAAAGGATATACTAGCCATAGAGAGAGAGTGCAACGAAGGTACACCAGACTGATTCCTGGCATGGTGGGATTGTCGTATGAGGAGAGATTGAGTAGAGTAGGCCTGTGTTCACTAGAGTTTAGAAGAATGAGAGGTGTTCTCATTGAAACATACAAAATTCTTACAGGGCTCGACAGCGTAGATGCAAGGAGGATGTTTCCCCTGGCCGGGGAGTCTAGAACCTGGAGTCGCAGTCTCAGAATAAGGAGTAGGCCATTTAGGAATAAGATGAGGAGAAATTTATTCACTCAGAGGATGATGAATCTTTGGAATTCTCTACCCCAGAGGGCTGCGGAGGCTCAGTCATTGAGTACATTCAAAACAGATATCGATAGATTTTTAGATATTAAAACATCAGGGGATATGGGGATGGTGCAGGAAAATGGCGTTGAGGTAGAAGATCAGCCATGATCTTGTTGAATGGCGGCACAGGCTTGAGGGGTCTATTTCTACTCCTATTTCTTATGTTCTTATGTTCTTAGATTTTTATGATCACCATGTAACAAAATAATACATACGATATAGTCTTACAATCGATCACATCAATAGTTACATTATTATACTCAGTTCTAAAACATAACAGTCCACGTTCAGCGTAAAATGACATGGGACTCGCACGTTTCCACACATGGGTTACAGTCATCCGAGTTACATTCTCTGTAGTAGGCTGAGTGAGTGGAAAGCATATCCATCTAAACTCATTATCTCGGCAGCCTGTTCCATGGTACTGCAGAAAACTGCCTGTTGCGGTAACAAACTTTGATCCCCAGCCTTTTCGGTCCGTAGAAACGTATCTGAAACGCTCTATCATCAGTCCCAATCAACGCATGGTTATAAGATTACCCGTGTACCATCCTGTGGGATTCACCAGGACTTTTGACAAAATATTTCAGTGCAGCGTCCGGACAATAGGACCCAGGAGCGTGAGTTGTCATTAGCAAGCTGGCTAAGAATACTGGAAAATTGACTCCGAGCCCATGGGAGCAGCAGAATGGCTATGGTCTTTTGCAGCAACATTTTGTAGCCATCCATGATAGCTTGAATATCGAGACAGATCACAGCCCTTTAAAGAATCCGGAGTAAATGATCTTCATTTTATCCCATAAAACCTGTGATTCAGTAATTTCCATATTTACAAGCTCAGGAGCCGTACCTGATTCAGCTCCGAGTGCACCTTTTATGGGGTAGGCAATTGCTTGTACACCTGTACCCAATGCTTGTAGTTTGTTCGCTGGGAACTCATTACTCAGCATTAAGGGAAGCCGCTCCCAGTCCCACTCCAGCCGCTGGGGTGTCCAGAAGGTCACGTTTTACCCTTTTATTTGGACACTGTACAAGGACGGGAAACAATTATTATATTCGCGACATATCAAACAAAGCAATTGAATAAGAAACATACACTATTTTCCAACTCATAACGAGATAAAATGTACGATTCGGGTGGAGCATCGAAACAACAGGATCTGAGCTGATCTGGCCGCGCACACATCATGCAGAGAGTATCGGAGTGGCTGAGGCACCACATTAGAGCAGGGCAAAGGGTTCACCCTTATAGAAACTGACATCCTTTTACCTGCTGTACCACATAAGCATGTCAGGACTTTGGAGTCGTTCCATGTGACCTACCAATATTGCTTGTTGTGGCGTTCAAAACCCCTTTAACAAAAGACATTTGAAGGAAAGGTTTAACTGTACCACTTTTAAACAAAGACATTTGAAAACCTGCAAACACAGTAATGTGGTAAACTGTGTTCTCGCAAATCCTGTTTTTCCCTCACTGATGCTGATGGCACTGGAGAAGTCTGAGTTTCAGGATCGAAGACATTGTACTGTGGATAGATATCTAGATTAGTAAATAAATACACTAGATGGATAACATTGCACTTAAAGCATTGTCAGTTTTTCAAAACACATTGGCTTTTGGAAACGTAAGCTTTTCTACATAGCAGGGGGTAATGTAAGAAAAAGCAAACATCAAAGGCTTCGGATCAGTAAAGCAATGGGTAGAAAAGGCATTGGTCCTTTCGTACCTATCTGGTAGTCTGTTCAAAGAACTGGGATTTGTAAAACATCAAATAGTATTGCATCCAGCATATGGTCAAATGGTATAAGGAATGGCGATGAAGCCATTGGAGCAATTAAAATTAGAGACATCAGGACCATTAAGAATGTAAGGGTCCAACTCGACATGAAAGGCCATAAACAGAGATAGTAACGGGGCCTTTTACAATCCATGGTTCGAGCGCATGATCTTTTCGACATCAAAGGGTCTCCAGTCACATGCTCAAAGCCTAAACTGACAATTATTGAGGTATGTTAATGAGTCAGACGTAACTACAGGAAGCGATTGGACAAAAAGAATGACCCTCCCCAGTCCTACGCCCCATTGGTAAAAAAGCAATCTGAAAAGGTAGGGGAGTCTATAACGAGGGGGCATAGATTTAAGGTGAGAGGGGAGAGATACAAAAGGGTCCAGAGGGGCAATTTTTTCACTCAAAGGGTGGTGAGTGTCTGGAACGAGCTGCCAGAGGCAGTAGTAGAGGCGGGTACAATTTTGTCTTTTAAAAAGCATTTGGACAGTTACATGGGTAAGATGGGTATCGAGGGATATGGGCCAAGTGCAGGCAACTGGGACTAGCTTAGTGGTATAAACTGGGCGACATGGACATGTTGGGCCGAAGGGCCTGTTTCCATGTTGTAAACTTCTATTCTATAAGAAGACTATGAGAGAAGAACAGTCTCTTCACCACCTGGCAGTCACAAGGAACGCACACGGCAGTTGAACATCACGCAAGAAGAAGAGGACCTCGAGGACTCAGAGCTGATCGATCTTTAGGCCCAATGAGCAAAAGCCTTGGTTTAAAGGTTGTATATGTAGTAATGATTTGCCTGATATGTGTATGAATTGTTAAGTCATTACATAATAACATTGCGAAATATTAAGTGTATAACGGGATTTTGTAGAGAAAAGTCATTTGTATGGTTTGATTTTGCTTCATGAATTATATAATCATTAAATAATTACTTTTGATTAACGAGACTACCGTGAGTGAGGGTGACTTTCTCTGCATGACTATTCATCCGGACTCCAAGAATCACACGAAATAAGAAATTCCTTACACTGTGCACGTATGAAAAGGTTTATGAGTAAGAGGTTTCATTATCCTGCCACCATAAAATGAGCAAGACACTGAGGATGGTTCCATCATCAGCCAGTCACACCAGACCACTGATGTCACTCCACAAGGAGGCCGAGCCCCTTTTGTGAAGGACCTCATAATGGACGTTTTATTGTAACTGGTGATAGTGGCACTTACATCTGTCACTGCACCGCTTGATAGACTGTACCTGCGACGTGTACTCCTACTTCTTCATAACGTATCAAGCCTGAATCGTTAATTTACACTGTAAGCACCCTGGTGTAAACATAACAGAAATATAATATTGTCCTCTCATTCCATTCTTTTAGGGATCTTGATTCTGCCGCCCACAACTGATCCATTGATTCTCAAAACATTTCACCGAGCCATTATACCAACACAAAGTGTCATCTCGGGTCACATTGGTAAAAGCAGTCCCAGAGATCCGACAGTTATCATTTACTTCTTCCACCCAATCCGTTCGATGCATAACAGGACTCGGTGGGACAGAGACAAAAGTTTCAAAGCTGAAAGATTTTTGCCAATAGACAGCAACAATATTGTTACCACCATGAGCAAAAACATACAATAGACAAGAGTGTTGTACCAGATCCTTTTTTATCTCTCCATCTCCTGGGATCGTGGTGGATTCACGATCAGGGGTTCATTATCAGCGGTCATCTGTAAGAGAAACAAAGCATTAATCGCTTACTCCAGCTTCTTCTCCTTCTCCTGACTGTTTCCAAGATTTAAGCACTTACTCACATACTAGAAAGCAAAAACACAGAGGAAAGGGTTAACTTCTTTGCAGGAAAAGTAAGACGGACCCAGACATCATAATTTAGTGTCACGCAGATTCTCACAGCTTTCAAGTAAACTTTAAAAACTTTGCTCATTGAAAAAGAATAAAACTCTTTTTTTTTCCATCAGTCACTTTGTTTTGACCACAGTCAATCATCGGATCAAAGGGTGCTGTCTGTTTCACATTTATCACATTTCACACCCAAGATTATTAAACCAGCAGAATTACATCAAATGTCTCAAAATTTTCAAAATTGATGCCCTGTACTGAAACAGGCTTCTTAGATAACAAAATATCAAATCTGATCAAAATTACACACAATAACTCCTTACACATCAATTCACACTCACAATAACTCATTCTGTTTTACTTCAAATCATTAAGCATTTAAGACATTCACAATGCCAATTTTTACATGTGACAATCTCTTTCCGGAATTTGAAACGATCACATAAATTACCATAATCAGCATTTCACCGTGGTCAAAATAAAAGTCTGGTTTTCACAATTTAATCGGTTAGTTAACCTCAACTACTCCTATTTTAATTCAGCAATATCTTCCACCTCAAATCGTTAAGCCCTTGTAATGGTTATGAACTCAAAGTGAAATATAATTTGATCAGAGATTCAGTCTGTTAATTACTCTAAATCAGTTCAAAATCAAAAGCAGAAGGACAGAATATCTCAAAAATAGCAAAAACAATTGACAAACTGAAGACAGCATGTACTTATGGAAAACACAATGATTTAAAACACATGAATACTACTAACATAAAATCAAGGACGACATGGTGTTAAACTGCTTTTAGCTCTGAAAAGAAAAGAAACGAAGACAGTCCCATAAAACCTGAAAGAGCTTGCTATCATCCTTAAGAAATGCAAATCTATTAAGACAGCAACAGTTTTTGTTAAATAGCTTATCAAATGATAACATCTCTTAACTTTCAAGATCAAATGTCGTTCTATCAGCAAAATGACTTCATTAGTGTTTTGTATTTAACGAAGCAGAAAGTTAGGGATTCCAGTGGCTTACAAAAGCTTTAACACTAAAACTCTCTGTAAACAAAAGAGCAGAGCCAGCAGCAAATGTTCACACCTCACGCATATTCTTTGAGAGAGACTTTCAGAGACTCAGGAAACACTCAAACTGAACACAGCCTTTTGAAAGAGACAGTAACATTCATCAGGCTTTGGAAAGAGACAGTGACATTCATCAGGCCATTTAAAGAGACAGTAACATTCGTCAGGCTTTTTAAAGAGACAGTATCATTCATTAGGCTTTTGAAATGGTCGGTAACATTCATCAGGCTTTTTAAAGAGACAGTAACATTCAGGCATTTTAAAGAGACAGTAACACTCAGGCTTTTTAAAGAGACGGTAACATTCTTCGGGCTTTTAAAGGGATAGTATGCTGAAAACAAAAAAAAACTTCTGTAAAACAGTAGAAAAGAGACAGGATATTCCCCTTCTCTTTCTTTATTCCAGAGGAGATTTACGAGGATGTTGCCAGCATTGGAGAAATTTAGCTATGAGGAAAGAATGGATAGGCTGGGGTTGTTCTCTTTGGAACAGAGGAGGCTGAGGAGTGATGCAATTGAAGTGTATCAAAATTATGAGGGGCCTAGATAGAGTGGATAGGAAGGACCTATTTCCCTTAGTAGAGAGGTCAATAACTAGGGGAAATAGATTTAAAGTGATTTGGTAGAAGGATTCGAGGGGAGCTGAGAAAGAAAAATCACCCAGAGGGTGGTGGGGGTCTGGAACCCACTGCCTGAAAGGGTGGTAGAGGCAGAAACCCTCAATTCATTCAAAAAGTACCTGGATGTGCACCTGAAGTGCAGTAACCTACAGGGCTACGGACTAGAAAAGTGGGATTAGGCTGGGTGGCTGATTTTCGGCCGGCGCAGACACGATGGGCCTAATGGCCTCCTTCCCTGCCATAAATTTTCTACGATTCTCTGATCCTATGATCAGACTAATTTATCCTTTTTCGCTTAAACCAATTTTGAATTTCTGCTGTTTGCGACTTAACACCATTCTGCACTGATTCAAAGGGCTCGATTTTGGCGTCGGGTTTCCGGCGGGTTTCCAGCGGGGTGCCCCGGAAAATCCCGATATCCGGTCACGTGACCAGATCGCGACGAAATCCCGGCCACTTCCGGGTACTGCGCTGACGTGCGGGGCTGCACGCGCAAGCCCCGCTGGTGGGAATCCCGCAGGCAATTAAAGCCAGCGGGGTTCCACTTGAGAGCACTTACCTTGCTTGTTGAGGTCGGTTAATGAGCTGAATCAGCTGTCAAAAGAGGAAGTGTGGGATTTTAGGTTCAAGGCAGTGAGCTTCACACACTGGGGGAAACAGTTTTTCTCCAACCAGGCGTGTTGCAGCCAGCAGCCTGTGGCAGGTGCCAAGGTGCACTCCACGGGGGACAGCCCTCACCCACGCAGGAGGCCAACGCGTCACACAGGGCAACCCCTGCCCCCCACCAACCCCGCCAAGCCAGAGGACAGACCAACACGAAAGAGCAGCCCCAGTCTGAGGAACCACCCACCTACCCTGCACAACCCCTCAGACCAACACCTGCCAGATGGGTGGTGTGTGGACACCCTCGGAGGACGACGAGCATGACCAGCCCCAGCAGCCTCGCAGTCCACGCCGTGCGCCGCAGAGACGTGGATCCCCCCAACACGGTGTTGTTGCACGCCCACCTGCACAGCACGAGGGAGGGCTACCGCAGAGAGAGACGCATCGCAGAGGGCACTACCCTCGCCACAGGGTCCACAGACCGAGGCACAGCTCCCCGGACCTCTCCGAGCAGCAGTGCACAGGGAGGCGCAGATTCGCTCGACATGTAGTCGTGGAGATCTGCAGCCTCCTTCATGCCGAGCTGCTCCTGGCTGGCCCCAGCACCAACTGCTTACCTGTCGCTGTCAAAGTCACCACTGCCCTCCACACCTTCTCCTCCGCATCCTTCCAGGGTGCAGCTGGCTACACCGCCGATGTCTCTCAGTCGTCTGCGCGGATGAGCCCTGCAAATACACCTGCACCCACTCTGCAGTAACACGATGGGTGGCATCAGTGGTGGGTCCTCATAGTGATACCCAGGAGCGGGCATTATTGGACACAACGGACAGGATTCGCGGAGACATGGCAGTGGTGGTGTAAATATAATGTGTGCTGTTTGTTGCTCTGAAATTCAATATAGGTAACACCCATGACAAACCCTCAGACACCCTTGTGCACCCCCTTCATGCTCACGACACGTTTGCCTTACGCTGCCTACTGCACATATGTGATGCATGCCCTGTGGCTGCAGCACAGGTGGTGGCAGGTTGAGTGAGGCTGGCCGTGAGGGAGATGCACGAGAGGGTGAGTATGGGATGGAGCAATGAGATTGTATGAGGATTGGGTTGCGTGTTAGTGGCAGGATGAGTACTGGCGAGGTGAGTAGGTGGAGGTAAGATGAGGATGGGGTTTGAGTGGGTATGAAGGGTGATGTGACGGAGTAGTGTTGGCGGTGCCGAAGGAGATGTGGGGTGGGGGCAGTGTTGTGGCAGACGGAGTGTAGGGGAAAGACTTCGTGTTCTCACTGCGGCTGACCTACTGCGGTCATTGCAGCGCCTCCTGCACTGTATGCAGGTGGGCCATATGTTGGTGGCGCAAAGGTGACCGCCTCTGCCACCTCGAGCCAGGCCTTCTTGGTGGCAAAGGCAGGCCGCTTCCTCCCGCCCGCCGGGTGGAAGATCTGTGTCCTCCCCCTCCTCCTCACCCCATCTGATGATACCTGGGGTGAGGCATCATTAAACTGGGAGCAGCCTTCCCCCTGGGCTGCTCCATGCTGCAATTTGTTCTATTGGTTGCAGCATCTGTCAGTGGAGGACTGCCCCTTTAACGAGAGAGCCTCCAGCTGACAGATCGTACTGCGCATGCGCAGCCCGACCGACGCGCAGGCCAGCGCCGTGGACCCCGGAAGAGCAGGTAATTGATTCCTATTAGTGGGTTGCCTGCTACGATCGCGTGGGCAACCCACTAATTTCACCGAGCGTGTTGACCACGCTCCCGGAGGACCACCCGCTGGGAACCCGCAGGCCTGCTAAATTCGAGCCCAAAGTCTCAAGCTCACAGTCCATATCCTCACCGAAGCCTGTTAGCTCCTGCTCAATTTTTAACACTTTCCTCTGTGGTGAGGGGTGTAATGACATAGACGAAAGGATAAAAGGAATGCTGAGAATCCAGTCGAGAGTCCTGTAGCCCGATGTTAGCAAAGCTGCGGGCTCTCGGCGGGGGGGGGGGGGGGCTATCAGGCGCGTGGGTAACGCGCCCGGTGAAATTCGTGAGTTTCCCGCGCGATCGTAGCAGACAATCCACTAATTGGATCCACTTACCGGCTCCACCGGGTTCCCCACTGCTGGTCTGCGTGTCGGGCGGGCTGCGCATGCGCAGTAAGATCTGTCAGCAGGAGGCGCTCTATTTAAAGGGGCAGTCCTCCACTGACGAATGTTGCAACAAATAGCAAAAATTACAGCATGGAGCAGCCCAGAGAGAAGGCTCCTCCCAGTTTAATGATGCCTCGCTCCAGGTATTAATACATGGGGTGAGGAGGAGGAGGAGGACAGAGATATTCTCCCGGCAGGCGGGAGGAAGCGGCCAGCCTCTGCCACCAGGAAGGCCTGGCTTGAGGTGGCAGAGGAGGTCACCAGCGCAACCAACATATCGCCCACCTGCATACAGTGCAGGAGGCGCTCCAAAGACCTCAGTAGGTCAGCCAAAGTGAGTACACGTAGTCTTTCCCCTACACTCCGTCTGCCACATCACTGCCCCCACCCCACATCTCCTTCAGCACTGCCAACACTACTCTGTCACATCACCGCTCATACCCACTCAAACCTCATCCTCATCTTACCTGCACCTACTCACCTCGCCAGTACTCATCCCGCCACTACCACTCAACCCAATCCTCATACAATCACATGGCTCTATCTCATACTCACCCTCTCGTGCATCTCTTTCACGGCCAGCCTCACTCAACTTGCCACCACCTGTGCTGCAGCCACAGGGCATGCATCACATATGTGCAGTAGGCAGCGTAAGGCAAACGTGTCGTGAGCATGAAGGGGGTGCACAAGGGTGTCTGAGGGTTTGTCATGGGTGTTACCTAAATTGAATTTCAGAGCAACAAACAGCACACATTATATTGACACCACCACTGCCATGTCTCCGCGAATCCTGTCTGGTTTGTTCAATAATGCCCGCTCCTGAGGATCACTATGAGGACCCACAACTGATGCCACCCATTGTGTCACTGCAGAGTGGGTGTAGGTGTATTTGCAGGGCTCTTCTGCGCAGACGACTGAGAGACATCGGCGATGTCCCTGGTTGCACCCTGAAAGGATGCGGAGGTGAAGTTGTTGAGGGCAGTGGTGCCTTTGACAGCGACAGGTAAGAAGATGGTGCTCGGGCCAGCCAGGAGCAGCTCGGCATGAAAGAGGCTGCAGATGTCCACGACTACATGTCGAGTGACTCTGAGCCTCCGTGTGCACTGCTGCTCAGAGAGGTCCAGGAGGCTGAGCCTCGGTCTGTGGACCCTGTGGCGAGGGTAGTGCCCACTGCGACGCATCTCTCTCTGTGGTAGCCCTCCCTCCTGCCATACAGGTGGATGTGTCACAGCACTCTGTTGTGGAGCTCCACGTGTCAGAGGTGGACGGCGTGGATGGTGAGGCTGGTGAGGCTAGTGATGCTGTTCGCCCTCCGAGGAGGTCATGAGTGCAGCTACGGCGGCCCCCATCCACAAGATGTACATCTGAGGGGGTCCGCAAGGTAGGTACATGTCTCCGGACCCCGGGGTAAGTGTGCAGGTTGATGACTTTAACTGTCAGGAGGAGGGTGGTGGAGGCCAAACTTTGTCCCAAGTGACAGAGTGGCCTCCTGCAATGGGTGAGGGTCTCTCCCTCCACCCCGACCTGTCAAATGGACCTTTGCAGCTGCGACAGGCTGACAGCTGCAACACGTCCATTTGACCTGGGAGTGTTTCCCCCAGTGTGGGAAACAGTCCCAGTTTGTTCTAAAATCCCACCCCTCCTCACATAATACCTTAGTCAGGTCAGTTAATGACCTGAAATACCTGAATAAATACTTTCAAGTGGCATCCAGCTGGCTTTAATTGCCTGCGGGATTCCTACCAGCGGGGGCTGCGCGCGCACGCCGGCGCGTCAGCGGGGAAACCGGAAGTGCGCGGGTTCGGGGCGGGCTCCGGTCCAGCTCCGGGATTCTCTGATTTTCGGAACCCCCCCGCCAGGAACGCACCCGATAGCGGGTGCTAAAATGACGCCCTGGTCTTTTTCTCAGTTTACCCTCTGGAACCGCTATAACTGCTTCTCTCACTGCTGGTTTCAACAATCCAACTCCGATTCCACATCCATTTAGACCATGCTCACAACTCCCACATTTTAGCTTTTCACTGAGCACTTTATTAGATTTGAGAAGCTCATTCCTACAGAAACTTTAAGTGCTTCTGAACAACAACAACGACAACAACAACAACTTGCATTTATATATCGCCGTTAACATAATAAAACGTACCAAGGCGCTTCACAGGAGCGATTATCAAACAAAATTTGACACCGAGGCACATAAGGAGATATTAGGACAGGTGACAAAAAGCATGGTCAAAGAGGTAGGTTTTATGGAGCGACTTAAATGAGGTGAGATAGGTTGAGAGGCGGAGACGTCTAGGGAGGGAATTCCAGACCTTAGAGCCTAGGCAGCTGAAGGTTTGGCCGTCAATGGTGGAGCGTTTAAAATCGGGGATGCGCAAGAGGTAAGAATTGGAGGAGTGCAGATTTCTCGGAGGATTGTGTGGAGGAGGTTACTAAGATAGGGAGGGGCGAGGCCATGGAGGGATTTGAAAACGATGTCGAAAATTTCAAAATTGAGACATTCCCGGACCGGGAGCCAATGTAGGTCAGTAATCACAAGGGTGAACAATCTTTTTGTTTCTCCCAGTTCCCTTTCAGAATGTCGAACAACCACCTCGATGGGTTTTTTCATCCCAGTACCACTGTCCTTTTATTTCTGCTGACTCATTCCCCAGTGCCGCTCAATCTCCTCCCAGCTCCCTTCCAAAATTTATTTGGAAAATCCGTAGAGTCCCCCTTCACTTCTAATCCATTCAGAAATTTTGAAAGAGACCAACTTGGTCGAGAAACTTTCTATTGTGTCTGATTCCATCCTATTCCCTAGATCGCGATTCCCAGGAGCGAGTTATACCCACTGTCGATATTAAATCAGACTCACCGCCCACATATTTGTTGGACCAGTTCGTGGCACCAATTGTTGACCTCCTTCCTTCTAAGGTTCACCACTACACTCTACGAGTAAGTACAAGACACTTGATAGTGGAGTGTAAGGTACAGACTTTATTCATACACAGTACAGGTGAACAATGTATGCCATGTACGGGAGTAGCTTCGGGTCGCTCGCTCTTTCGAGCTCTCCCAACTAATTCTGGAAAGACTCCCTCTTCTTATACACCTCAGCTTTCCAACTTGAAACGTATACTTCACAGATAAAATGATTGATCTGTTCTTGGATTCTTTCAAGAGCAACTCATTTACATAAAAAGTATTCGTTCAGTACATTCCATAAATAAGACTTCGTGACAAACTATTCTCGGAATTTTTCAGGAACAGTTTATTGAGAGCTTACTTACCGAAACATCCACTCTGTACCATGGTTAATTGATCCCTTTACCTATGTTCATTACACTAATACCTAAGTTACACTAATCCCTAAATTACCCATTTATTACTCACGGTCGATGTCATCCCAAACTGTTTGCAAACATCCCTTGTAGATCGTTATCAGGCCTTTAGGGGTAATATACCAGCATGGATAGAGGAATGATTAACGGACAGAAAATGGAGAGCATGGATAAACGGGTCATTTTCAGGTTGGCAGGCTCTAACTAGTTGGGTACCGCAAGGATCGGTGCTTGGGCCTTAGCTATTTACAATCTATATTAATGACTTGGATGAAGGGACCAAGTGTAGTGTATCTAAGTTTGCTGACGAATCAAAGGTAGGTGGGAAAGTAAGCTGTGAGGAGGATACAAAGGGCTCGATTTTAGGGTCGGGTTACCTGCGGGTTTCCAGCGGGGGGGGCCCCGAAAATCCCGATCTCCGATCACGTGACCGGATTCGGACGAAATCCCGGCCACTTCCGGGTACCGCGCTGACGTGCGGGGCTGCGCGCGCAAGCCCCGCTGGTGGGAATCCCGCAGGCAATTAAAGCCAGCGGGGTTCCACTTGAGAGCACTTACCTTGCTCGTTGTGGTCAGTTAATGAGCTGAAGCAGCTGTCAAAAGAGGAAGTGTGGGATTTTACGGTCAAAGCAGTCAGTTTCCCACACTGGGGGAAACAGGACCCTTCAAACCAGGC
Organism: Heptranchias perlo; assembly: GCF_035084215.1. Taxonomy (NCBI): domain Eukaryota; kingdom Metazoa; phylum Chordata; class Chondrichthyes; order Hexanchiformes; family Hexanchidae; genus Heptranchias; species Heptranchias perlo. Next base: position 367,898 of record NC_090326.1, on the reverse strand, counting down.
GTGTTGCAGCCAGCAGCCTGTGCCAGGTGCCAAGGTGCGCTCCACGGGGGAGCGCCCTCACCCACGCAGGAGGCCACCGCGTCACATAGGGCAACCCCTGCCCCCCACCACCCTCCGGCCAAGCCAGAGGACAGACCGACACGAAACCGCAGCCCCAGTCCGAGGACCCACCCACCTACCCTGCACAACCCCTCACACCAACACCTGCCAGATGGGTGGTGCGTTGACATCGTCGGAGGACGAACAGGATGACCAGCCCCAGCAGCCTCGCAGTCCACGCCGTCCGCCTCGGAGAGGTGGGGCCCCCCAACACGGTGCTGCGTCACACCCACCTGCACAGCAGGAGGGAGGGCAACCGCAGAGAGAGATGCGTCGCAGGAGGCACTACCCTCCGCACAGGGTGTACAGAGCGAGGCTCAGCTTCATGGACCTCTCCGAGGAGCAGTGCATACGGAGGCTCAGAGTCAATCGCCAGGTAGTCGCCGACATCTGCAGCCTCCTTAACGACGAGTTGCTCCCTGATGGACCAAGCAGCATCTTCTTACCTGTCGCCGTCAAAGTCACCACTGCCCTCAACTTCTTCGCATCCGGTTCCTTCCAGGGTGCCACCGGGGACATCACCGGGGTCTGTCAGTCCTCTGCACACAAGTGCATAAGGCAGGTCACCGATGGGTTGTTCCGCAGGGCCTCCCACTACATCAACTTCGCCATGGACGAGCGCAGCCAGATGGAGAGGGCGGTTGGATTCCATGCCATGGCCGGCTTCCCACGGGTGCAGGGTGTAGTCGACTGCACCCACATCGCAATACGGGCACCTCCACATGAGCCAGGGCTGTTCATCAACAGGAAGGGGTATCACTCCATGAACGCCCAGCTCATCTGTGACCACCGCCAGAGATTCCTACACGTGTGCGCCAGATACCCCGGCAGCTGCCACGATGCCTTCGTCCTCAGGGAGTCCGCCGTCCCGCCCATCCTGCAGGCACCCAACGCCGGCAACGGCTGGCTCCTCGGCGACAAGGGGTATCCCCTCCACACGTGGCTCATGACACCTCTGAGGAACCCCATCACCGAGCCGGAGCGTCGGTACAATGACAGCCACACTGCTACCAGGTCTACAATTGAGCAGACCATAGGGCTTCTCAAGATGCGCTTCAGGTGCCTTGATCGTTCTGGGGGAGCGCTCCAATACACACCATTCAGAGTGGGACGAATCATAGTTGTCTGCTGTGCCCTGCACAACATGGCCCAACAGAGAGGGGTGCCGCTGGAGGAGGCCCCATCCACACCCGCCACCCACATTGAGGAAGGCGAGGGCGAGGAGGAGGAGGAGGAGGAGGAGGAGGCGGAGGCGGAGGAGGCGGAGGAGGAGGACGCGCCCGAGGATGTTGGACGACCCATGCGCCGAGCCGCGACTCACCGGGATGGTCGCCGGGCCAGGGACGCACTCATACGTCAACGGTTCTCCTAGAGTCAGACACTGCGAGGCGCTCGCATCTCCTCACCTGCACATGCGAGCGGCCATACCAGCCCCCTCCACTGAAGAGTGCTGCCAGTAATCCTGCACCCACAGCAGTGTGCCCAATGGGTGGCAGCAGGTGTTCGCCGTCATGATGGCCTCCACGGAACGCAACTACTGCACAAGCCGCGGAAGAATGGACGAGAGGTGGCAGGAGTGGTGAGAATAGACTATTTAATATGTGGAATGTGACATCATTTAAGAAACAAAGTACAAAATAATAAACACCCTGGTGTATTCCCTTTGTGATTATAAGGCCTTTGGAATTCTTCTCCGGGAACCCCTACGTGGTGCTACCCCTGTGGCTCCAGCAGAGGTAGTGGCAGGTTGCTCGTCTTCTTGCCTTGACCGGGTAGATGCTTTTGGCGGACGGCCCCTGGGTTTCGGTGCCCGTGAGGGCACCTCCACAGACTGCTCCTCCTGCACCGGGGCAGGGGCAGACTCGGCCACCTGGAGAGGAGGCACCATTGCGGGTGCTGGTTGAGAGGTGGGCGACGGGTGGGACGTGGGGACGCCTTGAGAGGCGTCCCCGCTTCCATGTCCCCGGTCACCATCATCCCTCTCTTGGCCTCGGCCCACATCACCCCTTCCACCCTGCTGGACGGCAGTTTGGATGGCATGTGTGAGGCCTTGCAAGGCCACCCCTAGTGTATCCCTCAGCCTGTTGGTGGCGTCGGAATGTTGCTCACCCTGAATCCGTACAGACGTTGTGAGGGCCTGCAAGGACTCGAAGTGGAGCTGTGCGTGACGCTCGAGGGAGGCCAGCCTGTCCTCCACCGCAGACAGTCCCGCACCTACCCGCGACACTGTGTCGCCGGTACCCTCCTGTGCCTGCGCCACCAATGCCCACATGCAGGAGGTGGACTCCTCCATCGCCTGCGCTATTGTGGACAATGCGCGCGGCACCTCTGCCAGCACCTCAGCAATTAGCTGGTGGCCCTCGACGACTCTCCTTTTCTCTGGTGGCCCCCTGGGTTCAGCATCTGGGTCCGGCTGAGCAGAGCCTGGAGATGAGTGCTCCCTCCGTCGCGGACCCTCCGCGGCTGCCCCTGCCACCAGGGTCTGCTCATGCTCACTCGTGCGCAGTGACTCACCAAGTGCTACCCCAACTAGTTGGCGAGGGCGACCCACCGAGGTGCGTGTCTCTGCGCTGGTGGATGGTTGGCTCTGATGTGACGATGCACCCTCAGAGACCGCCATGTCCTCTGAGGAATCGCCCTCCATGCTCGCTTGATCCAAAGACGCACCTGCAAGAGAACAGAGGGCACTTTGAGGCATGTGGACCAACTTGACAGTGCGCCTGATGGCAGGTGATGATACGGTCACTCGCGATCATGGGTGTTGAGTGTCAGCTTTCCCTTACCGGCCGTTTCGGCAGCGACACACTCGCCATCGGCCACCGACAGGCAATGTCGCGTGCGGGCGAGGTCGAGCGCCTCCACCTCTGCGTCGGTGAGCTCCACCACTTGCGGCGGCCCACCTCCGGTGCGTGCCCTTTCGCGGTTGTTCTTGCTCCTCTTCTCCTGTGAAGGCAAAACACAGATGTGTGAGTGGGTGCGTCTTGCATCGTGAGACGCATCGAGCATCGGTGTGGTTGGGTTGAGCGTGGCGCGGAACGGATGGGAGGAAGTGTGGGCCACGTGCCCATCCCATTGCATGGGGATTGGGGTGTGTGGTAGTGTTCGGGTGGGGTCAGGGACGGTGGGTACTTGCGTGCACGGCGAGGATGGTGAATGAGTGGCTGTGAGGATTGCTGATGGAGCGCAGTGGTGGCTGTGCAGGAGGGGGTTGTGATCTGCTTGGCGTGATGGTGGGGACGGGATGTGGGAGGGTGCGTTGGTGTACTCACCTTGCCAGACCTAGTCAGGTCATTGAAGCGCTTGCGGCACTGCTCCCAAGTCCTTGGGGTGTTGCCCCTGCTGCTCACCTCCGCCGCCACCTCTGCCCATGCCTTCCTGGTTGCGGCGGCAGGGAACTTGCGCCCATCCTCAGGGAAGAGCGTTTCCCTCCTCCTCCTCACGCCCTCCAGCATCAGCTGCAGTGCCAGATCTGAAAAACGGGGCGCAGCCTTTCCCCTTGGTTGAGCCATTCTCCCAGACCTCTTGCTTGCAGCAGGAGGGGCTTTGGGAGACTGCCCCTTTAACTGGAGCTCCTACATCGCGTCGACGGTACTGCGCATGCGCAGCCGGCCGGCACGCAGCTGGGGAGCGCAGAACCCGGAAGCAGGGCTTAATTGGTCCAATTATCCCGCGATCGCGTGGGGGACGCACACAATTACCCGTCCGCGTTTTCGACGCTCCCGGAGGACCACCCGCTGGGAACCCGCAGGCCTGCTAAATTCGAGCCCAAAGAGTCTGCAAAGGGATATAGATAGTTTATATGAGTGGGCAAGAAGATGGCAGATGGAGTACAACGTGGGGAAATGTGAGATTATTCACTTTGAAAGGAAGAATAGAAAAACAGAATATTTTTTAAATGGTGAGAAATTATTAAATGTTGGTGTCGAGAGAGACTTGGACGTCCTGGTACAAGAAACAGGAAAAAGCTAGCATGCAAGATCAACAAGCAATTAGGAAGGCAAATGGCATGTTGGCCTTTATCACCACGAGGTTGGAGTGCAAGAGTAAAGAAGTCTTACTACAATTGTACAGGGCTTTAGTAAGACCTCACTTGGTGTACTGTGTACAGTTTTAGTCACCTTATCTAAGGAAGGATATACTTGCCTTAGAGGCAGTGCAACGAATGTTCACTAGGTTAACTCCTTGGATGAGAGGGTTGTCCTATGAGGAGAGGTTGAATAGGATGAGCCTATATTCCCTGGAATTTGGAAGAATGAGAGGTGATCTCATTGAAACATGTAAGTTTCTGAGGGGGCTTGACAGGGTAAAGGCTGAGAGGTTGTTTCCCCTGGCTGGAGAGTCTCGAAATATGGGCATAGTCTCAGGATAAGGGGTCGGCCATTCAAGACTGAGATGAGGAGGAATTTATTCACTCAGAGGTTTGTGAATCTTTACAATTCTCTACCCAAGAGGGATGTGGCTGCTGAGCCGTTGAATATATTTTAGCCTGAGAACGATAGATTTTTGGACTCTAGGGGAATCAATGGATTTGAGGATCGGGCAGGAAAGTAGAGTTGAGATTGAAGATCAGCCATGATCTTATTGGATGGTAGGAGAGGCTCGAGGGACCATATGCCCTACTCCCGCTCCTATTTCTTATTTCTTATCTCTGTCTGTAGGTCTCCCTCTCGCTCTGTTTCTCTCTCCCTCGGTCTCTCTCTCTCTCACTCTGCAGCTGTCTTTCCCTCTGTTTTTCTCGCCCCCTCTGCGGCTCTCTCTCGTTGTCTCTCTGTCTCGCTGTCTCTCTCTCTCTCTCCCCCCCCCCCCTCCTCTCTCTCTATTGCTCTCTCTCTCACAAACACACATTCTATTAACGTGGAGTGCACCCATTTCTTATGTCTGTCCGTATGTCTCCCTTTGTCTTTTCATGACTCTATGCTGCTAATATAAAATGTACTTTCCGTCCCCTGGGAAGTGTAGGGGATGGAGTATGAAATTGAATTTAGTTCCAGTGCTTGAAACCCTTCAGCTTTTTCTATGATTTCATTAATTTAATCATTAGATTGAGTGGGTATTTCACCGCGTTCTTCAGCTCCTCTCTGAATTTACTCTGGGTCAGGACATAAATACACGTGTTTGTGCAGGAACTGAGAAGCTGCAGCATAATTGATGTGTGATCTGTGATAAAAGCAGGGTCAGTGTAGGAGTAATAAGACCGAATGCCTGTTATTCGCAGATAAATGTAAAAAACAACCCGTGTCATCCATAACAATATAAAACTGCCCGATATACAGAAGAGTAAAATGATGGATTTCTTTCGGTTCTCCATCTCTGGATCCTTGTGATTCTCTCCATTGCTTCGGCCTCGGAGTCCCCTGCGGACTCGACTGGCCACTAAAATACGTCTGACCGTCAGAACATTGAGCAGAAAAATCAGACAGAACGGGACACAAGGGGTTAAAATGAGGTGAAATATGTCAAATGCGGCCCATGCGGAGGAAGCTCGGAAGTTTGCTTTAGGGTCACAACCCCAGGGAACATCATCAATTATATATCGAGGTTCATATGTAAAGTACCAGGGGAGACTCACTAAACCGCCCAGCACACTCACTGTTCCGAGAACCACAGCCGCCGTTCTCTCGGTGCAATATTTAGTTTTCAGCTTCTCACAACAAATGGCCACAAATCGATCAAAGGTGAAAGCGACTGTGAACCAGACAGAAACATCCGTGGTTGCAGCACTGAAGAAGCGAATGAAACTACACACAGGATTAATGAGCAGGAATGATACTGGGAAATAAAATACATTAATCCACCACAAGATCGGATCAGAGATAACGACCATGAGATCGGCCGCTGCCATTCCCACCAAGTAGCGACTAATACATTTGGAGAGGCCGCACTTTCCTCGGGACAGGATCACAATCGCCAGTAAGTTAACTGTAAGAGGGAGAAAAGAAACAATGAAATTACTGATCAGACCCGGAGACAAAGCAGCAGTTTGAGAGGATCTGGGGTGAAATTTCCAGCTTTGTTGCTGCATCTAGCGGTGGAAAGTGATTTATTGACCTGGGCAGCGCATTCGGGCAGAGAGATGTTTTCAAACACAACGATCAATAATGAATTGGGGGATGGGTAGAAAGTGAATGAAGTGAGCACCGGATCCACTGGAAGGGCTGCGTGAGGACGCAGTGCGGGATGGAAAGGGAGAAGGGGTTTTACACACCGGGAATCAACGGATTAAAGCGGGATTTGGGCTCCAGGTGAACGGGGAAAGAGAGCAAAGAATCTGGAAGGTGAGGCGTCATAGGAGATGCAGCTGGTTTGTTGCTCTGAGTTAAGAGAGACGACAGGGGCTGACACTAAATGGGAAAGGCAGCTGGAGACCGACCCAGTGAGTGAATTTGGGAGGGAGACAATGAAAGGGACGTGTAGGAGTTGGAGTCAGGAGCAGATGGTTTTGGAAAGCGGATAAACTGAAGCTACGGATGAGGAGAAAGAGGATTCAATGCAGTGGGAGGAGAGGCTGGGATTCACAGGGAGAGACTGTAGCAGATGTTGGAGGAAATCTAATCTATAGGGCCCGCTAACACAATCCAACTAATACATTCAACAGTTCATTTCCGTGGTTATTGGTATCAGGGAACCTGTGTGGATATAAACTGTGTTCAATTAAAATTGAGTTTAAAAGTATTAGTGCAATCAACATTGTCGTTTATTAAATTCAGACGAGCTTTAAAAATAGAGTATCCGAATAATTCATTATGATCAAGAAATTACTGATTCTATTCGTTAAGTAAATTTTAATTATGTTTCGTGCTAAGTTGGAAAGCAAGGAACATTCACAAAAACAGACTGAGGACCTGACAGGGATATAAACATGAGGAGTGATTCCCACAACAAAAACACACCCCATCTGACCACATCATAACAACTCCTTCAAGTCAATTTTTCTATGTTTAATTGTACTGTATTCAAGAAGGAGATAGATATATTTCTTAATGCTAAAGGAATCAAGGGTAATGGGAAAAAAGCGGGAACAGGGTACTGAGTTAGATGATCAGCCATGATCATTTTGAATGGCGGAGGGCCGAATGGCCGACTCTTGCTCCTATTTTCTGTTTCTATGTCATTGCCTGGCAATTGTCTGGCGCGAATGTTACTTGCTGCTTATCAGCCCAAGCCTAAATGTTGTCCAGGTCTTGCTGCATGCAGGCACGGACTGCTTCATTATCTGAGGGGTTGCGAATGGAACTGAACACTGTGCAATCATCAGTGAACATCCCCATATCTGACATTATAATGGAGGGAAGATCATTGATGAAGCAGCTGAAGATGGTTGGGCCTAGGGCATTGCCCTGAGCAACTCCTGCAGAAATGTCCTGGGGCTGAGATGATTGGCTACCAACAACCACTACCATCTTCCTTTGTGCTAGGCATGACTCCAGCCACTGGAGAGTTTTCCCCCTGATTCCCATTGACATCAATTTTTACTAGGGCTCCTTGGTGCCGCATTCGGTCAAATGCTGCCTTGATGTCCAAGGCAGTCACTCTGACCTCACCTCTGGAATTCAGCTCTATTGTCCATGTTTGGACCAAGGCTGTAGTGAGGTCTGGAGCCGAGTGGTCCTGGCGGAACCCAAACTGAGCATCGGTGAGCAGGTTATTGGTGAGTAAGTGCCGCTTGATAGCACTGTCGATGACACCTTCCATCACTTTGCTGATGATTGAGAGTAGACTGATGGGGCGGTAATTGGCCGGATTGGATTTGTCCTGCTTTTTGTGGACAGGACATACCTGGGCAATTTTCCACATTGTCGGGTAAATGCCAGTGTTGTAGCTGTACTGGAACAGCTTGGCTAGAGGCGCAGCTAGTTCTGGAGCACAAGTCTTCAGCACTACAGCTGGGATTTTGTTGGGACCCATCGCCTTTGCTGTATCCAGTGCACTCAGCCGTTTCTTTATATCACGTAGAGTGAATCAAATTGGCTGAATACTGACTTCTGTGATGGTGGGGATCATGGGACGAGGCCGAGATGGATCATCCACTCGGCACTTCTGGCTGAAGATGGTCGCAAACGCTTCAGCCTTGCCTTTCGCACTCACGTGCTGGACTCCACCATCATTGAGGATGGGGATGTTTGCAGAGCCTCCTCCTCCCGTTAGTTGTTTAATTGTCCACCACCATTCACGACTGGATATAGCAGGAATGCAGAGCTTTGACCTGTTCCGTTGGTTGTGGAATCGCTTAGCTCTGTCTATAGCATGTTGCTTCCACTGTTTAGCATCCATGTAGTCCTGTGTTCCAGCTTCACGAGGTTGGCACCTCATTTTCAGTACGCTTGGCGCTGCTCCTGACATGCTCTTCTGTACTCCACATTGAACCAGGGTTGATCCCCTGGCATATTGGTAATCGTAGAATGAGGTATATGCCGGGCCATGACGTTACAGATTGTGGTGGAATACAATTCTGCTGCTGATGGCCCACAGCACCTCATGGATGCCCAGTTTTGAGCTGCTAGATCTGTTCTGAATCTATCCATTTAGCGCAGTGGTAGTGCCACACAACACGTTGGATGGTGTACTCAGTGTGAAGACGGGACTTCGTCTCCACGAGGACTGTGCGGTGGTCACTCTTACCAATACTCTCATGGGCAGATTCATCTGCGACAGGTAGATTAGTGAGGACGAGATCAAGTAAGTTTTTCCCTCGTGTTAGTTCGCTCACCACCTGCTGTAGGCCCAATCTGGCAGCTATTTCCTTCAGGACTCGGCCAGCTCGGTCAGTAGTGGTGCTACCGAGCCATTCTTGGTGGTGGTCATTGAAGTCCCCTACCCAGAGTTCATTTTGGACTTGCTAACCTCAATGCTTCCTCCAAGTGGTGTTCAACATTGAGGAGGACTGATTCATCAGCTGAGGAAGGACAGTAAGTGGTAATCAGCAGGAGGTTTCCTTGCCCATGTGTGACCTGATGCCATGAGATTTCATGGGGCCCGGAGTCAACGTTGAGGTCTCCCAGGGCCACTCGCTCCTGACTGTATATCACTGTACCACCTCTGGTCGGTCTGTCCTGCCAGTGGGACAGGATATATCCAGGGATCGTGACTGAAGAGTCTGGGACATTGAGCTGAAATGTATGAATCTGTGAGTAAGGCTATGTCAGGCTGTTGCTTGACTAGTCTGTGGGACTGATCCCCCAATTTTGGCTCAAATCCTCAGATGTTAGTGAGGAGGACCTTGCAGGTTCGACTGGGCTTGGTTTGCCTTTGTCGTGTCTGATGCCCCTAGTGGTCCGATGCCGGGTGGTTGTAATCTTATTGTGACTTTCTGTAGCGAACTGAGTGGCTTGTTATGCCATTTCAGAGGGCAATTAAGAATCAACCACATTGCTGTCGTTTTGGAGTCACATTAAAGCCAGACCGTGTAAGTAGTGTAGGTTTCGTTCCCTAAAGGACATTAGTGAACCAGATGGGTTTTACGACAATCCGGGTGCTTCATGGCCACCATTACTGATGCTAGCTTTTTAATTAAATTAATTGAATTTAAATTCCCCAGCTGCCGTGAGGTGATTTGAACTCATGACTTTCGAAATTATTAGTCCAGGCCCCTGGATTTATTTGATTAATATAACCACTATGCTACCGATTCTGTTAAATAGTGAAGCCTCTGTGGAATAGTTTAATGTTTCTACAGATCATCCAAGTATCCAACTGTTACCTACACTGTTCACTTCATCTGCAAATCATGGAATAAACTGAATCAAATGCCTCTTCCAGGCAGAGCTCGCAATAATTAAGATTCTTACTGCAATTATAAAGTAAAGTAATAGATGAAGGCACCTTTCAATTAACAGAACGCCAACATCGCACTTATAATCTGCAGATAAATAGAAAGGCTCCTGATTCCAACAGACTCAGTGCAAACTGGTAGAACATAACATCAAAAAATTTCATTTTACAGTGAAGTCCAGTGACAGTCAGTGAATTCATTCACATTGAAGCAGAGAAGGAGATGTGAAAGAGTCAGCAGCAAACTCAGTTCAGTAGCCAGACATCTGAAGCGGCGTCAGATACACACATAATGAAATAATATTTCATAACAGTGATAACAAATAAAGGTAAACTGAAACATATTATTGGAGAGGGAGGACTTTATGCTGCCTTCATGTAACACTGAGACTGTGAGCTGTCTAATTATCAATCACTGAAAATACACTGATGAAAACAAATTCCAGGACAGGTTAGTTCCACAACATGAAACTGTTAACAGCTCTTGATGGTCTGATATCAGCTCTCAGCCCAGACATCTGATTCCAATACATTTGGTACAGGGAATAATTCAGTAACAATGCCAGGGTTCGATGTACAGTCGTCACTACAGATATAATGTAACTCCTACAAGACCGAACGATTAGAAGCTAAAGACATACAATTGTTCAACAATACATTCAATACAGAGAATTATCCAGTAATAATACCAGGCTTGGATATAAAATGTCACCACGTATATAATGCAATTGCTACAAGACAGAGCGTTTAGAAGTTAAGGCGATACAATTATTCAACAGTACATTCAGTACAGAGAATAATCCAGTTACAATGCCAGGGTTGGATATGCAAAAATCATTTTGCATATAATGCAGCTCCTACAAGACCGAAAGAGCAGAGACTTAACACATTCTATCATTCAAACGATAGAACAGAACAGGCGACTGTGTAAAACATGCAGGGAGAAAAAAACAATAGGCTTAACAGCAACACAATCAACTGATGAGATAATGGCTTACCCAGAACTCCAAAGGCTGCAAGAACAGGATAATAAATGCTTTCTATCTTTAAGATTATTGGAAATCCCATTTTTGTGAGAAGCAGTGACTTCTGTTGGCCTGGAACCCCCAGCTCCAGCAGGCACTCTGAGCTGATCCGTTCCAACAAGCCCTGATTTATACAGGAGATAAGTTTCCACTGACACGTGTATACCTCTGATCATTGCTATTAGTTACAGTCACTTGAACAAACATGTTTCATCCGCAGCTTTGAATCCAACATTATTAATGTGGTGAATATAACAGAAACATGTCAAAATCCAGCAAATTATCTTAATCAGACCTCTCTCGGGAATAAAGTTAACAGCTGTGCTCATACAGGACTGATTCAACAACATATGCGCGGTTTCATTTACAGCTTTCATATAATTGTATTGACCATGTTCACCCCTGCCGATTCACTTATAATTTATACCGATTTCTCCGTAGTGTAGATTGAATCCAGGGACACAAGCACACCCGTTTCACTCTGTTCCTGCAGCTTCCCAATTAAAATATGAACTGTGAGTCTCTGACACGAGGCCTGTGAAAGGGCAGGTTGAGGATTGCAGCCTAGAAATGTGTGTGTGATATTGGGGGTCGGACACTGAACGAGCCACATTAACATTCCTCTCTCCGTTATTTTAATCCAGGTATTTGCCCGTTTGTTCTACATTGGTTAACGGCTACGGTAAAACTGGTCCCGTGTAACTCCAAGCTGGGCTTATGATTTGATTCGATCTCCATCCCAAAGGCCCTGTGATTCCCATACCCGCCACGCTTCCTTCCTCAGCCCATTGCCATTGAAACCCGCATCAGTGCCTCTGACCACTACAGACTCCATTCCTCCAATACACCCCTGGCCGGTCACCAACCTCCACCTTCCATAAACGGGAGCTCCTCCAAATCTCTGTTGTACGTGTCCAACCAGCACCAGGTCCTGCTCGGCATCACTGACCCTCACTGGCTCCCACTTCCATATCCCTTAAATTTAATATTCTCATCCTTGGATTTAAATTCCTCCATGACCCACCCCTTCACATCTTCACTCGTGACCTCCTCATTAATTGGACTGGCCTGTTTTGTTCGGACTCCCCTCGCTTGATTCCACTCACCTATCAGACATCTAAATTCTGCTCTTGAAAACCAACCTTATCCCCTCCGACTCTCCATTTACTTCTCCTTACACACCCTCCTTAAACCCACTCTTTGACCAACGTTTTCTTCAGTCCTCCTGATATCCTCTTATTCCCTTTGTGCCTGTTTTTACTCACTCCTCCGTGAATCCCCTTGGGAATGTTTACATTATTAAAGGCAGTCTGTGAATGCAAGTTATTGTTGACTTTCATTGAAATGTGCCAGGAGAGGCTTCTCTTCCCATCCTATCACCGTTGTTTCTGATGTGTTTAAAGTTTCAATCCTTGGCTCCCTCCTCTTCCTCATCTACATGCCGTCCTTTGGTAACATAGTCCGCAGACATGGACCAGCTTTCAGATGTACGCTGACAAAACCACCGCCTCTCTTGACCCTTCCAATGTCTTTGTGTTGTCAGACACAAATTCTGTGTGAGAGGAGCCAAAATTTCCACCAGTTAAAAACTGGGAAGTCACGATCTTTGGACCCACAATCTCCACATCTTAACCGCGCATTCCATCCCAAACATTTGCTTCTTGATTGAGAATCGCTCACCAATCAACCAAGCCCTTACTGACCTGCATTGGAATCCAGTTTCATAATTCTGTAGACTATTTTTATTCTTTCTTCCATTTAAATCCACCAGGGCCTCCCCCTCCTCATTTTTGTAACGTCCTCCAGCACTACAGCCCCTCATAAACACTCTGCTCCTCCAACGCTGTTCGCTTTTGCATCCGCAGCTCAATTGCCCTACTTTTGACAGTCATATCCACGCCTTAGAATGCTCTCCCTGAGTCCCCCCATGTCGCTCACCTCCTTTCAAATGTCAGCCGTGGCTCAATGGTAGCAGTCTCTCCTCTGAGATAGAAGGTTGTGCGTTCAAGTCCCACTGCAGAGACTTGAGCGCATAATCCAGGCTGACACTGCAGTGCAGTACTGAGGGAGCGCAGTTTTGTCGGATAGGCAGTACTGAGGGAGTGCTGCACTGACGGAGGTTCAGTACAGAGGGAGCGCTGTACCGTTGGAGGGTCAGTACTGAGGGAGCGTAGTACTGTGGAGATGCAGACTTTCATAGTGCACGTTAAACCGAGAGTCCATCGATCCTCTCAGGTAGGTGCAATAGATCCCCCGGCAATATTCAAAAAAGTGCAGGGGAATTCTTCCCGGTATCCTGGCCAATATTTATCCCTCAACCAACATCACTAAAACCGATTTTCTGATCATTTATCTCATTGCAGTGTGGCAGCTTACTGTGTGTAAATTGGCAGCCGCGTTTCATACATTGCCACAGTGAATACATTTCAAAATGTAGTTCACTGACCGTTTTATGGAAGAAAAAAAATAGCTTCCAGGAAGAATTGCCGATTTTATATTTCCAAAGATTGCACAGAATAGGCATTTCCGTTGCGATTCATGGTCATGGAATTCAACATTGTGTAAGTTCTTGATGTGGTGGCAAAATGGAAGTTTGCTTTATTTGGTAATGAAGCCCTAAAAAGCGCTATATAAAGGCAAGTTATTTCGTTCATTCCGGCCTTCCATGAAACCCGTCTCTTGCTTCAATCTTTTGTCATCCCTACTAATATCTCCTTCTTTTGCCCGGGGTCCATTTCTGCCCTTCAGACATCTAAATTCTGCTCTTGAAAACCAACCTTATCCCCTCCGACTCTCCATTTACTTCTCCTTACACATCCTCCTTAAACCCACTCTTTGACCAACGTTTTCTTCAGTCCTCCTGATATCCTCTTATTCCCTTTGTGCCTGTTTTTACTCACTCCTCCGTGAATCCATCTAATGACTTGGCCTCCACTGCCTTCTGTGGTAGAGAATTCCACAGGTTCACCACTCTCTGAGTGAAGAAATTTCTCCTCACCTCGGTTCTAAATGGCATACCCCCTATCCTGACACTGTGACCCCTGGTTCTGGACTCCCCAACCATTGGGAATATCCTCTCTGCGTTTAGTCTGTCGAGTCTTGTTAGAATTGTTTATGTTTCGATGAGATCACCTCTCATTCTTCTAAACTCGAATGAATATAGTCCTAGTCGACCCAATCTCTCCTCAGACGTCTGTTCCTGCCATCCCAGGAATCAGTCTTGTAAACCTTCGTTGCAGTCCCTCCATGGCAAGGACATCCTTCCTCAGATAAGGAGAACAAAACTGCATACAATACTCGAGATGTGATCTCACCACGGCCCTACAGTAAGATATTACTGCTCCTGTACTCAAATCCTCTTGCAATGAAGGCCAACATACCATTCGCCTTCCGAACTGCTTGCTGCACCTGAATGCTCGCTTTCAGCGACTGGTGTACAAGGACACCCAGGTCTCGTTGCAGCTCCCCTTTTCCCAATCTATCACCATTCACATAATAATCTGCCTTTCTGTTTTTACAACCAAAGTGGATAACCTCACATTTATCCACATTATACTTCATCTGTCATATTCTTGCCCGCTCACCCAACTTGTCTAAATCACATTGGAGCCTCTTTGCATCCTCCTCACAGCTCACACTCCACCCCAGCTTTGTATCGTCTGCAAACTTGGAAATGTTACGTTTAGTTCCCTCATCCAAATCATTGACATATATTGTGAATTGCTGGGGCCCAAGCACTGATCCCTGCGGTACCCCACTAGTCAATGCCTGCCACCCGGAAAAAGACTACTCTCTGTTTCCTGCCTGTCAACCAATTCTCAATCCAAGCCACTATATTGCCCCCAATCCCATGTGCTTTAATTTTGCACACTAACCTCTTGTGTGGGACCGTTTCAAAAGCCTTCTGAAACTCCAAGTACGCCATATCCACCGGTTCTCCCCTACCTATTCTACTAGTTGCATCCTCAAAAAAATCCAGTAGATTTGTTAAGCCTGATTTCCCTATCATAAACCCATGCTGACATTGTCCAATCCCGTTAATGCCTTCCAAGTGTCCTGTTATCGTTTATAATGGACTCCAGTGTTATCCACACGACCGATGTTAGGCTAACTGGTCTGTAATTCCTGTTTTTCTATCCCTCCTTTTTTAAATAGTGGGGTTACATTTGCCACTTTCCAATCTGTAGGAAATGTTCCAGCGTCTATAGAATTTTGGAAGATGATCACCAATGCATCCACTATTTCCAGGGCCACTTCCTTTATTAATCTGGGATGTAGATTATCAGGCTCTGGGGATTTGTCAGCCTTTAGCCCCATTAATTTCCTTGGCATTGTTTTGTTTACTAATACTGGTTTCCTTCAGTTCCTCCCTCTCACTAGACCCTTGGTTCCCTAACATTTCTGGCAGGTTATTTGTGTCCTCCTTTGTGAAGACAGAACCAACGTATGTGTTTAATTGTTCTGCCATTTCTTTGTTCTCCATTATAATTTCCCCCATTTCTCACTGTAAGGGAGCTACATTTTTCTTCACTAATCTTTTTCTCAACATATTTGTAAAAGCTTTTACAGTCAGTTTTAATGTTCCCTGCTAGTTTACTCTCATACTCTATTTTTCCCCTCTTAATCAATCTCTGTGTCCTCCTTCGCTGAATTCGAAACTGTTCCCAATCCTCAGGCTTGCCGCTTTTTCTCGCAATTTTATATGTCTCCTCTTTGGATCTTATACCATCCCTAATTTCTTTTGTAAGCCACGGTTGAGCCACCTTTCCTGTTTTATTTTTGCGCCAGACAGGAATGAATAATTGTTGTAATTCCTGCGCACATTCTTTAAATGTTAGCTATTGCCTATCCACCGTCATCCCTTTTAGTAAAGTTCCCCAATCTATCATAGCCAACTCGCACCTCATATTTTCATAATTTCCTCCATTTAGATTCAGGACTTCAGTTTCGGCTTCAACTACTTCACTCTCCATCTTAATGAGGAATTCCATCATGTTATGGTCGCTCTTCCCTAAGGGACCCCGCACAACAAGATTGTTAATTAATCCTTTCTCATTGCACAATACCCAGTCTAGGATCGCCTGTTCTCTTGTTGGTTCCTCAACGTATTGGTCTAGAAAATCATCACGTGCACACTCCAGGAATTCCTCCCCCACACTATTATTGCTAATTTGGTTTGACCAATCTATATGTATATTAGAGTCACCCATGTTTACAGTTGTACCCTTCTTGCCTGCGTCTCTAATTTCCTATTTAATGCCCTCCCCTATATCTCCACTACTGTTTGGGGCCTATAGACACCCCCACCAACGTTTTCTGCCCCTTGATGTTTGTTAGCTCCACCCATACAGATTCCACATCGTGATATTCCGAGCCAATATCCTTCCTCACTATTGCATTGATTTCCAACTTTACTAACATCGCTACCCCACCTCCTTTCCCATTTTGCCTGTCCTTCCTAAATATTGAATACCCCTGGATGTTCAGTTCCCATCCTTGGTCACCCTGCAGCCATGTCTCCGTAATCACAACTTTATCATACCCGTTAATATCTATCTGTGCTGTTAATTCATCTAGCTTATTGCAAATGCTTCACGCATTTAGACACAATGCCTTTGGGCTTGTCTTTTTAAGATTGCTAGCCATCTTAGTTTTATTTTTCACTATGGCCCGATTTGTTTTTCGCCCTTGTTTTCTCTGTCTTCCATTATTGCTTCTTCCCTTTCCATCTTTTGTTTCTATCCTTGTTTCCCTCTCCTCTGTCTCCTTGCTCAAGTTCCCATCCCCCTGCCATTCTAGTTTAATCCTTCCCCAACAGCATTAGCAAACACCCCCGTGAGGACATCGGTCCCAGTTCTGCTTGGTTTAACCCGTCCCGCTAATAATCACACCTAATAAACTCAGATCGGCAGATTTGTTGGATCTAGCATGCAGATTGGTCGATAGGGGATGTAGTTTTGAGAGACATTTATTCAATATTTTAAATAAAATAACAGGTTTTAAATATAACGACAAGACCTGCATCTGTATTTTATTTGTGTAATTTCTGATCTCCGTTCAGACCTGTACCTATGTTTCACTTTGCACTTCGTGCCCCTGTGTACAGTGCGTATCTTTCCCAGTGAAGGGAGGTACCCTGTAATAAGTGTCCCGGCGCTCTGTTAAGACAAAAGGAAGCTAAAATTGAGGCCCGCACCTGAACCAAAATCACTACCTTTACATTTAAACAAAATGTTTTTCTCAGTCTGTATCTCCATCTCTGCACTGTAGGGCTCATGTGAGTCTCAGTGTGAGTTCCTGCACTTATACAGTACAAAGTGCGTAAAAGGGCGCGATTCACTCCCGTATGGTACCGCACAGCACGTGTGTGTCTCAGTGTCAGCTTTTTTTTATTCGTTCATGGGATGTGGGCATCGCTGGCGAGGCCGGCATTTATTGCCCGTCACTAATTGTCCTTGAGAAGGTGGTGGTGAGCTGCCTTCTTGAACCGCTGCAGTCCTTGTGGTGAAGTTTCTCCCACAGTGTTGTTAGGTAGGAAGTTCCAGGATTTTGACCCAGCGACGATGAAGGAACGGTGATATATTTCCAAGTCGGGATGGTGTGTGACTTGGAGGGGAACGTGCAGTTGGTGCTCTTCCCATGTGCCTGCTGCCCTTGTCCTTCTGGGTGGTATCGGTCGTGGGTTTGGGAGGTGCTGTCGAAAAAGCCTTGGCGAGTCGCTGCATTGCAATCACGTGGATGGTACACACTGCAGCCACGGTGCGCCGGTGGTGGAGAGATTGAACGTTAAATGTGTTGGATGGGGTGCCAATCAAGCGGGCTGCTTTGTCCTGGGTGGTGTCGAGCTTCTTGAGTGTTGTTGGAGCTACACAATTCCAGGCAGTGGAGAGTATTCCATCACACTCCTGACTTGTGCCTTGTCGATGGTGGAAAGGCTTTTGAGAGTCAGGGGGTGAGTCACTCTCCGCAGAATACCCAGCCTCTGACCTTCTCTTTTAGCTACATTATTTATTTAGCTGGTCCAGTTACGTTTCTTCTCAATGGTGACCCCAGGATGTTAATGGTGGGGGATTCGGCGATGGTAATGCCGTTGAATGTCAAGGGAAGGTGGTTAGACGCTCTTTTGTTGGAGATGGTCATTGCATGGCCCTTGTCTGGCTCGAAATTTGCTTGCTATTGATCAGCCCAGGCCTAGGTGTTGTCCAGGTCTTGCTGCATGTGGGCACGGTCTGCTTTAATAACTGAAGGGTTGCAAAAGGAACTGAACACTGTGCAATCATCAGCGAACATCCCCATTTCTGACCTTATGATGGAGCGAAGGTCATTGATGAAGCAGTTGAAAATGGTTGGGCCTAGGACACTGCCCTGAGGAACTCCTGCAGCAATGTCCTGGGCTGAGATAATTGGCCTCCAACAACCACTACCATCTTCCTTTATGCTAGATATGATTCCAGCCATTAGAGAGATTTCCCCCTTAATCCCATTGACTTCAATTTTACTCGGGCTCCTTGGTGCCACACTCGGTCAAATGCTGCCTTGATATCAACGGCAGTCACTCTCACCTCACCTCTGGAATTTAGCTCTTTTATCCATGTTTGGACCAAGGCTGTAATGAGGTCTGGAGCCGAGTGCTCCTGGTGGAACCCGAACTCAGCATCGGTGAGCAAGTTATTGATGTGTAAGTGCCGTTTGATAGCACCTTCGAACACTTTACTAATGATTGTGAGTAGACTGATGGGGCGGTAATTGGTCGGAATGGATTTGTCCGGATTTTTGTGAACAGGACATACATGGGCAATTTTCCACATTGTCGGGTAGATGACAGTCCTATGGCTGTACTGTTACAGCTTGGCTAGAGGCGCAGCTATTTCTGGAGCACAAGTCTTCAGCACTACAGTCGGGATGTTGTTGGAGCCCTCGCCTTTGCTGTATTTAGTTAACTCAGCCGTTTCTTGATGTCACATGGAGTGAACTGAATTGGTTGAAGACTGGCTTCTGTGATGGTAGGGATATCGGGAGGAGGCTAAGATGGATCATCCACTCGACGCTTCTAGCTGAAGCTGTTTGCCAATGCTTCAGCCTTATCTAATGCACTCACGTGCTGGGTTGTGCCATCATTGAGGATGGGGATCTTCACGGCGCCTCCTCCTCCCGTTAGTTTTTTAATTGTCCATCACCATCCGATTGGATATGGCAGGACTGCAAAGCTTTGATCTAATTCGTTGGTTGTGGAATCGCTTAGGTCTTTCTATAACATGTTGCTTACACTGTTTAGCATGCATGTTGTTCTATGTTGCACCTCATTTTTAGGTACGCCTACTGCAGCTTCTGGCATGCTCTTCTACACTCTTCATTTAACCAGGGCTGATTCCCTGGCTTGTTGGCAATGGTACGGTGAGGAATATGCCGGGCCATGAGTTTACAGATGGTGGTGGAATACAATTCTGCTGCTGCTGATGGCCCACAGCGCCTCATGAGCTGCTAGACCTGTTCTGAATCAATCCCATTTAGCACATCCAACCTCTTTTACCAGAGAGGGAGGAAGGAGGAGGGAGGATAGAGGGGCTTAGAGACTGGCTTCACATCGAATCCCTTTTAACGGGGAGGGGGGAGGAAAAAGGGGTGGGCAGAACCTTATTTCACATTGAACCCCTTTTACCGGGGAGGGTGGAAGGGGAGGGGGACCAGAGAATGGTTTCACATCGAACCCCTTTAACGTGGAGGGAGGAAGGAGGAGGCGTGTTCTAGAGACTGGTTTCACATTGAACCCCTTTTACCGGGGAGGGACGAGGGAGTCGGGGGAACGTGCATAAACTTCAAACCAACACACCCTCCCCGTCCCCACCCGGGTTTGTGGTCTAAGTAACTCCAGCTGAATTTGGCCAATTGTCCTGAATTTAGGATGTGGCCCACCTTGTAAATTGAGTTTGACTTTATCCACGCCTTACTCTCTTTTCGCAGAGAAAATACACCCTCCCACTTCTCTGTCACACCCGCTAATGCATGATTCAAGGAAAAATCAATCAACCCCTTGGACGGTGAAATTCAAAAGTGTCTCAAAGGAATCAGGCGATTCCATCACCAGTTTCTAGGGAAGGTTCATCTCTTTCTCTGGGGGAGGTAGGATGTCCCCAGAGTTGGAATACACAACGGTGTAGTGTGTTCGAGCAGGCGGAGGAGAGAGGGACGGAGGGAGGGAGGGATGGATGCATGTGGAAGGGGAGCATCCTATATTTCATTAGCTTGTTCTGGCCTAACCCTATCTGTGGGTGTTTGGTGTGAGGTGTAGGCCGGGGTTATCAGTTGCCCTGGGGACCTTTGCTTTGCCCAGTCCTGTGTAGGCCTCGTGAGTGGGATCGATATTTGATACTTTTCCAAACTGCGGTGATAGTCCCAGCAAGGACAAGAGGCAAAGGGTTTCAAATCAGCAAAACAGGTCCTTGGAATGTGGCTTATTCCAACAGACAGGTCTCCGGGTCAAAGTAGTCCTGTCCTGGGCTGTCCCTGGATTAATATGACAATTGACAGGGCCTCCCAAACAGTTCTCCTGGTCAAGCCGTCCTGTCCTGGGCTGAACGTGGATTATCTTAACAATGGACAGGCCCCAATGGAGCAGATTGAGAGATCCCAACATGTCAAAGGTTCAATCAAGGCGGAGGGTGAGGTGCTGTGTCTCATCCCAAACCCGTCCCGCTTTCTCTCCAGGGATGGGAACAATATCTCAATCAGTCTGTGCTCGTAAGTCAGTCCTAGGTGTTTTCCTGTCTTTCCCAACGTTTCTCTCTCTTCTTTAGAAGCTCTAGTTTGTAATTGGGATTTGTTTTGTCAGTGGTGTTGCTGATTGTCCATGTAATGGAATGAGTGAGTGTGAGGGAGTTCTGGGCTCTTGGTGTTTTTAATCACCAGCTTTATTTTTTAATCAATTCCTTTTCTCTCTCTTGAGGATTTTTTTTGTCGAAATGCTGTAATGAGAAGCTCCGGAAAGAAAAATTTTGGGAGGAGGAATCTTTGGACAAGAAACTTTCGCTCCAGAGGGGACTGACCGAGGCCTTCAGCACAGGGTGCACCCAACGGGACTCACTTGATTTGTGATCAGTCTGATATCCCGGGGTTTAATTTCTTCTCTCGGCCCCTGGTTTTGGTTCCTGGGTTTAACACGTTACTGTTAAATTTGCGGACCTTGAGTATTAAACAGGTTAAAGCCTGGGATGAACGTAGGACCGGCCTACAATGTTACACAAACACGTCAACACCCAGCGTGTGACAATCAGGGATCCCCAGAAGAAATTAAAGTCATGAACGTCAACCCGTGTACAGGCTACGGGGGGTTGTGATAATTTCTAAATCAATGCTTTAGTTTCAGGTTGATGCGACGACTTTGGGAGAACGGAGCGGCCATTTTGTGTCTGGTTCATGGCGGCTATTTTGCATCAGCTTCAATAACACCAGTTCTTAATGAAAATAACCGATAAGAATCATTCATTAACCCTCGTAACTCGGAGTCTACAAAGATCTATGATTAGAAGCTTTATCTTTCAGTTTGCACCCACAATGTCAAGCGACGCTGGACCACATTTGGTTTACACAGTGCAAAAGGACCATTGTTCTCTCCATTATTTTACCTTTCTGGAAATAAAAAGGCTGTTTAGTTTTCCCACTGATCTCTTCGTTGTGGTCATTGCCCCGTCAGCCTCTCAGTCCTATCTCGCTGGGCGATAGACGGGGTAGGCTTGATTCACTCTTCACTGCGTTGAACAGGTGCTCCGATCACCCGTCAGGGTGAGACAGGGTCAGATTTCAAATGGACAGGTCCCTGAGTTAAACTAACGGAGAGGTGTCCATTCCCTTTCCTCACACATGGTCGAAACAATAGGAGGGGAGAGAGGGAATAGTGGAATGAAAGGTTCTTTATTTAAAATGGAGGGAGGCCGTGAGGTCCCCGGAGATGGAATTCCACTGGTGTTCTCCCAATCGTCCATTGTAACTTCCGTATCTCTCTCTCTACACCTCTCCCTCCATCTCTCCCTTTACACCTCCATCTCTCTCTCTCTCTGCACCTCTCCCTCCAAATCTCTTTCTGCATCTCGATCTCTGCGTACCACTCCCTCCATCTCTCTCTCTCTCAACATCTCACACTTTCTGTATCTTCATCTCTCTCTCTCTCTGCACCCTCTCTGTATTTTATGTCTATTTCTCCACCTCTCGCTCTGTGCGTTTTTTTTCCTTGTATCTCTTTCTGCATTTGTCTGATCTCTGTCTCATTGTCTCTCGCTGTTTCTGAACCTTTCCCTCCATTACTCTCTCTACACATCCCCCTTTATCTCACTCTCTCTCTCTCTCCCTACATCTCCATCTCCACCTCCCTGTCTCGGTAGCTCTCTCTCTCCTTCTCTCTCTCTCTCTCTCTCTGCATCTCTCAGTATCTTTTTCCAGTAGCTCTCTTTCACTTTCGGTATCTCTGGTTTTTGGTCGTCAGTTTCTCTCACTGGTTCTCTGGGGATCTGGGAGAGATGAAATGGGAGAATGGAAGATTTTTAATTGAAATGTGGGAGACAGGCAGTGAGGGGCAACCTGGGTTACATACTGGGACCAGTGACACTGAGACACACATGGACCGTGCAGTTAGAGACCGTGTTCTGTGTGTACACATTGGGGTTAAATTTCCGGTGGGATTCTCTTAGTACTCTAAAGTAACCTGCATATTTCTCCATCTCTCTCTACATCTCCATCTCTTATTGTCTCTGCCTCTTCCTGCATTTTTCTACTTCTCTGCCTCTCTCCCAGCACCTTTATATTTATTTCTACATTAATTTCTATTCATATCTCCGTACCTCTACATTTCTTAATATCTCTCTCTTTCTTCATATTTCTGTCTCTTTGTATCTCTGTACCTTTCGCTCTTTATATGTGTTTCTCCTTTTATCTGTTTCTCTCTTTTTAAAAATCTCTGTAACTGCATTTGTATATCAGTTCCCCTCTCTTTATGTTTATCTCTCTCATTATAAATCTGTACCTATCTCTATATGTATCTCTCTTTATATCTCGGTATCTCTGTGTATATCGTTGTGCCACTTTATATATATATCTCTCTCTACATCGCTCAGTATTTTTACTCTTTGTTTCTTTGTCCGTCTCGCTTTGTACATATATACATCTCTTTCTGACCTTTTTATCTCTTTCTGCCTCTACATCTCTATCTCTTTCTGAATATCTCTGTCCTCTGGACTCAGTTTCTCTATCTCTTTCTGGCGTTCTCTCTCCCCGTTATACTCTCCATATCCCTCTCTTCCTATCCCGCTGTTTTCTATTTCTCAATCCCTTTCACTGGAAAAGGTGAGTGAGAGAGAAAGGAAACAGAAAAGGAGGAAAGAGAGAGAGACAGAGAAAGGAGAGAGAAAGTGTAAAGAGAGCGAAAATGAGAGTAACGAGAGCTAAACAAAAATAGTGAAAGAGAAGAGCAAGAAGAGAAAGAAATGGGAGAAAAAAAGAAAATGAAGAAAAGAGAATGTAAAGAGAGAAAGAAAAGGGAAAGAAAGAGGAAAGAGGACAAAAGGAAACGAGAGCGAGAAAGTGTAAAGAGAAAGATGAAAAAGGAAGGAGAGAGAGACACGATGAGGGAAAGAGGATGGGAAGAATGAAAGGCAGTAAACAGGATACAGACAAAGGAGCTGAAGGAAGAAAGAAAGAGATAGAGATAAGTGGAATGAAAACAGGGTTAATGGAAGGGAAGGAGAGGAGGAGAAAAAAGAAAGAAAGAAGAAAGAGGGGAGAGAGAAAATCAAGAGCGCCATACTCACTCCGCACACAAGCACAGCTTCCATTCGGATACATTTAGCCACACAAACCCTCATCACATTTACACCATCCTACAATA
Organism: Heptranchias perlo; assembly: GCF_035084215.1. Classification (NCBI taxonomy): domain Eukaryota; kingdom Metazoa; phylum Chordata; class Chondrichthyes; order Hexanchiformes; family Hexanchidae; genus Heptranchias; species Heptranchias perlo. The sequence continues at coordinate 344,132 of NC_090326.1, read as the reverse complement.
CATTATCAATACCTGGGCAGTGAGACAGAGAGTTTAAAGGTACAGAGACACTCACACACCGTCCTATAACACAATGTAAATACCTGTGCGGTGAGACAGAGAGTTTAAAGGTACAAAGACACTCAACCTTTTATTTCAAAAGTAGCACATCCGAGGAGCAAGAGAGAGCGTGGGTCAATCTCCCTCTCCTGATATAGCCGAGTCTGACATAAGTCCTCCCCTCCCAGTCCAAATCACCTCATCTACTATGTACCTGCTTTTCCCCACCTTAACCCAGCCCCCCAGGTGTGGGAGAGTCTGTCTGTAACCGGAGTGGGGATGGGGCTCCTGCCATGTGCCATTGTCCCAAATGGTTCCTTCTTGAGGCCTTTGTGAGGCATGACTGGGATCCAGGTCTAAGGACTGCTCCCTGCCAGGCCCCTTTATCCATAGAGTACAGACAGACCCTGGACTGATGCATCGAGTGGAGCATCACTCACCTAAACAGGTACATTGTCCTGCCCCATCACTGTGTCTGTCTGGATCCACCCTGCTTCTTGTTTTTCTGTTACCTGCTCAGTTCTCACCACTCCTTTAATTGATTTTTATCTGGCCCGTTTCTGTTCCTCTGGGTTTTTCCCCGCAGCTGTTACCCCCTCTCTCTCCCTCGTTCCCCTTTTTAACCCTGAGATTCCCCACATTTGCCCTGCCCACACTGTACATTCTGCAGCTTGTGTGTGTTCGACTCCCGGGCTTTATACATTGAGCTTCGGTCAGTGTCTGTCTGTTTCGTTGGTTGGTGAGGAATCATTGTCCACCCGGATGCTATTACTGAACCTCTCGTTGTTCATTTGTTTCACAAGGAACATGATAGGCCTCTTTAACTCAGTGCACAAAATCACATCATTACAAGAAGGACATTGCTCAGTTCAAACAGTATTAGTAATCCCTGTCTGTGTCTGTGTTCGTTCCAACAGTCAACTGTATTTATCTACTTCTGTTGTTGTCTCCCTGCATCACTGTACTCAGCCTCACCTTTATCTTTCTCCCTCTGTTGGTGTCTCTCTGTATCACTCACTGTACTCAGTCTCACCTTTATCTATCTCCCTCTGTTGGTGTCTCTCTGCATCACTGTGCTCAGATTCATCATTATCCATCTCGCTCTGTTGGTGTCTCTGTGTCATTCATTGCACTCATTCTCACTTTCATCTGTTTCCCCCTTTTGTTGTCTCCCTTTATAGATAAGGACGGAATGGATGTGAGGCCCCAGCAAACATGAAGATCCTCCTTCCTCATTGTAACTCTCACGTGCCTGCAGTACATTATCCGTCCTGTGTGTGTGATGTTACATTAGAATGACTGCTAAAGACTACGTTTTTTTTTATTCGTTCACGGGATGTGGGCGTCGCTGGCAAGGCCGGTATTTATTGCCCATCCCATCTAGAGGTAGTCAAGTAATTGACTACCTCTAGATTCTTCATTAACACGCTGTGTCAGGACACAAACTTTTGCTTTTAATAATTTCAATAAACCTTTCGCCTGATCTGCCCTCTGCAACAGATGGTTCACCATTTGACAAATAACTCCCATGGAAATTAAAAACCCCGATAATATTCACACCTAATCTAGTTGTTTTTAGTAATTTGTGTCCAAAATATCTCGCCACAAAGGGCTCTCTCTCCGAGAGGACTGTAACAGGAGCCAATAGCTAATTTTAAAACATCATAAAGTTTTCAGCTTGGGGAAGTTGCAGATAGTTGAGGCCGAGTGTTTAAGGTGATGGGTTATAAATCTGTTGGAGTTTCTCAAATCCTATCGACTACATATGCGGGCGTGCTGTGGACGAATATTCCAATGCAGTTGCCGTTCCATCGCTCGTGGATACTGCAGGACATTGATTGCATTACAGGGAATAAAACCGGATTTGGATTTCGGTCTACTTTTTGTGCAAATATCAATTTGAATGGATGATCTGTGTAGTCGTGTATTAGAAGTGCCTCCTCCTGAGGGTGTATGGACAGTTGTAACGGTGGTTTTGTTCTAGTGACATTGGTCGATACTAGTGTCACTCGACTGGTCCACGTTAAAATGGCTCCAGTTTTACGGTGGCCAAGTGGTTAAGATGTTGCTCTCTTTATCCTTTGAGCAGTGCGGGAACAGGCTCGAGTTCCGGCGTCAAATCTGGACCAGTTATGGCTGTGAAAGTTGTCGCATATTACCCCGTTGGCCAAAGCCCGCTTTGGGCTAGCCCAGTGCCAATCCTCTGGTCCACCTCAAAATAGTCCCAATCCAGTGTACCGAGTGTCAAAAGTGCCTCGTTACAAAGGGTCCTTTGTCCTCAAGGACAAGGTATATGCGATTAACCTAATTAAATCCAAATAGTTTCAGTTGTAACTGGCAGTTTAAAGTCGTCTCTTTCTAGAGCAGTTAGATTTTAATGAACAAATATAGTTACACTTCCCCCGTTCTTTCCTGCCTTATCCTTCCAGAAATAATTATAACCTTTAAAGACAGGAGATTGGCTTTACTCCGACAACACAAGTAGTAAATAACATACGGTATTGATAAACACTAACAGGTGGTCACTTAGATAACCTAAGGATACTACCACAGAGACTGATTAGCGGGAAGCAATGCTATTTTATATAGATAGTCGGCTTTGCACGAAGATTGCCTGCTCGATTGCATCCGCTACACCTACCTATACCACGTTGTTCATATTCGACTATTTTTAGTCTTAAGGGTGTTTCAAAATGATTTTACTTCATCACAGTTCTCACAGGGACAACTGAATGATTGATTTGTTTTCCATACTTGCTGCATATTAAATTGTATTTTGTGATCCTACGAAGTTGAAATTGATTTCTGATATTACTTATATATTTTTTTGTACATCAGGGCGTTATACGGCGCTAAGGATATTTTTGACCGAGCCACATAAGGAGATATTAGGACCTGTGACCAAAAGCTTGGTCAAAGTGGTAAGTTTAAAGGAGCGCCTTAAATGAGCAGAGAGAGGTAGCGAGACGAAGAGGTTTATGGAGGGAAATCCAGTGCTTCGGGCCTGGGCATCAAGATTGCACGACCGCCAATGGTGGAGCGATTAAAATCGAGGATCCGCAAGAAGCTAGAATTGAGGAGCGCAGAGATCTCGGAAGGCTGCAGGAAGTTACAGAGATAGGGGGAGCGAGGCAATGGAGGGATTTGAAAACAAGGATGAGAATTTAAAATCGAGGCATTCCTGGTCGGGGAGCCAATGTAAGTCAGCAAGCACATGGGTGATGGGTGAACGCGACTTGTTGCCAGTTAAGATAGGGGCAGCAGAGTTTTGGATACACTCAAGTTTATGGAGGGTGGAAGTTGGGAGACCAGCCAGGAAAGTATTGCAATGTTAGATTCTAGACGTAGCAAAGGCATGCATGAGGGTTTCAGCAGCAGGTGGGCTGAGACAGGAGCGGAGGCTGGGAATGTGACGGAGGTGTAAGTAGGAGATCTTGGTGATGGAGAGGATATGGGGTGCCAAGCTCAGCTCAAGGTCAAATAAGAGTGGCTGGATAAGGAAAGGAGTTTGTGTTGGGGACCAGGGACAACGGCTTTCTTCTTCCCAATATTTAATTGGAGGAAATTTCTACTCATGCAATATTGAATGTCGGACAAGCACAATATCTATCTAGTCGTAGGCAGAGAGGTCGAGAGAGGTGGTGGTGAGGTAGAGCTGGGTTATCTCAGCGTAAATTTGAAACCAGACCTTGTGTTTTTGGATGATGTCACTGGGTGGCAGCATGTAGATGAGAAATAGGAGGGGGTCAAGGACAGATCCTTAGGGGACTCCAGAGGTAATGGCGCGTGAGAGGGAAGAGAAGCCGTTGCAGGTGATTCTCTGCTTACGACTGGATAAGTAGGAATGGAACCATGTAAGGGCAGTCCCACACAGCTGGATGACGGAGGAGAGGCGTTGGAGGGAGATGATGTGTTCAACCGTGTCAAAGGCTGCAGACAGGTCGAGAAGGATGAGGAGGGATAGATAAACACAGTTACAGTCACAAAGTCACAAAACGTTTTCTAAAAACTACTGACGGGCTCCGAACTGCAGAACGTACAACATTTTTTTAAATTAAGTGGACGAATGTGCTTTTTTAATGAACTATTCCGCATTTACAGCGAAAACTCCGATTTATTGTGTTTTACGCTGATGCCTGGTCGAGTAGGAGAGACAATTTCAACTTCTTCCGCTGAAATTCACCGAATAATCCGGCACTGACAACACAGAACGCATCGGTTCCGTGGATTATTTGATCATCTGCGGATCACCATTGAGCGAAATTTCCAGTAAGTCAAGTGAATGAAATCAACTTGAAACAATCGATTCTCCCTTTTCAATATCATGCACATTGTTTTAAACGATGCTTCAATACCCCGCTGATGAAATTGCACGTTCATAGATGTCTAAACCTCAAAATCTGGTACTTCTTGGATGCTGAGGAAAAAAATGGCGCACCAGTGGAGTAAACACGGACCGCGAATCGTGGCCTTAGGATTTACATAAGAGATGTTAGCGTCTGACAGACGTAGAAACTTTTACCTCCAATATTGGAGCAAGCAGAAAAGAAAGTTAGGATGGGAAATAGATCCAAACACATATCTCTCATCCAGACCTCTGTGGTATCAGCGAAATGTCTCCATCAATCCAGTCGTCAAAGGAGGGTTAAAATTAACCCGAATGACCGTGCACCGATCAAATGAAGCAGAATAGCAACACTCGGTGAGAAAACTTTCCACGGACATTGAACACGTTGGATTCCGGAAAAAGGAATAATGATCATCACAGATGTCAATCTTGAACGACATTACTAGAGATCGGCCAGTTGTAGACACTCCGGCCTATTCCCGCCCCTCTAAACTTTATTTACTATTTCCTTTATTCGTTCATAGGATATGGGCGAGGCTGGCATTTATTGCCCATCCCTAATTGTCCTTGAGAAGGTGGTGGTGAGCCGCCTTCTTGACCCGCTGTAGTCCATGTGGTGACGGTTCTCCCACAGTGCTGTTAGGAAGGGAGTTCCAGGATTTTGACCCAGCGACGATGAAGGAACGGCGATATATTTCCAAGTCGGGATTGTGTGTGACTTGGAGGGGAACGTGCAGGTGGTGTTGTTCCCATGTGCCTGCTGCTCTTGTCCTTCTAGGTGGTAGTGGCCGCGGGTTTGCGAGGTGCTGTCGAAGAAGCCTTGGCGAGTTGCTGCATTGCATCCTGTGGATGGTACACACTGCAGCCACAGTGCGCTGGTGGTGAAGGGACCGAATGCTTAGGGTGGTGGATGGGGTGTCCAGGTCTTGCTGCATGCAGGCATGAACGGCTTCATTAAATGAGGGTTTGCGAATGGAACTGAACACTGTGAAATCATGAGCGAACAACCCCATTTCTGACCTTATGATGGAGGGAGGGTCATTGATGAAGCAGCTGAAGATCGTTGGGCCTAGAAGACTGCCCCGAGGAACTACTGCATCATTGTCCAGGGGCTGAGATGATTGGCCTCCAACAACCACTACCATCTTCCTTTGTGCTAGGTATGACTCCAGCCAATGGAGCGTTTTCCTCCTGATTCCCATTGACTCCAATTTTACTCGGGCTCCTTGGTGCGACACTCGGTCAAATGCTGCCTTGATGTCAAGGGCGTTCACTCTCACCTCACCTCTGAAATTCAGCTCTTTATCCATGTTTGGGCCAAGGCTGTAATGAGGTCTGGAGCCGAGTGGTCCTGGCGGAACCCAAACTGAGCATCAGTGAACAGGTTATTGGTGAGTAAGTGATGTTTGATAGCACTGTCGACGACACCTTCCATCACTTTGCTGATGATTGAGAGTAGACTGATGGGGCGGTAATTAGTCGGATTGGATTAGTCCTGCTTTTTGTGGACAGGACATACCTGGGCAGTGTTCCGCATTGTCGGGTCGATGCCAGTGTTGTAGCTGTACTGGAACAGCTTGGCTAGAGGCACAGCTAGTTCTGGAGCACAAGTCTTCAGCACTACAGCCAGGATGTTGGACGGGGCCCATAGCCTTTGCTGTATCCAGTGCACTCAGCCGTTTCTTGATATCACGTGGAGTGAATCGAATTGGCTGAAGACTGGCTTCTGTGATGGTGGGGATATCGGGAGGAGGCTGAGATGGATCATCCACTCGGCACTTCTGGCTGAAGATGGTTGCAAAAGCTTCAGCCTTGTCTTTTGCACTCATGTGCTGGACTCCACCATCATTCGGGATGGGGATGTTTACGGGGCCTTCTCCTCACGTTAGTTGTTTAATTGTCCACCACCATTCACGACTGGATGTGGCAGGACTGCAGAGCTTTGATCTGATCCGTTGGTTGTGGAATCGCTCAGCTCTGTCTATAGCATGTTGCTTCCGCTGTTTAGCATGCATTTAGTCCTGTGTTGTAGCTTCACCAGTTTGGCACCTCATTTTTAGGAATGCCTGGTGCTGCTCCTGGCTTGCTCTTCTACACTCCTCATTGAACCAGGGTTGATCCCCTGGCTTGTTGGTAAAGGTAGAGTGAGACTAATTTAGCTAATTAAACAAGGTAAATAAATTGATTAAAACTAAATTGATGATTTAAATAAATAAATAATTGGAGAACAGGAGATGTGTTGCTGCTGCAATATGAGGGAGCACGTGGACATTTTTGTCCAGGGCGACTACAACTGCAGTAAGTGCCCGCAGCTCGAGGAACTTTTACTCCGAATTGAGGAGCTGGAGTCCGAACTGCAGACATTGTGAGAAACCAGGGAGGGAGAAAGCTACCTGGACATTTAGCTGCAGGAGGCAGCCACACTCCTTAGATTAAATGCTTTAGAATTGACACGTGGTCAGGGACAGGAGGGTATGACGTCGAGTGAGGCAGGTACGGGGATCCAGGAGGTGGTATTGCAGGACCCTCAGTCCCTGCACTTGTCCAATAGATTTGAGGTTCCAGCAACCCTTGTGGACAAGTGTGGGGTCTGCGGGGAGGACGAACAAACTGACCACGACACCGTGGTACAGGACGCCGTTCAAGTGGGGGCAGTGAAAAGGAAGATGATTGTTCTAGGCGACAGTATGGTTAGGGGGATAGACACTGTTCTCTGCAGCCAAAAGCATGAGTCCTGAAGGCTATGATGCTTACCCGGTGCCAGGGTTAAGGACATCTCCTCCGGGCTGGAGAAGAACTTGGAGTGGGAGGAGGAGGATCCAATTGTCGTGGTCCATGTAGGTACGAACGGCATAGGTAGGACTAAGAAAAAGGTTCTGCTGAGAGAGTTTGAGCAGCTCAGGACTAAATTAAAAATCAGAACCACAAAGGTAATAATCTCTGGATTATTAGCTGAGCCACGAGCAAATTGGCACAGGGTCAATAGGATCAGGGAGATGAATGCGTGGCTCAAAGATTGGGGTGGGAGAAGTGGGTTTCGACTTGTGGGACACTAGCACCAGTATTAGGGAGAGAGAGAGCTGTTCCGTTGGGTCGGACTACACCTGAACCATGCTGGGACCAGAGTTCCAGCGACTCGAATAACCAGGGAGGTAGATAGGGATTTACACTAAATAAGAGGGTGGAGGGCCCCGGTGTAGAGAAATCTAGAATGCTAAGCAGAAAAGACAAAGAAGCAGTGCACGAAAGTGATTGGGGTAAGGATAACCAGATTGTGTCAGAAAGGGACAGAGTGTTCAAACAAAAGACAACAAAAATGGCCCGTGTGAGAAAAAATGGTAACAAGACAAATAGTGCCATAGTAAAAAAAATGTTAAGATGTCTAAAAATTTTCAAAATACAAATCGAAAGGCACGTTGCAGATGCCCGAGCTAGAATCTTTCAAAGTTCTCTAGATTCAGGAACTGTCCCTCTGGATTGGAAAATTGCACATGACACTCCGCTTTTTAAGAAAGGAGAGAGAGCGAAACCGGGGAATTATAGACCAGTTAGCCTAACATCTGTTGTGGGGAATTTGCTGGAGTCTATAATTAAGGATAGGGTGACTGAATACCTCGAGAATTTTCAGTTAATCAGAGAGAGCCAGCATGGATTTGTGAACGGTAGGTCGTGCCTGACAAATCTGATTGAATTATTTGAAGAGGTGACTAAAGTAGTGGTCAGGGGAATGTCAATGGATATTATTTATATGGACTTCCAGAAGGCATTTGCTAAAGTCCCTAATAAGATATTGTTAGCTAAGATAGAAGCCCATGGAATCGAGGCAAAAGTACAGACTTGGTTAGGAAGTTGACTGAGCGAAAGGCGACGGAGAGTAGGGATAATGGGTAGGTACTCACATTGGCAGGATGTGACTAGTGGAGTCCCGCAGGGATCTGTCTTGGGGCCTCAATTATTCACAATATTTTTTCACGACTTAGATGAAGGCATAGAAAGTCTCATATCTAAGTTTGCCGATGACACAAAGATTGGTGGCATTGTAAGCAGTGTAGATGAAAACATAAAATTACAAAGCGATATTGATAGATTAGGTGAATGGACAAAACTGTGGCAAATGGAATTCAATGTAGACAAATGTGAGGTCATCCACTTTGGATCAAAAAAGGATAGAACAGGGTACTTTCTAAATGGTAAAAAGTTAAAAACAGTGGATGTCCAAAGGGACTTCGGGGTTCAGGTACATAGATCATTGAAGTTTCATGAACAGGTGCAGAAAATAATCAATAAGGCTAATGGAATGCTGGCCTTTATGTCTGGAGGACTGGAGTACAAGGGGGCAGAAGTTATGCTGCAGCTATACAAAACCCTGGTTAGACCGCACCTGGAGTACTGTGAGCAGTTCTGAGCACCGCACCTTCGGAAGGACATATTGGCCCTGGAGGGAGTGCAGCGTCGGTTTACTGGAATGATACCTGGACTTCAAGGGTTAAGTTACGAGGAGAGATTACACAAATTGGGGTTGTATTCTCTAGAGTTTCGATATTGAAGGGAACGGGGGATAGGGAGCATAGAGATAAACTATTTCCGCTGGTTGTGGATTCCAGGAGTAGGGGGTACAGTCCAAAAACTAGAGCCAGATCTTTCAGGAGCGAGATTAGAAAACATTTCTGCACACAAAGGGTGGCAGAAGCTTGGAACTCTCTTCCGCAAATGGCAATTGATACTAGCTCAACTGTTGAATTGAAATCTGAGATAGATAGCTTTTTGGCAACCAAAGGTATTAAGGGATATGGGCCAAAGGCAGGTATATGGAGTTAGATCACAGATCAGCCGTGATATTATCAAATGGCGGAGCAGGCAGGAGGGGCTGAATGGCCTACTCCTGTTCCTATGTTCCTATGTTTAGCCTAACATCAGTAGTAGGGAAAATGCTGGATTCTATTATAAAGGATGTGATAACGGGACATTTAGAAAATATCAACGGGATTAGACAAAGTCAAAATAGATTTTTGAAAGGGAAATCATGTTTGACAAACCTACTGGAGTTTTTGAAGATGTAACTGGTAGAATAGATAATGGAGAACCAGTGGATGTGGTTTATTTGGATTTTCAGAAGGCCTTTGATAAATTCCCATATAAGAGGTTAGTGAGCAGAATTAAAGCACATGGGATTCGTGGTGATATAATGGATTGAAAATTGGTTAACAGACAGGAAACAGAGAGTAGGAATAAATGGTTCATTTTTGGAGTGGCAGGCGGTGACTAGTGGGGTACCACAGGGATCATTGCTTCGGCCCCAGCTATTCACAATATATTTCAATTATTTGGATGAGGGAACCAAATGTAATATATCCAGGTTTGCTGATAACACAAAAATTGGTGGGATCGTGAGTTGTGAAGAGGACGCAAAGAGGCTTCAAAGCGATTTAGACAAGTTGAGTGAGTGGACAAATACATGCCAGATGCAGTATAACGTGGACAAATGTGAAGTTATTCAATTCGGAAGGAAAATCGAAAGGCAGATTATTATTTAAATGGTAATAGATTGGAAAATGTTGATGTACAAAGGGACCTTAGTACATCAACATTAGCGGTTCTTCAGTCCCCTGGCACATCCTCTCTGGCCACAGGGGATGTGCCAGAGGACTGGAGAACCGCTAATGTAGTACCATTATTCAAGAAGGGGAGTAGGGAAAAACCGGGGAACGACAGGCCAGTGAGCCTAACATCAGTGGTAGGAAAATTATTGGAAAAAATTCTGAAGGACAAAATTAGTCTCCACTTGGAGAAGCAAGGATTAATCAGGGATAGTCAACATGGCTTTGTCAAGGGAAGATCATGTCTGACTAACTTGATTGAATTTTTTGAGGGGGTGACTAGGCGTGTGGATGAGGGTAACGCAGTGGATGTGGTATACATGGATTTCAGTAAGGCCTTCGATAAAGTCCCCCACAGGAGACTGGTCAAGAAGGTACGAGCCCATGGAATCCAGGGTGCCTTGGCACTTTGGATACAAAACTGGCTTAGTGGCAGAAGGCAGAGGGTGATGGTCGAAGGTTGTTTTTGTGACTGGAAGCCTGTGGCCAGTGGGGTACCACAGGGATCGGTGCTGGGTCCCTTGCTGTTTGTGGTCTACATTAACGACTTGGATATGAATGTAAAAGGTATGATCAGTAAGTTCGCTGATGATACAAAGATTGGTAGGGTGGTAAATAGCGAGGATAGCCTCAGTCTGCAGGACGACATAGATGGGTTGGTCAGATGGGCGGAACAGTGGCAAATGGAATTTAACCCGGAAAAGTGCGAGGTGATGCACTTTGGAGAGACTAACAAGACAAGGGAATACACAATGAATGGGAGGACCCTAGGCAAGACAGAGGGTCAGAGGGATCTTGGTGTGCAAGTTCACAGATCCCTGAAGGCGGCGGAACAGGTAGATAAGGTGGTAAAGAAGGCATATGGGATACTTGCCTTTATTAGCCGAGGCATAGAATATAAGAGCAAGGAGGTTATGATGGAGCTGTATAAAACACTGGTTAGGCCACAGCTGGAGTACTGTTTGCAGTTCTGGTCGCCACACTACAGGAAGGATGTGATCGCTTTGGAGAGGGTGCAGAGGAGATTCACCAGGATGTTACCAGGGCTGGAGCGCTTCAGCTATGAAGAGAGACTGGGAAGATTGGGTTTGTTTTCCTTGGAGCAGAGGAGGCTGAGGGGGGACATGATTGAGGTGTACAAAATTATGAGGGGCACAGATAGGATGGATACGAAGGAGCTTTTTCCCTTCGTTGAGGGTTCTATAACAAGGGGACATAGATTCAAGGTAAAAGGCGGGAGTTTTAGAGGGGATTTGAGAAATAACTTTTTCACCCAGAGGGTGGTTGGAGTCTGGAACTCACTGCCTGAAAGGGTTGTGGAGGCAGGAACCCTCACAACATTCAAGAAGCATTTGGATGAGCACTTGAAATGCCATAGCATACAAGGCTACGGACCAAATGCTGGAATATGGGATTAGATTAGACAGGGCTTGAATGGCCGGCGCGGACACGATGGGCCGAAGGGCCTCTATCCGTGCTGTATAACTCTATGACTCTATGACTCTATGACCTGGGTGTTCTTGTACACCAGTCACTGAAAGCAAACATGCAGGTGCAGGAAGCGGTTTGGAAGGCGAATGGTATGTTGGCCTTCATTGCAAGGGGATTTGAGTATAGGAGCAAGGATGTCTTACTGCAGTTATACAGGGCCTTGGTGAGACCACACTTGGAGTATTGTGTGCAGTTTTGGTCTCCTTACCTAAGAAAGGAAATACTTGCCATAGAGGGAGTGCAGCGAGTGTTCACCAGACAGATCCCTGGGATGGCAGAACTTTCATATGAGGAGAGATTGGGTCGACTCGGCCTGTATTCACTCGAGTTTAGAAGAATGAGAGGGGATCTCATTGAAACATTTAAAATTCTGACAGGGCTAGACAGACTGGATGAAGGGAGGATGTTTCCCCTGGCTGGGGGTTCCAGAACGAAGGGTCATAGTCTCAGTGGTCAGACATTTAGAACTGAGATGAGGAGAAATTTCTTCATTCTGAGTGTGGTGAACCTGTGGAATTCTCTACCACAGAAGGCTTTGGAGGCAAAGTCACTGAATATATTTAAGAAGGAGTTAGATAGACTTCTAGACACAAAAGGATCAAGGGGTATGGGGAGAGAGCGGGAATATGGTATTGGGAAAGAGGATCAGCCATGATCATATTGAATGGCGGAGCAGGCTCGAAGGGCCGAATGGCCTACTCCTGCTCCTATTTTCTATGTTTCTAAGTTTCTCTCTCACCCAGGGGCCTGGTGTTTTACTACTGCATTGATTGATATCAGTAAATTTAGCACAAACTGGAGATCACGCCTGGGACTTCCCGCCGAAAATTCAGATAAGCTTGGTAGTTCCAGGGTGGATAAGCACGGGGACGGTGATTTTGTAATTTGGGGACTCCATAACGACTAGTTACAGCAACATTCTCCAGATAGTGATCAGGAAGAAATGTTTTCCACTTCCTGACCCAGATATGCCGAGGCAATTTTACCCATCTGTATTGCCAGCTCTGGTGAGAGCTGATAACTGGAACGAGCTGATATCGACATGGCAACTTCTTGTGTTTAACACTGAGCAACGTACTGGATAAATTATATCAGCCATAGGCAAACGAAACAGAATAATTGGAATGATTATACTGTTGTCCTTGTTGAACTGTGTCTTCTCCTTTGGTGACTGTTGTCTTTCTGAAACTATTATTATTTTGTAATTCTTCATTATTTACCTTGTTTCCCGCTTTGCTTTGATTTATAAACTTTGGAGATCGGTTGAATTATCCCCTTCCAATTCATCGCCATATTGAAACACGTAAGGGTTTCAATACTGAGCTGATCAACTGCTAACCGTTTTCCAGCTTTAAAACAAATTAACACTAGTGCCTACGTTGAGTTGTTATGTTATTGATTATTATCTATCTATTATTTCGTCGTTCTTTACTTTACCATGAATCAGAATCAGGTGAATTAAAAAATATATATGAATCTAAATCCAGATTTACTTCTTGGTTATCGGCACACCAGAGTTTTTTGCGCAAGGAATTCTTATTAGGAATTCAGCAAGTATCACTCAACACTTTCAATCCGTTAATTTACTGCGTGGAATATCTGGGCCGAGGAGCTCACCGATTTTGTGTAGGCTTCCCTAGCGGACAGAGCGAACTGTTGGGCCCGGTCGCTGCAGTGAAAAGTCGGAACCCAACCATCTTCACTTGTCGGAGGCTAAGGGAGTGGAATTAGAAATAGCCAGCAAAAGTTTACTAATAAATGAGGTGAGTAAGTGATCATTTTGGTGATTGGGATTTTGGAGGCTGTGAGGCCACATGAGATGGTCCAGATGAGTTTATGTGTAGGAAGAACAGGAGAAAAGAGGAGTCAGAGAAGAGTGAGATACAAATTGAAATCGAGGGATGAAATGGCGCTTGGTCTATTGGCATAATAAGAACAGGAATGTGATCTGCGTGATGACGTCCTCTGGATCTCGTAAGGTTAGTTAAATTAAATTAAATTAAATCTGGGAGGCCATGGAAGAGATTAAATTAATTGATGAATTGTAAGCATCCGAGAAGGAGGGGGCCATTAGTGGCACCTGGCGTCGAGTCCAAATGTATTGTTGTGGAATTTTGGAGGAACCCATGGAGCATAGGAACAGGAGTGGACCATTCAGCCCCTCTAGGATGTTGCGCCTTTCAATTAGATCGTGGCTGATCTGTACCTCAACTCCGTGACAGACATGTAAGAAGATGGAGAACATTTATTGAATGGTATCAAATGCTCACCCCAATGTTGGGTTACTGCCAGGACCAGGAGATCATCTGTGGTAGATTGTGATTGTCTCTGTCTTAAATAAGACCATATTTTGGACAGAAGATGGAGATTCCAGTAAGAAAGGCAATGAAATGGGCTGGGTGCAGAAACCATTTCTGTAAAACAATCCAAAAATAGAAAAGACAGGTGGACAGCGAAATATTCCAGCATCCACAAAATATAAGGGGACACAGCAATCTAAAATGTATTAGTGTGTAAAACTTTAACTCTCCCGTCGCGAATTACCCATTTCCATTTTATCTTATTCACAAATAAGTTTGTCAAAGCATAAGCCTTGCGTTCGTCGGAATTTTAGAGCATCAGCCAGACCAATGATCCTCTTGAATCCAATGTAAATTCCGTAACTAACCAGATAGTTCCAGAAACTTCCAGAGGCACGCGAATGTCAAAATGCAGGATCTGAACTCTTTCCGGTGAAATGGTGTGCTGTGTACAACACCAGGCACTCAGAAGCTCAATAACTTTTCAGAAGATAACAGATGAATTGACGCTTTAGTTGTGGCTTCTTCCTCAGAATTGGAATAGATTACAGATTAACGGTATTTTAAAAAGCAACGAAATTGTGAATACTTTTAATAGAGTAGATAAAAGTCAACTATTTCCACTGGCAGGAGGGTCGTTAACCAAAGGACAAAAAATTACCAGAGGGGAGATGAGGAGATTTTTTTTACGCAGGGAGTTTTGATCTGGAATGCACCGCCGGAAAGGGTGGTGGAAGCAGATTAAATAGCAACAAACATAAGGGAGTGTGATATATACTTGAAAAGGACAACAAAAGCAAGGCTATGGGGTAAGAGCCGGGGATTTGGACTAATTGGACAGCTCTTTCGAAGTGCCGGCTCAGGTAGGATAGTCTGAATGGCATCCTTCTGTGCCGTTTCATTCCATGACAACAAATGGAAGGTGCACGGAAACACACAGGTGAAATAGGAAGCAGAATGAGTTCAACGGTTCTTGAGAGTAAAACGAGTAATGGTTATCCAGCAAAAATAACATTAACAATAGACAACACAAGGGTAGGTAGGAAAGTAAGTTGTGAAGAGGACATAAGTAGTCTGCAAATGGATATAGATAGGTTAAGTGAGTGGGCAAAAATTTGGCAGATGGATTATAATGTGGGAAAATGTGAACTTGTCCACTTTGGTACGAGGAATAGAAAAGCAGTATATTATTTAAATGGAGAGAGTTTACAGAACTCTGAGGTACAGAGGGATCTGGGTGCCCTCGTACATGAATCACAAAAAATAATATACAGGCACAGCAATTGATTAGGAAGGCAAATGGAATGTTGTCATTTATTGCAAGGGGAATGGAATATAAAAGTAGAGATGTTTTGCTACAGTTGTACAGGGCATTGGTGAGACCACATCTAGAATACTGTGTGCAGTTTTGGTCTCCTTATGTAAGAAAGGACATAATTGCTTTGGAGGCGGTTCTGAGAAGGTTCACTCGACTGTTTCCTTGGATGAGGGGGTTATGTTGTGAGGAAAGGTTGGAGAAGTTGGGCCTTTGTACACTGGAGTTTAGAAGAATGAGAGGTGATAATATTGAAACACATTAGATCGTTAGGGGACGAGAAGGGGTTGATGCTGAGGGCATGTTTCCCCTTGTGGGGGAGACTAGAGCTAGGGGCCACAGTTTAAAAATAAGGGGTCTCCTATTTAAGATGGAGATGAGGAGATTTTTTTTTCTCTCAGAGGGTCGTGAGTCTGTGGAACTCCCTTCCCGGGAGAGCGGTGGAGGCAGGGTCATTGAATATTTTTAAGGTTGAGTTAGATAGATTTCTGATTAACATGGGAGTCAAAGGTTATAGTAGGTAGACGGGAAATTAGGTTTGAGGTCACAATCAGATCAGCCAAGATCTTATCAAATGGCAGAGAAGGCTAGAGGGGCTGAATGGCCTACTCCTGCTCTTAATCCACATTTTCGTGTGTAACCGAGGGCCCAAAAGGACCTCAAAGGTGGTAATCGTTGGACTACTCGCAGTTGCACACGTAACTGATTATAAGAACAGCAAGATAAAGGAATTCCTGAAATTTGTACAGGAGAACTTTCTTGATCGGTAAATTTCCAGCCCAACGAGGAAGTTCTGTGGAATGAACATAAGAACATAAGAAATAGGAGCAGGAGTAGGCCAATCGGCCCTTCGAGCCTGCTCCGCCATTTAATAAGGTCATGGCTGATCTGATCCTAACCTCAAATCTAAATTGATGTCCAATTTCCTGCCCGCTCCCCGTAACCCCTAATTCCCTTTACTTCTAGGAAACTGTCTATTTCTGCTTTGAATTTATTTAATGATGTAGCTTCCACAGCTTCCTGGGGCAGCAAATTCCACCGACCTACCACCCTCTGAGTGAAGAAGTTTCCCCTCATCTCAGTTTTGAAGGAGCAGCCCCTTATTCTAAGATTATGCCCCCTAGTTCTAGTTTCACCCATCCTTGGGAACATCCTCACCGCATCCACCCGATCAAGCCCCTTCACAATCTTATATGTTTCAATAAGATCGCCTCTCATTCTTCTGAACTCCAATTTGTAGAGACCCAATCTACTCAACCTCTCCTCATATGTCCGCCCCCTCATCCCCGGGATTAACCGAGTGAACCTTCTTTGTACTGCCTCGAGAGCAAGTATGTCTTTTCTTAAGTGTGGACACCAAAACTGTACGCAGTATTCCAGGTGCGGCCTCACCAATACCTTATATAACTGCAGCAATACCTCCCTGTTTTTATATTCTATCCCCTAGCAATAAACGCCAACATTCCGTTGGCCTTCTTGATCACCTGCTGCACCTGCATATTAACTTTTTGATTTTCTTGCACTAGGACCCCCAGATCCCTTTGTACTGCAGTACTTTCCAGTCTCTTGCCATCAAGATAATAACTTGCTCTCTGTTTTTTCCTGCCAAAGTGCATAACCTCACATTTTCCAACATTGTATTGCATCTGAATGAAGTTACATCGTGTTAAATCAAAACTACAGTACAGAATCAGGCCATTCGACCCAACTGGTCTATACTGGCTTTGCTGCGCCACACATTCCTCTTTCCTCCCTACGTCATCTAACCCTATCAGGATACCCTTCTATTCCTTTCTTTCTCGTGTGCTTATCTTGCTTCCCCTAAAATGCATCTATGCTAGTTTCCTCAACTGCTCCTTGTGGTAGTGAGTTCCACATTCGAACTACTCTCTGGGTAAAGCAGTGGATAAAGCTGGATGACCGGTAGTGAGGTTCCAGTGTGACGAGGGTGGGTGAGCGGTCGTGAGGTTACGTGTGAGGAGGGTGGGTGACTGGTAGTGAGGTTCCAGTGTGACGAGGGTGGGTGAGCGGTCGTGAGGTTACGTGTGAGGAGGGTGGGTGACTGGTAGTGAGGTTTCATCCTCAGCCTGTGGTATTTTGGTGCATCACATTCGATGTGGTACTGACCCCCTCCCAAAATACGAGCCCTGGTTCCATCCCAGGATCGTGCTAAGTTAGTTGATATCACCCGCTGTAGTCCTGAGCCCTGCCTTACGTATGTTAGTTCATCTCACCCAGTTCGGAACTGTGCTGCAAACAGAGCGGGGTGGGCCCAGGTTCCCTCCCCAGCATGTGCTGAGTTAGCTGATCGCACCTGAAGTGGTGCTGAACTACACAGAGCAGGAAGGATCCAAGTTCAATCTCCGGCTTTGGGTATTTTGGGTTCATTTCACTCAGTGTGGTGCTGAGTCTCACACAGAGCAATAACGGCACCTACAATCGCGGAATCTCCTCCACTTCCCGCCCCATTAACACACTGGTCACTCGCACCTGTGTATTGTTATTTATTTTATTACCTTTTTAATTTATCCAATATAGTCAAACATTTGGTGCAATTAGTAGCCACATATTATTTTAGAACATGTACTTGTATAAGATATAAATTGTAAGAAACGCTACAAAATGAATTTACAAATAGCTTGAGGTTAGAAAGGTTTTAGTAATTGCAGAATACAGTGTTTTCAGCACCACGGCCTCGTGAAGGGAGAATCACACACCGTATGACACAGAACTGACTCTGCTCTTACAAAGTCTTCAGATCTTCTCGACATTTAATGAACGTAACAATTACAGTAAAGAGATATTTCACAATATTCTTCAACTACTCTCAATTTAGCCATTGTCACAGCATAAACGCAAGTGTTTGTGCAGCAAGTTAGGAGCTGGAGCATGAACCCAAGTTCTTGTATAAACTCAGGGAGATATACAAACTCATACTTCAACCACCACACTCTGTTATACATAGAATACACCAAAAACACCGCCCATAACAGTATAAAGTTCCATGATATAACAAACAGTAAAACGATGGACTTCCTTCGGCTCTCCATCTCTGGGTCACTGGGACTTTCCCTACTGCTGTGACCCCGGACTCTCCCGCGGGTTCTGCTGGCCACTAAAATATGTCTGACAGTAAAAGCATTGAGCAGCAGAATCAGCGCAAATGGGACATTGGAGTGAAGGAATTCGTTTACTCCCCACTCCCGTGAATTCCGAACACAGCGTGTTACAGCACAAAACCAGGGTGCATTGTTAACCTGTGAACATAAAGAACCAGGTGATGTTCTTCGAACAACTTATCCCTGTCACTGTTCCCGGAACAACAGCCGCCGTTCTCTCGGTGCAATATTTATTTTTCAACATCTGGCAACAAATGGCCACAAATCGATCAAAGGTGAAAGTGACGGTGAACCAGACAGAACAGACTGTGGCTGTGAAAAGCAGGACTGCGTGGATATTACACATGGGGATAAATCTGCTTCTTATAAGCAATGGGAATGTGCATGAGTACCAGATCAGTGAAAACGGCCAGCTGATCCCTCGCTGCCATCGCCGCTAGGTAACGAGTGACACATTTGGAGAGATCGCAATTTCCCCGAGACAGGATCACAATTGTCAATAAGTTAACTGTAAGGAAGAGAAATTATACATCAGGCTGGGACCCCCAGTAAATATTGGTACCGCTTCTGGACACCCTCCAGATATTGGTACCATTTCTGGACAACCTGTAAATATTAGGAGTGTCTCTACCCCTCTGTAAATATTAGGGGAACCTCTGGTTCCCACGTAAATATTAACTCCCTATCTGAGTTAACGTTTCAGGTTGATGATCCTTCGTCAGAACTGGAAGAAGTTGAAGATTAAACAATTAATTAAGCAATTACAGAGCCAGGGACTCTTGCGCTCCACTCTATCAGAGATCTCCCCTTTTGTTCTATCCACCCCTTCCCTCGCCGCCCCCCTTTCCCTGGCTCTGTACTTGCTTAAAAACGATTTAATCTTCAATTTCTTCCAGTTCTAATAAAGTGACATCGACTTGAAACGTTAACTATGTTTCTTTCTCCACAGATGCTGCCTGACTTGGCGAGTATTTCCAGCATCCACAGTATCCTCCCGATATCCCCACCATCACAGAAGCCAGTCTTCAGCCAATTCGATTCACTCCACGTGATATCAAGTAACGGCTGAGTGCACTGGATACAGCAAAGGCTATGGGCCCCGACAACATCCAGCAGTAGTGCTGAAGAATTGTGCTCCAGAACTAGCTGCGCCTCTAGCCAAGCTGTTCCAGTACAGCTACAACACCGGCATCTACCCGACAATGAGGAAAATTGCCCAGTTATGTTCTGCCCACAAAAAGCAGGACAAATCCAATCCGGCCAATTACTGCCCGATCAGTCTACTCTCAATCATCAGCAAAGCGATGGAAGGTGTCGTTGACAGTGCTATCAAGCGGCACTTACTCACCAATAACCTGCTCACCGATGCTCAATTTGGGTTCTGCCAGGACCACTCGGCTCCAGACCTCATTACAGCCTTGGTCCAAGCATGGACAAAAGAGCTGAATTCCAGAGGTGAGGTCAGAGTGACTGCCCTTGACATCAAGGCAGTATTTGACTGAGTGTGGCATCATGGAGCTCGTGTAAAATTGAAGTCAACGGGAATCAAGGGGGAATCTCTCCAGTGGCTGGAGTCATACCGAGCACAAAGGAAGATGGTAGTGGTTGTTGGAGGCCAATCATCTCAGCCCCAGGACATTGCTGCAGGAGTTCCTCAGGGCAGTGTCCTAGGCCCAACCATCTTCAGCTGCTTCATCAATGACCTTCCCTCATTCACAACGTCAGAAAAGGGGATGTTCGCTGATGACTGCACAGTGTTCAGTTCCATTCGCAACCCCTCAAATAATGAAGCAGTCCGAGCCCGCATGCAGCAAGACCTGGACAATATCCAAGAACGGGATATGACGCTCGACTCGTTGATCGACAATTCCGAGGGGCCACAGCGAAAAATCGCATAGACCTCCTCAGAAGACAAACACGGAACGCAACCAACAGAGTACCCTTCGTTGTCCAGTGCTTCCCCGGAGCAGAGAAACTATACCATGTTCTCCGCAGCCTTCAAAATGTCATCGATGACGATGAACACCTTTCAAAGGCCATCCCCACACCTCCACTACTCGCCTTCAAACAGCCACCTAACCTCAAACAGACCATCGTTCGCAGCAAATTACCCAGCTTTCAGGAGAACAGCGTCCACGACACCACACAACCCTGCCATGGTAACCTCTGCAAGACATGCCAGATCATCGACACAGATATCACCATCACACGAGAGGACACCACCCACCAGGTACATGGTTCATACTCCTGTGACTCAGCCAACGTTGTCTACCTCATACGTTTCAGGAAAGGATGCCCCGGAGCATGGTACATTGGCGAGAACATGCAGACGCTGCGACAACGGATCAGCGGACACTGTGCAACAATCGCCAGACAGGAGGGTTCCTTCCCAGTCGGGGAACACTTTAGCAGTCAAGGACATTCAGCCACCGATCTTCGGGTAAGTGTTCTCCAAGGCGGCGTTCGAGACACACGACAACGCAAAATCATTGAGCAGAAATTGATAGCCAAGTTCCGCACCCATGAGGACAGCCTCAACCGGGATCTTGGGTTCATGTCACGCTACACGTTACCCCACCAGCGAACAAAAGGTTATCTGTTTTTAATACAACTGGACATTCTCTCTCTCTCTGCCTTTCGGGTCTCTTTCTCTCTCTGACTTTGTAATCTGACCCATTGTGTATTCAGTATACTGGGATGTAATGTTTTCCGTGGCTAACCTGTCTGAACACCAACAACACCTTTGGTTGCTCTGATCGTCTCCCAGGCTAATATGTGCTTTGAGATCTTAGAACCCTTCACTCACTCACCTGACGAAGGAGGTAAGCTCCGAAAGCTCGTGATTTTCAAATAAAACTGTTGGACTATAACCTGGTGTTGTAAGATTCCTTACATTTGTCCACCCCAGTCCATCACCGGCATTTCCACATCAAATCAGAAGGTCAGGAGATTTTCCTTCCTTCCCCTCTAAACGGGTTACCTGACAGAGGCAGAAGTCCTCTGCCAAATATTAAAATGACCCGGAAACCTGGAAATAGGGCGGGATCAGGACGCAAACGGAGGCCCCACTCACAACTTAACTGCAGACCCTTTCTGGTCAGGAGGAATAGTGCCATGGGATATTTTACGGTCAATTGAGAGGACAGACGGGGCCCAGTTACTCTGGGAGATTGTCAGCCTAGAATATGTGCTCATGTCTCTGGAGTGGGATTTAAACCCACAACTTTCTGACTCAGAGACGAGAGTGCTATCACTGTGCCAAGGCTGACACCCATGATGCTTGTTTCATTTCAATTCAAATCCGATTCGTTGGCGAGCTGTCTGGGGACTCCGAAAGTGAAAGTGCAGGGTTCGTAAGTGAATCCTTTGCTGGAGCTGCTCTGCCTACGATTGGATAGCTAAGAATGGAATCAAACAAGGGCAGTCCTCCGAGCTGGACAGGAGAGGGGAGGTACTGGACGAGGTTGGTTGACTGTGCAGAGAAGTCAAGATAAACAAGGAATGTTAATGCATCATCATCACAATCAAAGAGGGATGTTTCAGTATGCTGAGAGGTTCAAGTCGCACTCCAGAGACTTTAGCACAAGATCTGGACTGACACTCCAATGCAGTACTGAGGGCATGTTGTACCTGTCAGAGGTGCCGCCTTCCAGATGAGACGTTAAACCGAGGTCCCGTCTATCCTTTCAGGTGGACGTAAAAGAACCCATGGCACTAGTTCGAAGAAGAGCAGGGGAGGTCTCACCGTTTTACTGGCCAATATTTACGCCTCAACCAACATCACTGCAAAAACGGAATACGGTGTCACTGTCACAGTGCTGTTTGTGGAAATTTGCTGACCGCAAATTGGCTGTGACGTTCCCTACATTACAACAGTGACTACACTTCAAAGTACTTCATTGGCTGTAAAGTGCCTTGGGACATCCCGAGCTCGTGAAAGGTGCTACATAAATGTGTCCTTCTTCATTTTTCAACCTGATTGGAGGGGTTCAAACAGGGAGTTGTTGGAGATATGGGCATGAATCTGAGAACTGAGAAATGCTGAAGGAATTTGGAGAGGCGGGGGAGGTTGGAAACGGGGTAGTTTACAAGGACAGATTAAGGTTTTTTTTAGGAGAGGCATGGTGACGGCGGTGTGCAAAGGGAGTGACAGGACCTGAGGACAGCAAAGTATGTATGATATCAACGGGAATGGAGGGGGCGGTGTTCGGAAGAAAAGTTGGGTGGTCAGCAGTTTAGTGCGAATGTGGTCGAGGAAACAGGAGGTGAGTCTCTTCGATACGATGAGCTCAGAGAGAAACACGGGAAAGTCAAGGGCTAGAGTAGGGGACCTGCAGGGCAGTTTTTGCTTGGCAATTAAGAGGATGGAGGCTGAGGCGACAGAAGGAACTGAATAGTTCTCGCTGAGGAAGAATTACAGGAGCTCATTTCATTTGATAGAAGCAAGAGTGGAAGGGGCAAGAGAGAGGGGTTAACCGGGGGAACAGGCAGGATAGGATACAATTGTTTAATGACTCAGAGGTATAGCCAAGCAAGGAGTCAACACTTTCCAGTGGGATGGAGAAAACTGTTGCGAAAAGGAAAGGTAAATCCATTTGGTTCACGCTTCAAGTGGGAAGTTGCATTTAAAGGCAGCTCAGGTTGTAGAATCAACACTACAGTGCGCCCTTCAAGCATTAAACCACACTGGGCGCATAAACATAGGAATAAGAGTAGGTCATTTAGCCTCTCGAGCCTATTCCGCCATTCAATTAGAGCATGGCTGATCTGTATCATGACTCCAGCTGCCCATTTTGATTCTGTAACCCTTAATACCTTTGGCTAGCAAAAATTTGTCAATCTCAGTTTTGACATTTTCTATTAAAGTAGCCTCAATAGCTTTTTGTTGCAGATTTCCCCTACCGTCTGTGCGAAGGAGTGCTTTCTGACATCACCCCTGAACGGCCTAGCTCTAATTTTAAGGTTATACGCTCTTGTTCTGGACTCCTCCACCAGAGGAAATAGTTTCTCTCTATCTACCCTCTGGACTCTCTTGATCATCGTAAACACCTCAGTTAGATCACCCCTTAATCTTTTATATTCAAGGGAATACAAGCCTAGTCTATGCAACCTGTCATCATAACTTAAACATTTTAGCCCCCATATCATTCTGGTGAATCTGCGCTGTACCGCTCCAAGGCCAATGTATCCTTCCTAAGGTTTCCGTGCCCAGAACGTAGAAATATAGGAACATAGGAGCAGGAGTAGGACATTCAGCCCCTCGAGCCTGTTCTGCCATTCAATGAAATCATGGCGGATCTGTATCCTAACTCCATCCACCCGCCTTGGCCCCACATCCCTTAATACTCTTGGCCAGCAAAAATCTATCGATCTCCAATTCAAAATTATTATAAATTATATTATTATTATATCATATTATTATATTAAATAAAAATTTGATAAATGAATTATTAATCTCCTACTTTTTGCGGGAGAGAGTGTTCCACACTTCTACCACCCATCTCTCCTGAGTGGCCTGGTTGTGATTGTAATGTTATGTCCCCTCGTCCTAGACTCGCCCGCCAGCGAGAAAGGGTTCTCTCTTTCTACTCTATCAACTTCCATCATAATCCTAAAAACTTCAATCAAATCACCATTTAACCTTTTATATTCCAGGGAATGCAAGCCTAGTTTATGTAATCTCTCCTCATAATTTAACCATTGGAGCCCTGGGAACATTCTGGTGAATCCTTGCTGCACTCCTTCGAAGGTCAATACATCCTTTCCAAGGTGCGGTGCCCAGAACTGTACACGTTGCGTCAGATGTGTTATTACCAGGGCGTTCGACAGCCGTAGCAAAACTTCCTCTGCTTTTTATTCTATCTCTCTAATTCCATTCGACTTTTTTGATTATTTGTTGTACCTGACTACTACATTTTAGTGATCTGTGTACATGGACCCCTAAATCTCTTTTGACCCACACTGCTCCGAGCTTGGCACCATTTATAAAATGCTCGGATCTATACTTTTGTTCAAAAATGGCCAACCTCACACTTACCTGCGTTGAAATCCATCTGCCACAGTTTTGCCCACTCATTTCATCTATCAAAGTCTGTTGATAATTTTATGCTCCCGTCTACACTATTTACTTACCACCAACCTGTATTTTATCAGCAAACTTGGATATATGGCTCTCTATTGTGTTATCTCAGTCATTAATAAATATAATGTATGATTGATGCCCCAGCGCAGACTCTTATGAGACACCACGAGACACTTCCGTCCAATTCGAGAACAAACCCATTACATCTCTATTCTCTGTCTGATACTGCCTAACCAATCTCCTAAACATCCCAACAATTTACCTTCAATTCCGAAAGCTTTGATTTTAGCTAACAGTTTCTTATGTGGAACCATATCGAATGCCTTCTGGAAGTCTATATCAACTACATCATAGACATTTTACTACTTTAGCTACTTCCTCAAATAATGTAAATAGGTTGGTTAGACATGACCTACCCTTTACAAATCCATGTTGGCTCTCTCTAATCAGATCAAATTTCTCTAAGTGCTCAGTCTCGGTGTCCTTAATTATAGATTCCAATAACTTCCCCACGACAGATGTTAGACTAACACATCTATAATTTCCTGTTTTTTCTCCCTCTTTCTCACCTTTCTTAAAAAATGGAGTTGCATTTGCAATTTTCGAATCTAAAGAATCAATTCCTGAATCGAGAGCGCTTTGGAAGATTATGACTACAGCATCTGCAATTTCCTCACATACTTCTCTTAAAATCCTGGGATGGAGATCATCAGGTCCTGAGGATTTGTCAGTCTTAATGCCATTATTTTGTCTAATACTATTCTCTTGCTTTCGTTAGCTTTAGTGAGTTCCAGTCCTTGGTTCAGTATTAGTTTCACTGGAATGTCAGGTATATTATCCTCTTCCACTTCTGGGAAGACTGACGCGAAGTAATTATTTAACAAGTATGCCATTTCCCTATTTTCACTTGCAATATTAATTGCAACTGTTTTTAAAGGGCTCGCATTACCCTTGACTGCTATTTTTCTTCTAATGTAATTGTAAAAACGTTTTGTTTTAATCTTGATATCCCTCGCAAGTTTCTTTTCATATTCCCTTTTTGCGGCTCTTACTATATTTTTGTCATCCTTTGTTGATCTTTATATCTCTCCCAGTCCCCTGGATCTACGCTGTTCTTTGCATTTTTGTATGCTCGTTCCTTTAGTTTTTTTATCTCTCACCTCTTTTGTGGCCATTGCTGTGTTATTTGGTAAGTAGAGCTCTTGCCCCTTAGGTAATGATCCTTTATTAAGCTAACTTATTTTTTGTACACGTCCCGCTGTGCATCTGTAGTTTTACCCAATAACAGTTTTGACCAGTTTGCTCTCGTCGGTCTCTGCCTCATCCCGTTAAAGTTAGCCTTACCAAAATTTACAATCTTAGTAACGGTATTACGTTGTTCCTTTTTATAACTAACCTTGAATTTGATTATATTATGATCACTGATCGATAAATCTTCCCCTACTGTTAGATTATAAACTAAATCTGGCTCATTACTCATTAAGAAATCTAGTATGCCCTGCCGTCTTGTTAGTTCTAGAACACATTGCTCCTGGAAATTATCTTGAAAGCACTCAAGAATTTCACTACCTTTGTGACTTCATCTATTCTACTCCTCCCAATCTATATGAAAATTGAAGTCACCATTAAAACAACTCTTCTTTTGCTACAAGCCTCTCTAATATCTGAATTAATACGTTCTGCCACTTTATTATTGCTATCAGGAAGCCTGTAGACAACTCCCATTACAGTGTTAAGTCCTCTCTCATTCCTGAATTCTAACCATATAGTCTCCGCTGATTGTTTTCCTTCATCTATATCCTCTCTTACTAATGTTGTAATAATATCTTTTATCAATAAAACTACCCTTCCTCTTCCAGTATCCCTCCCCTTTCTAAAGACCTTATAACCTGGAATATTTAGCTCCCAATCATGACCAGCTTGCAGCCATGTCTCAGTAATGGGAACCACGTCATACCCTCAAAGTTGTATTTTAGCCTCTAATCCACTCAATTTATTTATCATACTCCGTGCGTTAGTATATAAAACTCTTATTTGCGCAAGAGGCCCTAATCTGTCCTCCTGCCCAGATGCATGTATTTCTCACACCGTTTAATTTAACACATTTCTGATTTGTCACTCGCGCTGCAGCTACTTTAGTTATTTTTGTATTACAATCACCTGTTTGTGATCTGAACTTTGCTCTTATCCCATTTTAAAAATCTTTAAACTATAATTTTTACTGTAATTTCTGATTGATCCCTCCTCCCCATTTATTAATTTCGAGGCATTTACCACCCTATTTATCCTTTCCGCTAGGACCTTGGTCCCAGCCCGGTTCAGGTGCAGCCCGCAAATGGTACAGATCCCTCCTGCCCAGTATGAATGCAGTACTCCTGATGAGATTAGTGAATTAACCCTATGCAATGTAACGTGATGGAGCACATCAAGCTATAAGACATGCTTCAAAACCTAGAATCAGGAAGACTACAATGACCCTGCAGTCGGAGGAATCACCCTTGGGTGGTCATTTGCATCTCCACCTGATGTTTACGGGTGGTGGTGGGCGGGAATTGACAGTAGCCTGTGAGCGGAACCTGCGTCTACCCATTCAGCTCAAGTCGGCAAAGAAGAAGGAGGCAAAAAAACAGAGAAAGGGGCCAAATTACACATCCAGGCAGAGAAATTCAGGGAGATACATATATTTTCCACTGATACAGATAGTGCACAAAAGGGAAAATTTAAATGATACAACGATTTAAAAAGCTAATGCTATGAGCTTGACATTGGAAATATGCTCCGTGTAAGCTTGTCAGAGTGTAGTGCTTTGAACTAACACACGTTCTCAATATCTCTCTGTAACTATTCAATTAAACTTTGACAATGCCGCCTCGAACTATAGAAAAAATATACAAATTGAATTTCAAAATAAAACATTTATAACACAATGAACAAATTTCATGATCCCTCACATCAAACATCAATAATAGTTGGACCTCCTCCATGGCAACGCAGTCGTGAGGAATCATTAGCGTTGCCAACTCTGGTTGGACGTATTCCTGGACCTCCCTCCTCCAACCACCTCGCCCTGTTAAACAGCATTTTTCCACATCTCCAATATTTTTATCACTAATAAATGAAAGTGTTCAAAGTCAATGAGAAAAACACACGATGTTTTTTATTGCCAATCTAATTTTTCTCCCGGGTTTGCTCGCAGCAGTACCCAGGAGATTAATTTTCAAATCCTGGAGTCTCCAGGACAATCGTGAAGGGTTAGCAATCCTAGGAATCATACAGGAAGTGTTTAGAAATGAGGGTCAAAAGCTTTGCAAATATTCCAAACCATGCAATTGTAATACACGTATATTTGTATAAATTTCTCTGAGTTGGTGCTGTCAGCAGTTGCTGCATATATCGGGAAATCACTGGCATCCTGCCTATTAAAATCCGTTCATTAATCCCGCCGGCGATCTCCAGACATGCACAGTCAATGGGCAAGTCTCGCTAATTTCCGCCGCACTTCCGGTGAAGCTATGGTGGTGGAGCAGGACACGTCCAGGGAAATTTCCGGTCTTAGTTTCCCCAGTCTTTCCTTTCAGCTCTATTTACTGACATCAGCTAGGGACCATCCTCCAAAGTAGGGTCGAGAGTCCGATCCCGTTTCTTTTGGGCTCGGCCGGTTTCTATGACGACCGACCGATCCGCAACAACAACTACTTGCATTTATATAACGCGTTAAACGCAGTGAAGCGACCCAAGGCATTTCACAGGAGCATTATCGAAAAAGATTGGAGGAGCACAGCGGATTCGGAAATTTGTATGGCTGGATGAGGTTTCAAAGATAAGGTGCTGAGAGGCCATGGAGAGATTTGAAAACAAGGATGAGAATTTTAAAACCAAGGCTTTGCCGGAGCAGTAGCCAATGTAGGCCAGCCAGCAAAGACTTGGTGCGTGTTAAGTTACGGGCAGCGGAGTTTTGGATGAGCTGAAGTTTGTTCTATATCCCTTG
Source organism: Heptranchias perlo (assembly GCF_035084215.1). Taxonomy (NCBI): domain Eukaryota; kingdom Metazoa; phylum Chordata; class Chondrichthyes; order Hexanchiformes; family Hexanchidae; genus Heptranchias; species Heptranchias perlo. The sequence continues at coordinate 315,853 of NC_090326.1, read as the reverse complement.
GTGCACTTATCCAACAAAATATATCGATCTCAGTCTTGAAAATTTTAATTGACCCAACATCCACAGTCTTTTGGTGAGCGATTTTGCGATTTCCACTACCCTTCGTGTGAAAAAGTGGCTTCCTGATTTCACACCTAAAACGCTTAGCTCTAATTTTAAGATTATGCCCTTTTGTTCTGAATTCCGCCACCAGAGGAATTATATTCTCTGTATCTACTCCATCGAATCACTTTATCATTTTAAAGACCTCGATTAGATTTCCCTTCAACCTTCTAAGCTCAAGGGAATAAAAGCCAAATTTATGCAACCTGGCCTCATAATTTAACCTTTTACGCCCTGGTATCATTCTGGTGAATCTGCGCTCTAACTCTTCCAAGGCCAGAATGTCTTTCTTAAGATGTGGTGCCTAAAACCCAGTCTCCCCTCCATCCAAACAGCACAACAACTTAGCCTGGGCCCATTCCCCATTTTGGCGAGATCACGGGCAACCACAGACCTGGATACTCCTGGTCCCGGACTTGTGATGGAGTTTCCTGTGGCATTGTTTGGGATTGTAATCGGTGAGATTGGGGCCCCTATTGCTGGTGTACGACTTATGTGATGCTTTAGATCATTCCTCTTTTCAGTGATCATTTTTTGACACGGATTTCCCCATGCCAACCTATATTACTGCGCCATCTATCGGAAGCCATTGGTATTAAACTCATACAAAAACAGAAAATGCCGGAAACACTCAGCACGTGAGGCAGCATATGTGGAGAAGGAAACAGATTTAATGTTTCAGATCGAAAACCTGTCGTCAGAACTGGAAGAAGTTAAATAATTAACAGTTTTTAAGCAAGTACAGGGCCAAGATATTCAACTCATATTCAAAACAAAATTATGAATGAGGAATGTCGTTCTGCCCATCTACGTTACAGGAACATCCCATAGTCCCCCTATTTCGGATGAGCTCAAGTTTATGGAGGGTGGCAGTTGGGAGGCAGGCCAGGAGAGCGTTGGAATAGTCGAGCCTCGCGGTAACATAGGCGTGAATGAGGGATTCAGCAGCTAATAATTTAAAGTAGGTGCGGAGTCGGGCGATGGTTCGGAGGTGGAAGTAGGCGGTTTTGGTGATGGAAAGTATATGGGGTCAGAAGCTCAGGTCAGGGTCAAATAGGACGCAATGGTTGCGAACGGTCTGGTTCAGCCTCAGACAGTGGCCAAAGAGAGGGATGGAGTCATTGACTCTGGAACGGGATTTGAGGTGTGAACCAAAGACAATGGCTTCGGTCTCCCTAATATTTAATTGGAGGAAATTTCTGTTTATCCAATACTGTATACTGGATGCTCGGCCAAGCAGCGTGATAAATTTGAGGCAGTGAAGGGGACGAGAGAGATGGTGGTGAGGTAGAGCTGTTTCAAACCCGGTGTGGCAAGATGAAAATCTACCTCAGTGAATCTACAGAACAATTCAGATCTCCTCAGTTATTGTCAGTTACGTCTGGTTGAATAGTTCAACTTTGAACTTTTTTGAATAAGAAGGGGCCATCACTCTCCAAACCAAGGGTGCAAACTTCTATCTCTTCCAAAAACTAACAGGCCTCTGTTATTAGTGTAGTCTTACCTTGCACATTTTAATGCATTTTTAAACAATGAGATTTTATACTGTTCATAACTGTTTCCCTAAATTTGTCTCCAAAAAGGAAGTATAAAATTGGGTCGGTAATAGTGCTGACAAAAGCTAAAGGCCTTGTAATAGTATAAGCAGCCTTTATGCACAAAACAGTGCAACGTGAAAAGCCGATATTATCCAATCTGGACACCATGCGGACATTTCGCATGATGTGATAAGGAGTGAAGAATACGGAGAAAATAACAATAGCCAATATAACTAGCGTGAGAGGTTTTTCAAGAGTATTGTTCCGATTTCGTTCTTGACTTAATATCTTTAACCTGCGTGCGGTTTTCATGCAGAAGATTCCCATGATGCACATTGGGAGCAGAAACCCGAAAATGGTGAGGTATACGTTGTAAATCAGATTATGAGTAGCATTCCCAGAACTCGCATAATCGACACACTTAGTGATGGTACTGTTATCATGAGCCCTGACCCCATCGGGACCAATGAAAGTCAACATGGGGACAACTTCCAAAGTGACAAAAATCCACAAAGCGATACAGATGAAGATGGCCGTCTTCTTCCTTTGAAATACGTGCAGCTTCAGTGGGTTGCTCACCAGTAAGTATCGATCAATGCTAATGCAGGCCAGGAACAATACGCTTAAGTACATGTTGGTGTAGAGGATGTATCTGTTCAGCTTACAGAGAAGATCGCCAAATACCCATTTTTTACCATTGCCATAATAGACCACAAACATTGGAAGTGTACAGATAAAGACTAGGTCCGAAATGGAGAGATTAAAAAGATAAATATTGCTGCACTTCCACTCCTTCAGGCAGAATATGTAGCCACATATCACGGTGACGTTCCCTATAAGTCCTAAGATGAACTCAATGGCGTACATTGTTGGGACGTAGTAGGCATCCAGAGCATCATTAATGTTTGAGCAAGTTTCATTCATTTCCTATCATTTCAAACAAAAACAGGTGAATAGCAATATCATAAAGTAAGAAAAAAACAAATCTAGAAGCAGTAACATAAAACAATTCCAGCTAATAAACATTTCAGCTATTTCGTTTTATAGGCAGCCAATGGGTATACACAGAAACAAATTTCACATTTTTCAACCAACTTCAGCTCTTTTGTTATGGATAATAATAATAACAATAATGATTTTATGAATAGTAATAATATACTAGGCTTTCACTATTACGGAGCTCGCTTAACTCTTTCTGGTCAGTTTTATCACTGACTCTGACCAGGCATCGCTAGGTCTAGTCAACACTCTCTTAAACAGGGGAATCTCGACAATAAAACATAAGCAAAATACTGTGGATGCTGTAAATCTGAAATAAAAGTAGAAAATGCTGGAAATACTCAGCAGGTCAGGTAGCATCTGTGGAGAGAGAAACGGAGTTAACGTTTCAGATCGATGACCTTTCGTCAGAACTGGAAGATGTTAAAGATTTAACAATTTTTAAGCAAGTACCTTTTTTTCCCTCAACCGAACATACAATGAACTGACTATCCAAGATATATAGATCTTTGATCTCACCGCCCACCAGCCCCCGCCATGAAATTAGCAGCTGATCTCTGACCTTTTCCGTGTCCAAGGATTGGCCAGTAGGGCTGCAAGTTGAACCAACTATGCCCTCCACCACTCCCATATTGGGGGCAGGAGGGGGGGTCTCTCGAGACTACCTCCTGCTATCCACAAACTAAATTGGGCCAGCTTGAGAAAATAAGCCCGGGATGAGTCAATTGACTGACTGGGGAGGATTTTAACTGGACAGGGGGGGCACGTTCGGGGCAGGCGGGAGTGCAAGACGGGACGGAAACCACCACATGGAGGTTGAGCGAGGGCCGGGCCATTTTAACTACCTGGGACTCATTTAAATAAACCAGGATATTCTTCCACCCGAAATCGGCAGGAGTGATGTCATGGCCGGCAGGCGTGAATTGAAATAGTGTCGGGGGGTCGAGGACGCCGGGGACCCGCAGCATAAAGTTAGCACTGGGCAAGGGCTTTGGCAGCCGATGCCAGCGTTGAGTTGGAGAGGCAAGGCCCGGGGATCGGGAGGCTAAAGGACTCCTTCTGGGACCCGAAGGTGAACTCGTGCTCCTCCTGGCCCACGGTGATTCCACGGAAAAGAAAAAAGATGGGCTCTGGTCAGCACTAGTTCATGTTCAGAGAATGAAACCAATCCAAAGTGTAGCACTCCCTGCAAACGCTCGAACGCACAGGGGGCTAGCCACTGTTGTTGATTGCCCAGAAGCTCAGCCGCCCTTTACAAAGCCAGTGGTGTAAGAGGTGTTTTGGGATTCCCAATGGCTGGAGTTCTCATATCCCTGGACTCACAGGCGAATCACTGATGGCTGTACAAGGCCACCCAATTGCGCATGTGGGTCCCACGCGATGAAAAATACCGCGCCGCTGCCAGAAGATGCTCTGGCAGTCCCTTATCCCACAGTCGGCCACTCTTCTGCCGTAGTACAAGATGTGCCCCGAGTAATGCGAACACCTGCTAGTGCCACGCAATTAAATAAACTGCAACCTTTACCCCACAAACTTTGGCAGGGTCAGCAGCAGAGGTCCCAACTTGGTGCATCCTGGCTCTTACCTGGAGATGTACCCCAAACTCCTGTGGATTTTCTGCCCCATTAAGTCTAGCTTGAAGTGGTGCTGAAAAGCACACGGGAGCCCAGATTGATTGAAAAAAAGATTGGTGTCCAGGGAGCTGTGGAAGGTGGCAACATAGGAATAGGAGAAGGTCATCCAACCCCTCGCTCCCGTTATGCAATTCAATTAGATCATGGCTGATCTGTATCTTAACTCAATCTACCCACCTCCATCTCTGGCGGAACACACCTAGAAACTTATTATTATTATTTCTGATAACTTGTGGGCACACACCGTCCTACAGCAGTGAGAGGATTCAGGTTCAATCTCCTACAACACTGAGCTCCGAATGTCAGCTACCGTGCAGGGAGCAGGTGCCGAACCTTTCTTATGTGTCTCCTGTTATGAGGGAAATGCGAATATTAGGGGACAATGATCGATAGGCCAACGTTGCTTGCCGCCAAGGAATCAGCTTACAATATTTTTGGTGGAGGCTTGAAATCCAGTTGCCCCCTATTAAAGGGGCTAAAAGAGTTAAATGATAAGGACAGGTTGCATAAACTCGGCTTGTATTGTCTTGAGATTAAGGAGTGATATACTTGAGGGGTTTAAGATGATTAAAGTAATTGATAGGGTAGATAGAGAGAAACGATTTTCTCTCGGGGGAGCCCAGAGCAAGTGGGAATAATCTTCAAAATAGAGTTAGGCCATTCAGGGGTGATGTCAGGAATCACTTCTTTACATAAAAGTTAGTGAAAATCTGGAACTGTCTTCCCCACAACACGCGGTATTACTTCTGGGCTGAGCTTAGCTGTTTTTTTATTATTTCATTAATTTAACAATTAAGGCAAACGGATATTTCACCGTGCTCTTAAACTGATTTCTGAACTTAGACTGAGTCACTCCATAAATCAATGCGTTTGTGCAGGAACGTAAAATCTGCAGCATCACTGCGACTTGTTGAAATATATATAAATAATCATTGTTATCATCGGGATTTGTTCCTGCGATCACATAAAATAAGAATTCTATCACGTGTGTCAGCCACAAAAGTATGAAGCTGCCGGATATGGTGAAGAGTAAAATTACTGCCTTCTTTCTGTTCTCCATCTCTGGGTCACTGCGATTCTCTCCCTTTCTCTGACCCTTCAGTCCCTTACGAATTCGTCTTGCCACTAAAATATATCTGACGGCCAGGGCGTTGAGGAACAAAATTAAAGCGAATGGGAGCAATGAGGTTAAAGTCGTATCAACCCAGTCAAGTCCCACCCATCCAGGCTCAGTAAAATAACTTGTTTTTACATAACAGAACCAAGGTACATTGTCGATTATCAGCCGAGGTTCAAGTGCAAAGTAGAATGGAATGTTTTTTAAACAAAGTAGAATACAGATTGTTGCTAGAACCACAGCCGCAGTTCTCTCGGTGCAATATTTAATTTTCAGCTTCTGGCAACAAATGGCCACAAATCGATCAAAGCAGAAAGTGATTGTGAACCAGACCGAACAGTCTTTGGATACACGATTCAGGACACCGGTAACACTACACACGGGGGTGATGTCCAGGAAAGAGCCTGGGAAATAGTAATATCTGATCTGCCACAGTATGAAATCAGTGATAATGAACAGTAGATCCGCCACAGCCATGGCCACCAGGTAGCGAGTCGTGCAGGTGGAGAGCCCGCACTTTCCCCGAGACAGGATCACAATCGCCATTAAATTAACTGTAAGAAAGAGAGGGGAAAAGAAATCGTAAATTACTCATCAAACGCAACGGACCATTTTCTGAGCTCAGACAGAAAGTATTTGAGCAAAAGGAAAATACTGAGGCTGCTGGAAATCTGAAATAAAAACGTGGAATGCTGGAAACAGTCAACAGGTCAGGCAGCATCTGTGGAGAGAAAAACAGAGTTAACCTTTCAGGTCGAAGACCTTTCGTCAGATCTGGAAGATGTTAGAGATTAACAGATTTTAATCAATGATGGAGCCAGAGAAAAGTGGCAGGTGAGAAAAGAACAACGGGGAAGGTCTGTTATCTGGTGTTGGGCAGGAGTGACTATATGACAAAAAGGATGATGGTTCAAGGTGAAAGGGATGATAATGGAACAATAAAGAAACAAAAGATGGGTCCAGAGGAGATGGAAATTGTCACTGAAGAATAACAGAGGGGGAGCGAAGCATGGACAATCGAGCAAAGAGGAGAAGGCTCCAGTGGCTTGGGATATTGGCAGAGAAAGGCAGGTAGATGGCAGGGGTGCGGACCATCACGCCAGCAGTCTGCCGATAGGGGAATTCCCACCCCAAGTACCAGCCTATACTTTGTAGTGGCTCTGGTGCAGCCCTCCTCCATTACCATCACTTGCTGTCCGAGCGGTGGTTATGATCTGAAGTAATTGAACTCGATGTTGAGGCCGAAAGGTAATAAAGTCCCTAATCGAAAGATGAGGTGCTGTTCCTCGAGCTTACATTGAGCTTCCTTGGAACAGTGTAAGAGACCAAGGACAAAGAAGTCTGATTGGGGATGAGACGGGGAACTAAAAGTGAGTAGAATGGGCCTATACTCTCTAGAGTTTAGAAGACTGAGAGGTGATCTCATTGAAACATATAAGATTCTGAGGGGGCTTGACAGGGTAGATGCTGAGAGATTGTTTCCCCTGGCTGGTGAGTCTAGAACTAGGGGCATAGTCTCAGGATAAGGGTCAGCCAGTCAAGACTGAGATAAGGAGGAATTTCTTCACGCGGAAGTTTGCGAATCTTTGTAATTCTCTACCCCAGAGGGCTGTGGATGCTGATTCATTTAATATATTCAAGACTGAGATGGATAGATTTTTTGACTCTAGGGGAATCAAGGGATATGGGGATCGGGCGGGAAAGTGGAGTGAAGGTCGAAGATCAGTCATGATTTGATTAAATGGCGCAGCAGGCTCGAGGGGCCATGTGGCCTTTTCCTGCTCCGATTTCTTAAGTTCTTATTTAAAATGGAAAGCGACCAAAAGGTAAGGGAGACTCTTGCGGATTGAACGGAGGTGTTCAGCAAAGCGATCTCCCAATTTGTGTGTAATCTTCGCAATGTAGAGGAGACCGCATCGTGAGCAGCAAATAAAGTATATCAATTTGGAAGAAGTTCAAGTAAATCGCTGGAAGGAGTGTTTGGGGCCCTGGACGATGGGAAAGAAGGAAGTGAAAGGACAGGTGTTGCATCTCCTGCGCTTGCATGCGAAGGTGCCGGGGGAAGGGAACAGGTGTTGGGGGTGATGGAAAAGTGGACCACGCTGTCGCGGAGGGGAGCGGTCCCTTCAGAATGCTGAAAGGGGAGGGGAGGGGAAGATTTGCTTGCTGGTGGCAATGCGCTGGAGATGGTGGAGGAGAATCCGTTGAATGTGGAGGTTTGTGGGGTGGAATGTGAAGACAAGGGGAACCCTATCATGGTTCTGGAAGGGAGGGGAAGGGGTGAGGGCAGAAGTGCGGTAAATGGGATGGATACATTCCATGGCCCTGTCAATTGCAGTGCTGGGGAATCCTCGACTGAGGAAAAAGGAAGACATATCGGAAGCATTGGTGTGGAAGATGACATCGTCTGAACAGTTGGAACGGTGAAGCAGAAACTGGGAGAAATGAATAGAATCCTTACAGGAAACGGGGTGTGAGGAAGTGCAACCAAGGTAGCTGTGGGGGTCGGTGGGCTTATAATAGATATTGGTTGACCGTCTACCACAGAAATGGAGATAGAGAAGTCGAGGAAAGGAGGGGAATAGTCGGAGACAGACCACATGAAGGCGAGTAAGTGACGGAAATTAGTAGCAAAGATGATGAAAGTTTCCAGTTCAGGACGAAAAATGGAAGTGGCACCAGCACAGTCATCAATGTACTGGGGAAAAAAAGGTGAGGGACGGGACCTGAGTTGGACAGAAACAATGAATGTTCCACCCACCCCACGAAAAGGCAACCATAGCTAGGACACATACGGGTTCCGAGAGCATCACAATTTGACTGTGGGGGTATCCCAGTGTTCAATCCCGTGGTCCACGCACCTGTACTTTGTACCAGGGCCACTGTACAGGGATCACGAGCACGAACCTGGAATGGTTTTCATTGTCAGTGCAAAGCCGGTGAGGGAGAGAGGAGTTCCAGTGGAAATGGCTAGAGAAGCGTACCAAACTAATACATTACAAATGGAGCCCATGGAATGATCAGCGGGAAACGGTGAAGGGAAAATTGCTGAGCAATGAACTCTTGCTATTTTTCAGGTGAGATTCCCTCCACTGTGAGTTTGAGGGAAGATCTGGATTACTGGAAATTGGACCAGAGAGGGTGGGACTGATATGGGCAGAAATATAAATTGATATCTGGAGTGCAGCATCGACCTCATAAAGAAGGAAGTTACGAGTGTTGTGGGAGAGTGGGTGCAGAATCAACCAGCTGATGAGAATTCAGAGACTGGAGAAGGGAAAGAGACCTGTGAGGAGAGGAACTAAACTCTGTCAAATAATAATTCAATAAATTCATCAAACAACTTCACGACATTTACGGTGGAAATGGGGAGATGATTGATAAACTAATCGAAATTGGAGAGGATAAAACCCCTGGTCCGGATGGGTTTCATCCACGCATACTAAAAGAAAATGAGGAAGAGATAGCAGAGGAACGAATATATTAGAAAAGGGAATAGTGCCAGAGGACTGGCGGATAGCTAATATTGTTCCTCTATTTAAAAAGGGAGATAGAACAATTCCAGGGAAATTAACTTCAGTGGTAGGAAAGATAATGGAATCTTTACTCGAAGATCTTTACTCATAGAAAACCATCTAAAAACTGAAAATATAATAAAGAATAGTCGGCACGGATTTCAAAAGGCAAGGTCATACTTGATCAACTTTATTGAATTATTTGAAGAGAGGTTATATTAAACTTATATAGCACCTTGTTGGAGCACACTTAGCGTACTGTGTACAATTCTGGTCTCCATATTACAAAATTGCTATCGAGGCAATGGGAAAAGTGCAAAAAAGATTTCCAAGGATGATACCTGAACTAAGAACTTCAAACAGAACAAGGAGGCTTCTGACAAATGTAAGGTTCATAATACAACAGAGAACCAAGTTGAATACAGAAAGTAAAGTGGAGATCTAAAAATGGGAAAAAGCGGGGCAAAGAGAGAAAACGCGAATAGATTAGTGGTTAACAAAAGTCTTTTGTAAACAGATAAATAGTGAAAGGGTAGTCAAAGGATGGGTGGGGCCGATCAGGGACAAAAAAGACAATTTCCTTGTGGAGGCAGATGGCAGATGGCATGGCTGAGGAACAAAATGAGTACTTTGCATCAGTCTTCACTAGAGAAGAGGATGTCGCCAGTGTCGCAATGAAAGAGAGCGATATTGGATAGAATATAACAGATAAACAGGAGATACTTAACGTTTGTTAGTACTCAAAATAGAAACGTTAACGGGGTCGGATAGGATGCGTTCAAGTTTGCTGAGGGAAGTAAGGGTGAAATTTACGAAGGCTCTGGCCACAATCTTCGAAACCTCCTTCGATATGGGGTAATGCCAAAGAACTGGAGAATTTTAATTGTTACACCCCTGTTCAAAAAATGGGAAGAGGGATAAACTTGGCAAATACAGGCCAGTCAGCCTAAAGTCGGTGGTGGGGACACTTTTAGAGACATTAATCCGGGACAAAATTGATTGTCACTTGGGAAATTAGGGGCGAACAAATGAAAGTCAACACGGATTTGCTAAAGGCAAATCATGTTTAACTAGCTTAATTGAGTTCTTTGTTGAAGTAAGGGAGCGGGTTGATCGGGGTCTATGGTTGATGTTGTGTATAAGGACTTTCAGAAGATGCTTGACAAAGCATCGCACAATAGACTTGCAAGCAAAATTAAAGCCCATGGAACTAAATGAACACTGGCAGCGTGGAAATGAAATTGGATAAGGGACAGAAAGCAGAGAGTAGTGGTGAACGGTTGTATTTCAGACTGGAGGGAAGTATACAGCAGTATCACCCAGGAGTCAGTATTAGGACCAGAACTTCTTTTGATATATATTATTGACCTGGCCTTGGGTATAAAGGGCATAATTTCAAAGTGTGCAGGTGGCACGTAGCAAACGGTGAGGATAGTGGTAACAGACCTCGGGCGGACATGGATAGGCATGTGAAAGGACACATGGCAGATGAAATTTAACGCAGAGAAGTGCGAAGCGATCCATTTTGGTGGGAAAAATGGGGAGAGGCAGTTTAAATTAAATGGTACAATTTTTCAGAATGAGCAGGAAAATAGATACCTGGGGGTGTACGTACACAAGTCATTGAAGGTTTTAGGACAAGTTCAGCAGCCTGTTAAAAAGCCATAGGCGATGCTTCCATTATAAATAGAGGCAGAGAGTACAAAAGCAAGGAAGTTGTGATGAATATTTATAAAACACTGATTAAACCACAGCTGGAGTATTGTGTCCAATTCTGGGGCCCATACTTTAAGAAGGATATCAAGGCCTTTGAGAGTGTGAAAAGGAGATTTACTGGAATGGTTGAAGGGATAAACGACTTCAGTTACATAGAAACATAGAGAAATAGAAAATAGGCAGAGGAGTTGGCCATTCGACCCTTCGAGCCTGCTTCCCCATTCAATATGATCATTGCTGATCCTCTATCTCAATACCATATTCTCGCTCTGTCCCCATACCCCTTGATGCCTTTTATTTCTAAAAATCTATCGATCTCCTTCTTAAATATATTCAGTAACTTGGCCTCCACAGCCTTCTGTGGTAGAGAATTCCACTGGTTCACCACCCTCTGAGTGATGAAATTTCTCCTCATCTCAGTCCTAAATGTCCTACTCCGTATCCTGAGACTGCGACCTCTCGTTCTGGACCCACCAGCCAGGGGAAACATTCTCCCTGCATCCAGTCTGTCTACCCTGTCAGAATTTTACATGTTTCAATGAGATCCCCTCTCATTCTTCTAAACTCGAGCGAATACAGGCCGAGTCGACCCAATCTCTCCTCGTACGACAGTCCTGCCATTCCAGGAATCAGTCTGGTGAACTTTCGCTGCACTCCCTCTATGACAAGTATATCCTTTCTAAGGTAAGGATACCAAAACTGCACAAAATATTCCAGGTGTGGTCTCAACAAGGCCCTGTATAACTGCAGTAAGACATCCTTGCTCCTGTACTCAAATCCTCTTGCAATGAAGGCCAATATACCATTTGCTTTCCTAACTGCTTGCTGCACCTGCATGTTTGCTTTCAGTGACTGGTGTACAAGGACGCCCAGGTCCCTTTGTACATCAACATTTCCCAATCTATCACCATTTAAATAATACTCTGCCTTTCTGATTTTCCTTCCGAAGTGGAAAACTTCACATTTATCCACATTATACAACATCTGCCATGTATTTGCCCACTCACTCAACTTGTCTAATTCGCGTTGAAGCCTCTTTGCATCCTCCTCACAACTCACGAACCCACCTAGTTTTTTATTATCAGCAAACTTGGAAATATTACATTTGGTTCCCTCATCCAAATCATTGATATATATTGTGAACAGCTGGGGCCCAAGCACTGATCCCTGTGGTACCCCACTAGTCACCGCCTGCCACTCCGAAAAAGACCCATTTATTTCTACTCTCTGTTCCCTGTCTGTTAACCAATTTTCAATCCATGCCAGTATATTACCATCAATCCCATGTGCTTTAATTTTGCACATTAACCTCTTATGTGGGACTTTATCAAACGCCTTCTGAAAATCTAAATATACCACATCCACTGGCTCTCCCTTATCTATTCTACCAGTTACATCCGCAAAAAACTCCAGTAGGTTTGTCAAACATGATTTCCCTTTCATAAATCCATGTTGACTTTGTCTAATCCCGTTGATATTTTCTAAGTGTCCTGTTATCACATTCTTTCTAATAAACACTATCATTTTCCCCACTACTGATGTTAGGCTAACCGGTCTGTAGTTCTATGTTTTCTCTCTCCCTCCTTTTTTAAATAGTGGGGTTACATTTGCCACCCTCCAAGCTGCAGGAACTGTTCCATAATCTATAGAATTTTGGAAGATGACAACTAATGCATCCAATTTCCATCGCTACCTCGTTCAGTACTCTGGGATACAGATTATCAGGCCCTGGGGATTTATCGGCTTTCAGTCCCATTAATTTCTCCAGCACTATTTTTTTATTAATACTCATTTCCTTTAATTTCTTCTTCTCACTAGTCCCATGGTTCCCTAGCATTTCTGGGAAGTTATTTGTGTCCACTTCCGTGAAGACAGAACCAAAGTATTTGTTTAATTGTTCTGCCATTTCCTTGTTCACCATCATAAATTCTCCCGTTTCTGACTGTAAGGGACCTACATTTGCCTTTACTAATCTTTTTTTCTTTTTACATGCTTGTAGAAGCTTTCACAGTCCACTTTTATGTTCCTTGCAAGTTTACTCTCATTATCTATTTTTCCTCTTAATCAATCTCTTGGTCCTTTTTTACTGAATTCTAAACTGCTCCCAATCCAAAGGGGAGACTAGAGAATCTGGGATTGTTCTCGTTAGAGCAGAGAAGATTAAGGGGAGATTTAATAAAGTTGTTGAAATTCATGAAAGCTTTGATAGAGTAAGTAAGGAAAAATGATTTCCCGTGGCAGAAGGGTCGGTAACCAAAGGGCACAGATTTCAGATAATTGGCAAAGGAGCCAGAGGCGACATGAGGAAAAAATACGCAGCGACTTGTTATGATCTGGAATGCACTGCCTGAAAGGGTGGTGGAAGCAGATTCAATAATAACTTTCAAAAGGGAATTAGATAAACACTCGAAATCGAAACATTTGTAGGGGGTCAGGTGTTCCACTGCGGTTAGTGTCCCACACTCTATACAATTCTACACTGACAGGTACTCGCAGTAATACACGGCCACTGGGGTCAGGTGTTCCACTGCGGTTAGTGTCCCACACTCTATACAATTCTACACTGACAGGTACTCGCAGTAATACACGGCCACTGGGGTCAGGTGTTCCACTGCGGTTAGTGTCCCACACTCTATACAATTCTACACTGACAGGTACTCGCAGTAATACACGGCCACTGGGGTCAGGTGTTCCACTGCGGTTAGTGTCCCACACTCTATACAATTCTACACTGACAGGTACTCGCAGTAATACACGGCCACTGGGGTCAGGTGTTCCACTGCGGTTAGTGTCCCACACTCTATACAATTCTACACTGACAGGTACTCGCAGTAATACACGGCCACTGGGGTCAGGTGTTCCACACCGGTTTTTTGGCCCACATCAATACAGTTGTGCAATGACTGACACTCCCCGTATACATGATCATTTGGTCAGTTGTTCCACTCTGTTTAGTGACCCAATATTTATACAATTTTATAGTGAATGATACTCCTAGTAATACATGACTACTGGGGTCAGGTTTTCCAAACCGGTTATTGACCAACTGTCTATACAATTGTACAATTACAAACACTACCAGTAATACATGGCCACGTGGTAAGATGTTCCACTCCCGTTATTGACCCACACCCAGTACAATTCTTCAATGACAGGTACTCCCAATAATACATGGCCACTGGGGTCAGTTGTTCCACTCTGGTTAGTAACCCACACTCAGTTCAATTCTTCAATGAAAGATACTCCCAATAAGTCATGGCCACTGGGGTCAGATATTCCACTACTTTTAGTGACCAACAATCAATACAATTTTACAATGACAGATACTCCCAGTAATACATGGCCGCTGGTGTGAGGTGTTCCACTCCGTTAGTGACCTACACTAGGTACAATTCTACAATGACACATATTCCCTTTAATACATGGCCACAGTGGTCAGGTGTTCCACTTTGGTTAGTGACCAACACGCTAAACAATTCTATAATGACAGATATACCCAGTAATTTTTGGCCACTAGGGTCAGGTGTTCCACTCCGGTGAGTAACACACACGCAGTACAATTCTACACTGGCAGATACTCTTAGCAATACACATCTGCTGGGGTCATGTGTTCCATTCCGCATTGTGATCCACATGCAGTACAATTCTACACTGAAAAATACTCCCGATAATACATGTCGACTGAAGCCAGGAGTTCCACTCCGGTTAGTAGCCCACACTCAGTACAATTCTACAGTGCAGGATTCTCCCAATAATATATGGCCACTGGGGTCAGGTGTTCCAATCCGATTAGTGACCCACGCTTTCAGTAATAAACACCCCAAGATAATTGTTAGCACTAAATGGAGGTGCAAGATTCCACAACCTTCCACTAAAGTTAATCATTTAATAATTTAACTTGGCCATGAGACTTAAACTGACATATCTGTAGATGAGTCCATTACATACATGGATCGTTGACATTTGTGACATCCTACTTATTGAAATACCATCACTGATCCAGTAAATGTGTAACATTCAGTACTCGATCAGAATGTAACATTATCAGTCACAGAGCAAAACCGGAGACAAGCTCAGAGGCAGATTTGCACAACATAAATAGTTGTAATCACTTACCAGAAGCACCAAAGACGGTAATGATCAGGTAGTATATTTTTCTGATACTGGAAAATGCTGCACGCATTTCCTGTGTGAAGCGATCTGCCCTTTCGTGCTGCAGGCAATCTCTCTGAATTAAATTCTGAGGCGATTCATTCCCAGCGCCTTTAATGTATACCATGTGGGATCTCCACTGGGACATTGAGGTTGCAACATTATTCAAATTAGTTTTATTTGTTGGAACAAACAGATTGCGACAGCGAATCGCATGCCCTATTAATGTGGAAAAATATTTAGTGCTGAGATTGAATTGGAAAACCCAAGAGACTGCACAATTCTCATAACATCAATTAACTAATGAAAATTAAAGTTATATTCTCCCAGCAATGGTGTTGTTCATTCAAACAACATCAGGCTCATTTATATATCTTATAGTATTTTGGTGATGTCCTTCACTCAGCTATGATCATTCAGTAATTATATTCCAAATGTTAGGGTGTCCCTTTCAGGACTGGTCTTATGGACCCTGGGATATGGCTACCTTCCTTTTCTGTGGCCATTTAGTTTCCAATTAAAGTTGAGAATTTGAGGCTGTGGAATGGAGAATCAAATATCTTTGCTTTTTCTCACACAATTGGGCAGTCAAAGTTACGGTATGATTTACATACATTATTCTTGCAAAAATAGGTTTGTTTTAAAAATCTTTATAAAGTATTTATTGAGATGAGCTATCGACAAGGAGGCGTTGCAACTGCTTGCACACACGGGCATAAAATTACTTCGAATGAAGCAACTCAAGCTAATACAAACACTCAACCTCAAACTAAAGCAGCATCTCAAAATAATAGAGACTCAAACAAAAGCGGCAACTCAAACTAATACAGCACCACAAACTAATACAATCACACAAACTAATAGAGCACCGCAAGCTAATACAGCGCATCAAACTATAACAGCATCCCAAATTAACATAGCATCTCAAAACTAATACATCACCTCAAACTAATACAGCAACTCAAACAAATGCAGCACCTCAAACTAATACAAACACAAAAACTATTACAAACACTCAAACTAATACTGCACCTCAAACTAGTACAGCACTTCAAACTAATACATCACTTCAAATTAATAAAGCACCTCAAACGAATACAGCTCCTTAACTTAATACTGCAACTCAAACTAATACAAAACCTCACACTAATACAGCAATACACAGCACCTCAAACTAATACAGCACCTCATATTAATACAAACACGCAAACTAATACATCACCTCAAACTAATACAAATACTGAAATTAATGCAAACATTCAAACTAATATTGCAACTCAAACTAATGCATCACCTCAGATCAATACAGCACCTCAAGCTAATAGAGACACACAAACTAATGCACCACCTCAGAATAATACAGCACATCAACCTAATGCAGCACCCCAAGCTAATACAGCACCTCAAACTAATACAGACACACAAACTAATACATTACCTCAAACTAACACAGACTTACAAACCAATACAGCAGCTCAAACTAAAAAAGAAACACAAACTAAAACATTACCTCAAACTAATACAGACTCACAAACCAACACAACACCTCAAACTAATATAGCACCTCAAACCAATACAGCAACTCAAACCAATACAGCACCTCAAACGAATACAGACTCAAAAACTAATACATCATCTCAAACAATGCAACACCTCAAACTAATACAGCATCGCAAATTAATACAGCAACACAAACTAAAACTGATACTCAATCTAATATACCACCTCAAACGAATACAGAACCTCAAACTAATACAGCAACTCAATCTACTACACCAACTCAACATAATGCAGCACCTCAAACTAATGCAGCACCTCAAACTAATGCAGCACCTCAAACTAATGCAGCACCTCAAACTAATGCAGCACCTCAAACTAATGCATGACCTCAAACTAATGCAGCACCTCAAACTAATGCAGCACCTCAAACTAATGCAGCACCTTAAACTAATACGATACCTTAAAGTATTACAGCACATCAAACTAATACAGCACCACAAACAAATATCGCATCTCAAATTAATACAGTGCCTCAAACCAACACAGCACCTCAAAGCAACACAGCACCTCAAACCAACACAGCACCTCAAATTAATACAGACTCATAAACTAATACAGCATCGCAAATTAATACAGTGCCTCAAACTGAAACAGAAACTCAAGCTAATACAGCACCTCAAACTATAACAGCATCCCAAATCAATATAGCATCTCAAAACTAATACATCATCTCAAACTAATACAGCACCTCAGACCAATAAAGCACATCAAACTAATACAGCATCTCAAACAAATACAGCACCTCAAACTAATACAGCACCTCGAAACAATAAAGCACATCAAACTAATACAGCACCTCAAACCAATACAGCACCTCGAACCAATAAAGCACATCAAACTAATACAGCATCTCAAACTAATACAGCTCTTCAAACCAATGCAGCATCCCAAAGTAAAACTGACATTCGAACGAATACAGCACCTCTAACAAATACACCACCTCAAACTAATACAACTCAATCTGACCAGCACCTCAACCTAATGCAACACCACGAACTAATAGAGCACCTCAAAACAATAAAGCACATCAAACTAATACAGCACCTCAAACTAATACAGCACCTCAAGCCAATACAGCACCTCAAACTATTACAGGCACATGAACTAGTACATTAACTCAAACTAATACAGACTCTCAAGTCAATACAACACATCAAACCAATGCAATGCCTCAAAACAATACAGCACCTCAAACTAATACAAACTCACAAACTATGCAGCTCCTCAAATTAATACATCACCTCAAACTAATGTAGACACGCGAACTAATACAGCATCTCATAGGAACATAGGAACAGGAGTAGGCCATTCAGCCCCTCGTGCCTGCTCCGCCATTTGATCAGATCATGGCTGATCTGTGATCTAACTCCATGTACCTGCCTTTGGCCCATATCCCTTAATACCTTTGGTTGCCAAAAAGCTATCTATCTCAGATTTAAATTTAGCAATTGAGCAAGTATTAATTGCCGTTTGCAGAAGAGAGTTCCAAACTTCTACCACCCTTTGTGTGTAGAAATGTTTTCTAATCTCGCTCCTGAAAGATCTGGCTCTATTTTTTAGACTGTGCCCCCTACTCCTAAAATCCCCAACCAGCGGAAATAGTTTCTGTCTATCCACCCTATCTGTTCCCCTTAATATCTTATAAACTTCGATCAGATCACCCCTTAACCTTCTAGACTCCAGAGAATACAACCCCAATTTGTGTACTCTCTCCTCGTAACTTAATCCTTGAAGTCCGGGTATCATTCTAATAAACCTACGCTGCACTCCCTCCAAGGCCAATTTGTCCTTCCGAAGGTGCGGTGCCCAGAACTGCTCACAGTACTCCAGGTGCGGTCTAACCAGGGTTTTGTATAGCTCCAGCATAACTTCTGCCCCCTTGTACTCCAGTCCTCTAGATATAAAGGCCAACATTCCATTTGCCTTCTTGATTATTTTCTGCACCTGTTCATGACACTTCAATGATCTATGTACCTGAACCCCTAAGTCCCTTTGGACATCCACTGTTTTTAACTTTTTACCATTTAGAAAGTACCTCAAACTAATACATCACCTCAAACCAATACTACAATTCAAACTATAACCGACACCCAGTGAGGTATATAAAATTATGACTGGACTAGATGGAGTGGACCTATTTCCGGTAGTGGAGGGGTGGGTAACAAGGGGACATAGATTAAAAATTGGTAGAAGGATTAGAGGAATTTTTTTCCACCCAGAGGGTGGTGGGGGTCAAGAACCCATTATCTGAGAGAGCTGGTAGAGGCAGAAACACCTCAACTCATTTAGAAAGTACTTAGATAAGCACTTGAAGTGCCGTAACCTACAGAGCTATGGATCAAGTACTGGAAAAAGGCATTAAACTGGATAGCTCTTTTTCGGCCACCCAGACACGATGGGCCGAATGGCCTCCTTCTGTGCCGTAACTTTCCATGATTCCATGTGAACTTTAACCCTTTTGCGATGTTGGTAAAATGGGAAGATAAGAAGCAGGGTGGGCGTTTGTTGTTTCGTTCTTGTGAGTGTTTTGCTTCCTTGGTTATTGAATGGTGTTCGGTGCTTGATATGAAATACATCTCCTTGTATTGTGTGTGTAATATGTTTTCGACTAAAATTCGTTCTTTTGGCTAAAACGGTATCGCCATAGCCACACCTGGGGCTAGTTAGCAATTTCTATTGGATAACACTGGTATAGAGCATGGCCGAGTGGTCTAAGCCCGGGCATTGATACTCCAGAGATTATCAGGGTGCGATTCGAATTTCATCGCTAATAAACTTTCCATCGACACGGAAGGATTGGCGGCTGCTGTTGTATAAACATCACCGTCAAACAAATACACGTTCACTTGAGGTTGTACAATAGAGGGGGCTGGGGCACGAGCTAAGGGTCTTTCATTGAGGCGGCACTAGTTGGGGTTGTATGATAGAGTGGAGCAGCAGTTGCCCTTGCGTTTTAGTGAGGTGGGGAATTTAACAAAGTCTGCTCCAGATTCCTGGTGTCAGAAGCCCTGAACACTTTTAATCAAGACCTAAAATACCGTCTGTAAAATGTGAACGGATGACAATTCAACACAGGCAACGCCCACCCCCCCAAAAAAAAAGCTTATTATTAAGCTTTGACCGTCACTCAGTAACCATGTAGGGATTTCGTTCCATCTAAAACAAAAAGTTATCGGTTGATTAATAGCGATTAGAACAATTATTCAACACGGGACGCAACCAACAGAGTACCCTTCGTCGTCCAGTACTTCCCCGGAGCGGAGAAACTACGCCATGTTCTCCGCAGCCTTCAACATGTCATCAATGACGACGAACACCTCGCTATGGCCATCCCCACACCTCCACTACTCGCCTTTAAACAGCCACCTAACCTCAAACAGACCATCGTTCGCAGCAAATTACCCAGCTTTCAAGAGAACAGCGTCCACGACACCACACAACCCTGCCACGGTAACCTCTGCAAGACATGCCAGATCATCGACACAGATACCACCATCACACGAGAGGACACCACCCACCAGGTACATGGTTCATACTCCTGTGACTCGGTCAACGTTGTCGACCTCATACGTTGCAGGAAAGGATGCCCCAGAGCATGGTACATTGGCGAGACCATGCAGACACTGCGACAACGGATGAACGGACACCGCGCAACAATCGCCAGACAGGAGAGTTCTCTCCCTGTCGGGGAACACTTCAGCAGTCATGGACATTCAGCCACCGACCTTTGGGTAAGCGTTCTCCAAGGCGGCCTTCGAGACACACGACAACGCAAAATCGTCGAGCAGAAATTGATAGCCAAGTTCCGCACCCATGAGGACGGCCTCAACCGGGGTCTTGGGTTCATGTCACGCTACACATAAGCCCACCAGCGAACAAAAGCTATCTGTTTTTAATATAACGGGTCATTTGCTGGCTTTCTCTGCCTTCCGGATGTTTCTGCCTCTCTGTTTTTTTTTCCTGTTTGTTTTTTTTTGTTGTTGACTGTATATTCAGGGGTTCTGTAGGTAACACCTCTCTGTCTGAACACGGTGATTGCCTTGGCAACGGGCAGTTGCAAAGAATGTCTGTAAACACCATGTATTGTTCTGTGATTTATAAATGCGTAGGCTTCGAGGAGTTCCTGACATTTACCTGAGGAAGGAGGAAGCCTCCGAAAGCTTGTAAATTTCAAATAAAATCGTTGGACTATAACTTGGTGTTGTAAAATTGTTTACAATCATCTTTTTTAGAGAGTTTAATGAATTTTGCGTAATTAATACAATAAACTGTTCCGTAAAAGGCAATTTCCTGAACGGGAATCGAACCCATTTCCCGGGTTGAGAACATTTTTAAACCGCAAATTTGGTCTCTTCTGAGTTGTTCCAAATATAGTTTAGAGAGTCCAGTTTCCGTAGTGTTGTGGTTCTCACGTTCACCTAACATGCGGAAAGTCCCTGGTTTAGAATCGGGCGGAAACATTTTGAAAACGTTGTCCATTAAAAATGAATAAATGTAACAAATGGAAGAATTCATTTTGTGGTTAGATATAAATAAAATACAATAACTCACCGCGCGGTATATTTTATTTTCTTTGCAAAGTTCTTCACACACTCAAATTCTGCACAGATACTGACAGTGTCTCTCCCTCATTCCCGTTTCCAGCCTTGACGATGCTGAAAGCCCCTCTCTAAGCTGCACATTCCGACTGGTGTCAAATCATTTGTGAGAGATCATTAAAGGATCCTGCAGCGCTGCCTCGGTTAATAACTACAGTTCTAAACCGCATTTGAGCCGCGGCAACAAACTCAACAGTTTTTCGCTGTTCCCCAGCTCCAGGAGTGTGTGAGGCCGCGACAAGCAGCAACATTCAGGCCGACTGTCCTGCCCCGCTCTCACCAATCACCCGGTGCCAGCGGAAAGCAGCGAATGCAGCCTCAGTCAGCGCATTACCGCCCATCCTTGGGAAACAAGATCCCACTGAAGCAGAGTTGTGCAAGCGCTTTGCGCCTGTATCCTGTAGGTGACAATATTGAGGTTGATTTCGATCGATTCACTTTTTGAAATTTCAGAAGAGCGCCTGGAAAAGAACAACAGAGAATCGAATTGTTCCTGTAAATGATGGATTGAAAGGAATGGCGCTCCAAGCAGATCAATACAGTTCCAAATCCACCCTCTGGTCACTCGGCAATCATTTTAACATCAGTATTGCTAGTTTACGAATGAAAAGTGCCTTCCGATTCACTCTAGGTGCAAGTCAACTTTTAAGTGCCGTATAGTTGGCCAAGTAAAGGATCAGCGCCTGTGGAAGGGTGCGAGTAAAAAGAATAGAAGAAAAAATGAAAAGTGTAAAACGAGCGATAACAGGAGGTTGGCCAAGAGGTCCTTTGAATGACCGTGGCGCAGGAAGCTGTGTTGGGAAATGACAGACTTTAAAACTAGAGTAAAGTGCGATCATGCGTGTGAGAAGAGCACTAGAAAGCTGTGCTTGGAGCTTCGCCCTTGAGGCAAGTTGTGTGTTGTCAGGAAAACTGTTATAGTGAAATCACAAGAATAAATACATAAAATGCTGGAAGCATTCAGCAGGTGAGGCAGCATCTGTGGAGAGAGAAACAGAATTAACATTGCGGGACGATGATCTTTCACAAGAGTTGAGTAACGTGGCTGAGCGGTCTAAGGCTGTTAGCTTGAGGTTATAGTTTCTTTAGGGGCATTCGGTTCGAATGACACCACTACCAGCATTTGTGTCGCTGTTTATTTTGACGTCTTCACCAAAAATCCTTATTTTCTCAGCAGTGCCGTGTGCAACATTGCTGTGGTCGGGGCACAGCGACCATCACTGTTGTATAGCGCGCTGATCGTATTGTGGAATCAGCAACCTCGGTTCGCATCTGAATCGTCGTATCGCTTGTTTCATTTATTTTATCCCAGCAACACCTGCTAATAGAACGCAGCAAGAAGTCAAACTTAACTACATGAAAAAAAATCTTTGTTGATGGTGAAACCCTCTTTACACCTGTCCCATCCTAACACTCTCACAGACCTGCGCTTGATGCTCCAAAATTCAAACCCGCCTCTTCTCCCGGCATCTTATTCATTCCATTATCAAGAGGCCTCATTTATTTCCGCGCGTCCACTTCATTGACACTTTATTGCGACCTTGCCGACTCTAACTTTCACTTTCAGGTTTTTATGCCTTTAAGTTTGCCCTGCGCCGACCGCTATTCGCAGGGGGCACATGTCTCATTTTCACCAATGTCACCTGGTGCCTTGAAACCAGTCGATACATTTAGATATCCGTGGCTGCTCGACAGACAAGCACTACGGAAGGGCGGAGGACCTATTATCGCTTAAAGCAGCAATTGTGATATTAAGAAAAGATTCCAGAGACTCGATTTCAGCGCGATGACACTGCCGGGAATTCAGAGTAGGGTTTTACCATGAAAGCAGCATAAAACTTAAAAACAGAGCTTCGCCCAGCGTGAAGCTTGAACGCACGGCCCTGAGATCAAGAGGCTCATGCTTGGCCCACTGCGCTGGTCAATCCTAACCCAGTCGTGGCAGTTGCTCTAAAAGGACACGTTATCTGTAAAAATCACACTCACGTAAACACACGTACCTTGGTGACCAAGAGATTAAGGCGCTGGTTTAAATAACCTATTGAGCTTTGCACGCTGGGATTCAAAACCCATCCACGTCGTTATTGCATTTCAGCCTTGTTGTCTTATTTTTTTCATTGAGCACATTCAAAAGGTCTGGCGTTAAGTCCTTCTCGAAACGGCAGAGGGAGGTTTTTGCAATTCTGGCAAAAATCTGTTTGCTCAAGTCAACAACAGTTTCATACACGGAGGTATAAGATCCCGAAGTACCAAGTTGTACAGTTGCGTTCTCGTGAAAAGAGCATCGCCGACCCGCTCTGGGAGTATTTGATGGGACAGTGTAGATGGAGCTTTACTCCATGTCTAACCCGTGCTGTACCTGCCCTGGGAGTGTTTGATGGGCAATGTAGAGGGAGCTTCACGATGTATCTAACCCATACTCTATTTGCCGTGGGAGTGTTTGAGAGAACTTTATATCTAACCCGTGCCGAACCTGCCCTGGGGGAATTTGGCGAGACAGTTTAGAGGGAGCTTTGCTTGGAATCTAACCCGGAGTTGATCTGCCCTGGGAGTGTGTGATGGGACAGGGTAGAGGGAGCTTTACTCTGTAGCTAACCCGTGCTGCACCTGTCCTGGGAGTGTTTGATGTGAGAGCTTTACTCTGTATCTAACTCTTGCTGCCCGCCGGCAACATCATCCAAAAACACAATGTCAGGTTGCACATTTACGCTGACGACACCCAGCTCTACCTCACCACCCCTCTCTCGACCCCTCCAATGTGTCCAATTTTTCACACTGCTTGTCCGACATCCAGTATTGGATGTGCAGAAATTGCTTCCAACTAAATATTGGAAAGATGGATGCCATTGTCTTTGGTCCCCGCCGCAAACTCCATTCCCTCGCCACCGACTCTATCCCTCTCCCCGGCCGCTGTCTGAGGCTGAAACAGACCGTTCACAACCCTGACGTCCTATTTTACCCCGACATGAGCTTTCAATCACAGATGCTCTTCATCACCAATGCCGCCTACTTCCACCTTTGTAACATCGCTCATCTCTGCTCTTGCCTCATCTGCTGCAGTAAACCCTCATCCGTGCCTTTGTTACCTCTAGACTTGGCTATTCCAATGATCTCCTGGCAGGCCTCCCAACTGCACCCTCCATAAACTTGACCTCATCCAAAACTCTGCTGTCCATATGCTAATTGGCACTAAGTCCCGTTCAACCATCACTGGTTCGTTCATGGGATGTGGGCGTTGCTGGCGAGGCCTGCATTTATTGCCCATCCCTAATTGCCATTGAGAAGGTGGTGGTGAGCCGCCTTGTTGAACCGCTGCAGTCCGTGTGGTGAAGGTTGTGGACAACAATCAGCCATCAATGAAGCAGTCCGTGCCCGCATGCAGCAAGACCTGGACAACATCCAGGCTTGGGCTGATAAGTGGCAAGTAACATTCGTGCCAGACAAGGGCCAGGAAATGACCATCTCCAACAAGAGTGAGTCAAACCATCTCCCCTTGATATTCAATGGCATTATCGTTGCCGAATTCCCCACCATCAACATCCTGGGGGTCACCATTGAAGAGAAACATAACTGGACCAGCCACATAAATACTGTGACTACAAGAGCAGGTCAGAGGCTGGGTATTCTGTAACGATTGACTCACCTCCTGACTCCCCAAAGCATTTCCACCATCTACAAGGCACAAGTCAGGAGTGTGATGGAATACTCTCCACTTGCCTGGATGAGTGCAGCTCCAACAACACTCAAGAAGCTCGAAATCATCCAGGACAAAGCAGCCCGCTTGATTGGCACACCATCCACCACCCAAAACATTCACTCCCTTCACCACCGACGCACAGTGGCTGCAGTGTGTACCATCCACAGGATGCACTGCAGCAACTCGCCAAGGCTTCTTCGACAGCACCTCCCACCTAGAAACACAAGGGCAGCAGACACATGGGAACAACACCACCTGCACGTTCCCCTCCAAGTCACACACCATCCCGACTTGGAAATATATCTCCGTTCCTTCATCGTGGCTGGGTCAAAATCCTGGAACTTCCTACCTAACAGCACTGTGGGAGAACATTCACCCCACGAACTGCAGCGGTTCAAGAAGGCGGCTCACCACCACCTTCTCAAGGGCAATTAGGGATGGGCAATAAATGCCCGCCTCGCCAGCGACGTTCACATCCCATGAACGAATAAAAAAAGCCCTGTGCTCACTGACCTACATTGGCTCCCCGTCTGGGAATGACTTGATTTTAAAATTCTAATCCTCTTTTAAACCCCTCCATAGCCTCACCCTCCTTATCTCTGTAACCTCCTTCAGCCCTACAACCCTCCGAGACCTCCGCTCTCCTCCAATTCTTGCCTCTGGCGCATTCCCGATTTTAATCGCTCCACCATTGGCGGCCGTGCCTTCAGCTGCCTAGGCCCGAAGCTCTGGAATTCCATCCCTAAATCTCTCCGCCTCGCTAGCTCTCACTCCGCTTTTAATATGCTCCTTAAAATCTATTTATTTGAATAAGATTTAGTCCCTTTCCTAATATCTCCCTATGTGGCTCGCTTAAATTTTGTTTGATAACGCTCCTGTGTAGCACCTTGGGATCTTTTACTTCGCTAAAGGCGCTATATAAACGTAAATTGTTATTATCTTTGTATATGGACTTTCAAAAGGCATTTGATAAAGCACCATATCACAGACTTATTCTTAAAATAGAAGCACATGGCATTAAAGACACAGTGGTAACGGGGGTACGTAATTGGCTATGGGATAGGAGGCAGAGAGCAGTGGTGAACGGATGTTTCTCATACTGGAGAGAAGTATGCAGTGGGATCCCCCAGGGGTCTGTATTAGGACCGTTGCTTTTCTTGTTATATATAAAGGACCAGAATTTGGTTATAGGGAGTACTTCTTCGAGTTTGCGGATGATGTAAAACCTGGCAACGAAGTAAATAGCGAGGAGGATAGTAGCAGACTGCAGGAGGACATAGACAGACTGGTGAAATAGCAAGACAGATTGCAGATTCAATTCAGAGCGGATAAGAATGAAGCGATGCACTTTAGGAGGAACATTTTGAAGAGGCAATCTAAATGGTACTGTTTTGACGGAATGCAAGAGCAGAGGGACCCGGGGTGCATATTCATAAATCTTTGAAGGTGGCAGGGCAAGTTGTTAAGGCGGTGAAGAAAACGTATGGGGTACTGAGCTTTGTAAATAGTGGCATTGAATACAAAAACAAGGAAGCCGTGCTCAACCTTTACAATTCACTGGTTAGGCCTTAGCTGGAGTATTTTGTACAATTCTGGGCACCATACTTAAGGAAAGATGTCACGGCTTTGGAGAGAGTACAGAGGAGGTTTACCAGGATGATAACAGGAATGAAGGACTTCAGGTATGTGGAGAGATTGGAGAAATTAAACACACCCAAGCTATTCGCTTCAACTACTCAGTGTGGTAGTAAATTCTATGTTCTAACCTCTGTCTGAGTAAAGACATTTCTCCTGAATTCTTTATAGAAATTACTTGCGACAGTCTTATGTTTGGGGCCCCAGTTTTGGACTCCCTCCACAAGAGGAAAGATCTTCCCTAAGTTTACCCTATCAAACCCTTTCATAATGTTTAAGCTCTCTATTAGATCACTTCCAAGCCATCCCTTTTCCAGAGAAAAAAGAGCCCCAGCCTGTTTAGCCTTTCCTGATAATGTTAAAACTCTCAGCCAGATTACAATAGCGGCCGATTACAGACAAAACCAGCATCCGAACAGTAATTTCAACACGGGACTTTCCGACCGCTCTCATTCCCATTCATTTCTATCAACAACTGACCCGATCCTCGTTGCTTGGCTGTTTGTTTTGCAATATCCTGCCTCGCCTATCCGCTTGATCCAGTTTGTTTCTCCCACTGTCACATTCAACTTGATTCAATTCCTGGTCATGTGATACAAAACAGCGGAGAGCAGAAGGTTTTAGCCGCAGGAAGTTGATCGGTGGAAGGAATGAAAGCCTCAATTTTGCTTCGCCACCAATGACGAGAAGCTCACTTTACCTTTATTTATTGTTACTCGCTCTTAGAGCAGACTTTCGGGAAAGTGAAGAGAACTTCAGTGACTGTAACATCACCAGGGTTTCTGGCTGCACAAGATGAAATTGGCCATAGCTGTATCTGAGAGGCTGAAACAGTTAACATTGTTCCCGAGTTTCAGTGAGAGACAGCAGGGAATGGTTTGTCGCGCTGACTGTCTCTGCATTCTGCCACCCACGTGGATGGTGCTGGAAATGTCTACAAGGAGGTGGTGGGAGTTTAAAAGTATAAAACTTGTTCGCAGAAAGATATCAGATCAGCCCAAATGCTAAGCTTGTCCCATACGGGAGCTCGATAGGGCCTCTCGATCTTTCAGGCGATCAACAACGGTCAGCTGAATAATTTCACCCGTTACACGGTGACGCCAGGCACCATATTTCCCCTGCGAATTTTCCCGAACGGCACTTCAAACTGTCAGATGTATGTTTCACGGAAAGAAGAATTGCGTGTTTGGTTCTTTAGATTTAAAGATCTCGTTCCGGCTCCTTCAGCATGTCAGCTGTCGCTAATCGCCCCGTCTTCCTCCTATAAAGAAGTAAACTCGCACCTACTATTGCAACACGGGAGGCCAGAGGAGCCCAAGTGCCCACATGGGAACACTAAGAAGTCGAGGCGTTATGGAACAGTTGTACTTTGAACTCCGGTCGAAATATTCAGAAACAAAAGGTTCACTTGCTCTAGGTGAGGCTCGAACTCACAACCTCGGCATTACTCGAGCAGATACTGTCGTATAAGTACCGCGCGCTGACCGATTGCGCCACTAGAGCCGCGCACAGTTAGCGGGATCAGAGTCCCATCAAACAGCTTCATCTTCGGTCTCTCAATTATCGCTTCGTGATCTTTCCCACGCAGAAGCCTCCAACCAAGAGGCGCTTCGTTAAATATCCGCTGTGAAATGCTATGGAATCTGAAACAAAACCCCAGAAGGTAAGAACTTTTATTTATATTGTTATTAGCTTAAGGACATTATATTCTTGGTACTTTAAGGAGGATTTGGGGAAGTGGCAGCTGAAACTGGCCGTCGGTGACTGAAGAGATGGGCGTTATTTTATTCGAAAACTGAGGCTCTGAAGTTTCTCATGGAGAAGTGTGACAGAAGATTGTGGTTAGCGGCAGTTGCCAGGGAGATCTAGAGGAGAAGGAGAAAAGTCAAGTCACAGCTGTGACAGCTCACGTGCTCTGCTTATCTGTAACATTTAACAAGTAATGTACAGTACAGGGAACATAGGAACAGGAGGAGGCCATTCAGCCCCTCGAGCCTGCTCCGTCATTTGATAAGATCATGGCTGATCTGTGATCTAACTCCATATACCCGCCTTTGGCCCATACCCCTTAATACCTTTGGTTGGCAAAACGCTATCGATCTCAGATTTAAAATTCGCAATTGAGCTAGTATCAATTGCCGTTTGTTTTAAAATGACCGAGGCCGACACAGACCAAATCTGCTGTAAGTAGGGTTCGAACGTGCAGGAGAAATCATCAATAGAATTTTAAGCCCAACGCCTTAACCGCTCGGCCATCGCAGCTTCAGGGGCAATCGCTTTGGTATTGGTTATCAAAAATACTAAAAGACACGGGTTCAAAGGCGGATTTGTCCTCCAGACCGAAATCATTCCACGTGAATCTGAAGCGCCTTGGGGAAAACGGCAGTGCGAAATGTTATGTTCGTGTCATGACCCTCCAATTACCACAGTATCTTTGTCCGAGTTTTGTCAGCAAAACCGTGATTGCGGCAGCTTTACATCAGCGAAACGTGTGGGTGACCATATTGTGGTTGATAAGGGTCCTTTTCAATTATTTGAAATCTCACCATGTGACATGAAAATTGACCGCAGAATCAAGCGGCACAGACACGGTGGGCCGAATAACCTCTTTCTGCGCCGTAAATTTTCTGTGTTTCTATGTTCGAAAAGAAAATTCCATTTTGTGCGAGCAGCCTGTCTGGGGAGAAAGAGACCTGAATTTCAAAGAGCCAAGTAGGAAAGCCAGTTTGCTTGCAAAAACTTAGCAGTAGCTTCCTTGCTGGCCTCGTGGGTCGGATTCTGTGCTCTTACCATTGTGTCACGGGTCTGATTTCCAACCAGGGATTTTGACTTTCTAGGTGCTGTTCAATCTAGTATCAACCAATGCTCCTCTACAAACACAAGGCACGCTCTTTTTCACCACCACTGCTGCTGCCTGAACAGCCCACTGCCGATCATTCTTTAATCTCACAATCCATTATTGCGACACACAATGCACTTTCTGCCTTCAGTAAAATGCCTGCTATTTGAAAGTCGTGACTCTAATCAAAGTCTGTGCGAAATCTTCTTGCCATTCCCGTCAAGATTTGGAAAAGACCTGCTACCTGACACTTTAATTGTCGCCAACCTTTAACTGTGATTCGCACTTTAAATTTTACCAAACTTTAACTGTGCCTCACAGTGTCAGAACAGTCACGGTTATCATTAGAGTTCTATATTTCTTCTCATACTACATCTCTTTAACATTAGCTTATCACATCACCGCTTTCTTCAAATTGAGTCCCAGTGTAAAACATGCGAAGGAAGTTGTGCAGGATTGGAAGGAGAGCGCAACTGGAGATAATGGGCCTGGGAACATCGCTTCAGTATCAAGATATTCAGGATATACAGGAGATTGGCCATAAGCGAAAAGTCCTGTGAATGTTCGGGGCGGAGGGGATGTTGTTTGGAAACGGCAGACTTTAAAGCGCGTGTGCAGGAAAGTAAAGTTCGATCTTGCTTGTGAGAAGAGCACAAGAAAGATATGTTTGGAGCTGGGTCCTTGAGTCAAACTGGGTGTTGTCAGGATTGTGAAAGCCACTGTGAAAACACAAAAATGAAAACAGGAAATGCTGGAAACATTCAGAAGGGCAGGCAGCATCTGTGGAGAAAGAATCAAAAGTTCAGTTCTAGGACCTTTTTCATCGGAAAATGAGCCGGTTACTATGTGCTAGCGTGGCTGAGCTGCCGAAGGTGCTCGATTTCAACCATGATCTTTGCAGGTACGTGGGTTCGTAATCACGCCGCTTAATTTGGCCTCTTCACCAAAGACCCTTCTTTCCTCAGAAGTGTCGTGTTTTTTTCGCATTGCTGGCATCTGTTAGTTTAAATCAGCGAAGTCTTGATTGCAGCCCAAACTGTTTCTTGCACGGAGGTGTTGAGAGTGTAAGGTGTGATCTACGCCAAGTATTAATCAAAGTGCACAATGGTGCCCTGGTAAACCGAGTATCTCTTATGGTCAGCATAAGATAAAAAAATATGTACCATAATTATGAATTTTTTCTTTGCATCATACTAGGATGTATTATCAGAGAATGTACAGGAGCACATCGATCTGCGTCACGCTCCAGTCGCTTTACATCGCCTCCTACAGCTTTCGGATCGATGAACTAACTGGGACTCGGATTTTAGTGCTGTGGTTCGGCACACGGTCCCACACTGCTGAACTCCCAGCCCCTTCCATCAGCACTCGCTTTCTTTCATACACCGATTGGATTTCAACATGTTGCAGTTCCATCTGAAATATCGAGTGAATCGTATTGCTTGGTATCCCGGCAATTCCCCACGCTCGCCATTACAGTCTTTGGTCCTTCCAGTATCGCTGCACCCAGTGGTAAAAGTTGTTCTTCCACCGAAGTTTGTTTACAGCAGCTGACTGGACATTTTCAAAATTCTCAATTTGGGTGCAGGAGCAGGTCATATTGTACAGTTAGCTTTCTTGTCCTCAGAGTGCACTGATTTGCAATGAGAAAGAAGAAAATAAGAGGGCTTTTATTGTGACCCAGTTCTGACGAAAGCTCATCGACCTGAAACGTTAACTCTGTTTCTCTCCCCACAGATTTTGCCTGACCTGCTGTGAATTTCCAGCATTTTCTGTTTTTATTTCAGATTTCCATCATCCACAGTTTCTTTCTTATGAATAAAAGGGCTTTCTTGGCTTTATTAGTTTCACTCATGCGACGAGGTAGCTGATAGGTTAAGGTGATAGATAGTTAATTCATTTGTGCTCTTCATGCCTGGGTTCGAGTCCCAACCCCATCATTAGTATATTTAAAGCTTTATGTCGTATTCAATGCGCCCGGAAGGCCTGGTTCCAAGTCCCAGTCTTCTCGAAACGGCAGAGTGTGGTTTTTGTATTGCAGGCTGAAACCTGTTCGCTCAAATCAGCAACAGTGGTGTAGTGGTAAAACAAGTATCTCATATGGTGAAATTAAGAGAAAATTGAGTACCATAACTAGTGGGCAAGAAGGTGCCAGATGCAGTATAACGTGAGGTTATTCACTTTGGTTGGAAGAATAGAAAAGCAGATTTTTTTTTATCGATAAGAAATTATTAAATGTTGGCGTTCAGAGAGATTTGGGTGTCCTCCTAGAATATCCTTGTGGGGAGATTTTCTAGTGCTGTTAGGGATGCTATCAACTGGCTTGGCAAGGCGATTAGAACCTGAGTGTAGATTCAGATGGGAGAGAAGCATAACTGGAAATCGAAGGCAGAAAATTAGTAAGTGAAGACAAAGAACGTTGGCAATGCTTGAAGGTATAAACATCAATTCAAGGAATATAGTGAATATGGCAGATGAACTGAGGGCACAGATAGACACGTGGCAGTATGATATCTTAGCGATTACAGAAACATGGCTTAAAGAGGGGCAGGAATGGAAGCTTAACTTTCCTGGTTACGGAGTTTTCAGAGGAAATAGAGAGGGGAAAAAGGAGGGGGTGCAACTTTGGTTGAAGAACCAATTACAGCTGTGAAGAGGGATGATATGTTAGAAAGATCATCAAATGAGGCCATATGGGTTGAGCTAAGGAACAAAAAAGGGGCAGTCACACTACTGGGAGCATAGTTTAGACCCCCAAATAGTCAGAGGGAGATAGAAGAGCAAATAGGTAAGCAAATTTCTGAGAAGTGCAAAAACGATAGGGAGCAATAGTAGAGTATTTCAACTACCCTAATATTAACTGGGATACAAACAGTGTGAAGGGTATAGAGGGCACAAAATTCTTAAATTGCATTCAGGAGAACTTTTTTAGCCAATACGTAGCAAGCCCAACAAGAGAGAAGGCAGTTCTAGATTTAGTTTTAGGAAATGAAGCTGGGCAGGTGGAAGGAGTATCAGTGGGAGAGCATTTTGGTGGTAGTGATCATAATACAGTTAGATTTAAGAAATCATAGAAAAGGAGAAAGATAGAACAGGAGTTAAAGTTCTCAATTGGGGAAAGGCCAATTTTACGAAGCTGTGATGTGATTCAGCAAAAATGATCTGGAAACAGCTACTTGAAGGTAAATCAGTGTCAGAGCAATGGGAGTTATTTAAGGGTGAGATTCAAGGGGTTCAGAGTAACCATGTTACCACAAAGAAAAAGGTTGAGACTGCGAAAACTAGAGCCCCCTGGATGTCAAGGTACATACAGGGTAAGATAAGGCAAGAAAGGGAAGCTTATGTCAGACACCGAGAGCTCAATACTGCAGAAAGCCTAGAGGAGTATAGAAAGTGAAGGGGTGAAAATAAAAAGAAATTAAGAAAGCAAAAATAGAGCATGAAAAAATATTGGCAAGTAAAATCAAGGAAAACCCAAAGATATTTTATAAATGCATTAAGAGCAAGGAAAGAGCAGGGCCTATTAGAGGCCAAAGAGTTAACCTACGTGTGTAGGCAGACGATGTGGGTATGGTTCTTCATGAATACTTTGCTTCTGTCTTCACAAAAGAGAGGGACGATTCAGAGATTGTAGTTAAGGAGGAGGAGTGTGAAATATTTTTTTTATTCGTTCACGGGATGTGGGCGTCGCTGGCAAGGCCGGCATTTATTGCCCATCCCTAATTGCCCTGGAGAAGGTGGTGGTGAGCCGCCTTCCTGAAACGCTGCAGTCCGTGTGGTGACGGTTCTCCCACAGTGCTGTTAGGAAGGGAGTTCCAGGATTTTGACCCAGCGACAATGAAGGAACGGCGATATATTTCCAAGTCAGGATGGTGTGTGACTTGGAGGGGAACGTGCAGGTGGTGCTGTTCCCATGTGGTTGCTGCCCTTGTCCTTCTAGGTGGTAGAGGTCGCGGGTTTGGGAGGTGCTGTCGAAGAAGCCTTGGCGAGTTGCTGCAGTGCATCCTGTGGATGGTGCACACTGCAGCCACAGTGCGCCGGTGGTGAAGGGAGTGAATGTTTAGGGAGGTGGATGGGGTGCCAATCAAGCGGGCTGCTTTATCTTGGATGGTATCGAGCTTCTTGAGTGTTGTTGGAGCTGCACTCATCCAGGCAAGTGGAGAGTATTCCATCACACTCCTGACTTGTGCCTTGTAGATGGTGGAAAGGCTTTGGGGAGTCAGGAGGTGAGTCACTCGCCGCAGAATACCCAGCCTCTGACCTGCTCTCGTAGCCACAGTATTTATATGGCTGGTCCAGTTAAGTTTCTGGTCAATGGTGACCCCCAGGATGTTGATGGTGGGGGATTCGGCGATGGTAATGCCGTTGAATGTCAAGGGGAGGTGGTTAGACTCTCTCTTGTTGGAGATGGTCATTGCCTGGCACTTATCTGGCGCGAATGTTACTTGCCACTTATGAGCCCAAGCCTGGATGTTGTCCAGGTCTTGCTGCATGCAGGCTCGGACTGCTTCATTATCTGAGGGGTTGCGAATGGAACTGAACACTGTGCAGTCATCAGCGAACATCCCCATTTCTGACCTTATGATGGAGGGAAGGTCATTGATGAAGCAGCTGAAGATGGTTGGGCCTAGGACACTGCCCTGAGGAACTCCTGCAGCAATGCCCTGGGGCTGAGATGACTGGCCTCCAACAACCACTACCATCTTCCTTTGTGCCAGGTATGACTCCAGCCACTGGAGAGTTTTCCCCCTGATTCCCATTGACTTCAATTTCACTCGGGCTCCTTGGTGCCACACTCGGTCAAATGCTGCCTTGATGTCAAGGGCAGTCACTCTCACCTCACCTCTGGAATTCAGCTCTTTTGTCCATGTTTGGACCAAGGCTGTAATGAGGTCTGGAGCCGAGTGGTCCTGGCGGAACCCAAACTGAGCATCGGTGAGCAGGTTATTGGTGAGTAAGTGCCGCTTGATAGCATTGTCGACGACACCTTCCATCACTTTGCTGATGATTGAGAGTAGACTGATGGGGCGGTAATTGGCCAGATTGGATTTGTCCTGCTTTTTGTGGACAGGACATACCTGGGCAATTTTCCACATTGTCGGGTGGATGCCAGTGTTGTAGCTGTACTGGAACAGCTTGGCTAGAGGCGCAGCTAGTTCTGGAGCACAAGTCTTCAGCACTACAGCTGGGATGTTGTCGGGGCCCATAGCCTTTGCTGTATCCAGTGCACTCAGCCGTTTCTTGATATCACGTGGAGTGAATCGAATTGGCCGAAGACTGGCTTCCGTGATGGTGGGGATATCGGGAGGAGGCTGAGATGGATTATCCACTCGGCACTTCTGGCTGAAGATGGTTGCAAACGCTTCAGCCTTGTCTTTTGCACTCACGTGCTGGACTCCGCCATCATTGAGAATGGGGATGTTTGCAGAGCCTCCTCCTCCCGTTAGTTGTTTAATTGTCCCCCACCATTCACGACTGGATGTGGCAGGACTGCAGAGCTTTGATCTGATCCGTTGGTTGTGGAATCGCTTAGCTCTGTCTATAGCATGTTGCTTCCGCTGTTTAGCATGCATGTAGTCCTGAGTTGTAGCTTCACCAGGTTGGCACCTCATTTTTAGGTACGCCTGGTGCTGCTCCTGGCATGCTCTTCTACACTCCTCATTGAACCAGGGTTGATCCCCTGGCTTGTTGGTAATGGTAGAGTGAGGAATATGCCAGGCCATGAGGTTACAGATTGTGCTGGAATACAATTCTGCTGCTGCTGATGGCCCACAGCGCCTCATGGATGCCCAGTTTTGAGCTGCTAGATCTGTTCTGAATCTATCCCATTTAGCACGGTGGTCGTGCCACACAACACGTTGGATGGTGTCCTCAGTGCGAAGACGGGATTTCATCTCCACGAGGACTGTGCGGTGGTCACTCCTACCAATACTGTCATGGACAGATGCATTGGTGACAGGTAGATTGGTGAGGACGAGGTCAAGTAAGTTTTTCCCTCGTGTTGGTTCGCTCACCACCTGCCGCAGGCCCAGTCTAGCAGCTATGTCCTTCAGGACTCGGCCATCTCGGTCAGTAGTGGTGCTACCGAGCCACTCTTGGTGATGGACATTGAAGTCCCCCACCCAGAGTACATTCTGTGCCCTTGCTACCCTCAGTGCTTCCTCCAAGTGGTGTTCAACATGGATGGGATAAACATTGTGAGGGAGGAAGTATTAAGGGGATCAGTATCTTTGAAAGTAGATTAATCACCAGGCCCAGATGAAATGTATCCCAGGCTGCTAAAAGAAGCAAAGGAGCAAATAGCCGAGGCTCTGACCATCATTTTCCAATCTACCCTGAATACAGATGTGGTGCCGGAGGATTGGGGGACTGCTAATATTGTACCGTTATTTAAAAAGGGAGAAAGGAATAGGCCGAGTAATTAGGGGCCAGTCAGTCTAACTTCGGTGATGGGCAAATTATTGGAATCAATTATGAGGGATGGGATAAGCCGTCACTTAGAAAGGGACGGATTAATCAAGGACAGTCTGGTGGATTTGATAAAGAAAAGTCGTGCCTGACTAACTTGGTTGATTTTTTTAACAAGGTCCAACATGGCAGACTGGTCAAAGAAGTACAAGCCCATGGGATCCAAGGGAAAGTGGCAAGTTGGATCCAAATTTGGCTTACTGGCAGGAAGCAAAGGGTAATGGCCGACGGGTGTTTTTGTGTCTGGAAGGCTGTTGCCAGTGGAGTTTCGCATAACTCAGTACTAGGTCCGTTGCTTTTTGTGGTATATATTAATGATTTGGACTTAAATATAGGGGGCATGATAAAGAAGTTTGCAGATGATATAAAAATTGGCTACGTGGTTCATAGTTAGGAGGAAAGCTGTAGATTGCAGGAAGATATCAATAGACTGGTCATGTGGGCAGAAAAGTGGCAAGTGGAATTCAATCCGGAGAAGTGTGAGGTAATGCATTTGGGGAGAACAAATAAAGCAAGGGAATACACAATGAATGGAGGATAATGAGAGTTGTGGAGGAAATGAGGGACCTTGGAGTGCATGTCCACAAATCCCTGAAGGTAGCAGGACAGATGGATAAGGTATTATGCGGAGTACGAACATACCTCAGAGTTCTGAAATCTCTCTCCATTTAAATAATATACTGCTTTTTTAATCTATGCCAAAGTGGACAAGTTCACATTTTCCCACATGATACCTCATCTGCCAAATTTTTGCCCACTCACTCACCCAATCTATGTGCCTTTGCAGACTCCTTATATCCTCTTCACAACTTACTTTCCTACCTACTTTTGTGTCATCAGCAAATTTATTGATATAGATGTAAATATTTGAGGCCCCAGCACTGATCCCTGTGGCACTCCACTCGTTACATTTTGCCAACCTGAAAGTGACCCATTTATGACTATTCCCTGGTTCATGTTAGCTAACCAATCCTTTATCCATGCTAATATGTTACCCCCTACACCATGAGCTCTTATTTTGTGCAATAGTATTTGATGTGGCACCTTGTCAAAAGCCTTCTGGAAGTCCGAGTACACCACATCCACAGGATCCCTTTATGCACGTTGCTTGTTACTTCCTCAAAGAACTCTAATAGTCAAACACGATTTCCCTTTCACAAAGCTGTGTTGACTCTGCCTGATTGCATTGAGATTTTCTAAGTGCCCTGCTATAACCCCCTTAATAATATATTCTAGCATTTTCTCTATGACAGATGTTAAGCTAACTGGCCTGTTGTTTCCTGCTTTCTATCTCCCTCCTTTCTTGAATAGAGGTGTTACAATTGCTATTTTCCAAACTGATGGAACCTTTCCAGAATCTAGGGAATTTTGGAAAATTAATACCAATGCATCTACTATCTCTGCAGCCAATTCTTTTAAGACCATAGGATGAAGTCCGTCAGGACCTGGGGTCTTGTCAGCTTTTAGTTCTAATATTTTTTCAGAACCCTTTCCCTTATGATTGTAAATGTTTTAAGTTTCTTCCTCCCTTTCACCTCTTGATTCACAATTGTTTCTGGCATGTTATTTGTATCCTCTACAGTGAAGACGGATGCAAAATATCTGTTCAATTCATCCGCCATCTCTTATTCTCCATTATTAATTCCCCAGACTCACTCTCTGGAGGACCAACGCTCACTTTAATTACTCTTTTCGTTTTTAAATACCTGTAGAAACTCTTACTATCTGTTTTTATATTTCTAGCTAGCTTTCTCTCGTACTCTAATTTCTCCCTCCTTATTATTCTTTTTGTCATTCTTTGCTGTTTTTTATATTCTGTCTAATCTTCTGACCTGCCACTAATCTTCGCAGAAATGTATGCTTTCTCTTTCAATTTGATACTACCTTTAACTTCCTTAGTTAGCCACGGATGGTACATCCTTCCCCGAGAGTCTTTCTTTCTCAATGGATTGTATCTTTGCTGAGTGTTATGAAATATCTCAGTAAATGTCTGCCTCTGCCTCTCTACTGAGCTATCCCTTAACCTAATTTCCTAGTTCACTTTAGCCAGATCTGCGTTCATGCCCTCATAATTGCCCTTATTTAAGTTTAAAACCTACTCTTCTCTCCCTCAAACTGAATACGAAATTAAATCATATTGTGATCACTGCTACCCAGAGGCTCCTTTACAGTGAGGTCATTAGTTAATCCTGTCTCATTATACATTACCAGATCTAGAATAGCCTGCTCTCTGGTTGGCTGTAGAACGTGCTGCTTGAAGAAACTGTCCTGAAAGCACTCTATGAACTCATCTTCCAGGCTACCTTTGCCAGTCAGATTCTTCCAATCTATACGTAGATTAAAATCACCCATGATTATCGCTGCTCCTCTCTTACAAGCCCCCATTATTTCTTCCTATATTCCCTATATCCTACAGTGTGGTCACTGTTCGGGGGCCTATAAACTACTCCTACAAGTGACTTCTTGCCTTTACTATTTCTTATCTCTACCCACACTGATTCTACATCTTGGTCTTTAGAACTAAGGTCATTTCTCTCTATTATACTCATATCATTCTTAATTAACAGAGCTACCCCTCCATGTTTTCCTAGCTTCCTGTCCTTCTGAAATGTCAAGCACCCTTGAATATTCAGGTTCCAGCCTTTGTCATCTTACAGTCATGTCTTGTAATGGCTATCAGATCATACATATTTATTTATGTTTGAGCTGTCCATTCATCCATTCTGTTACGAATGCTACGTGCATTCAGGTACAATTCCTTTAGTGCTGTCTTCTTACTATTTTTTCAACCTCTAGTGCAGTCGGCGAATGTAACCATTCCACGATGCAGTATCCACCATATCCACCAGCGGAGAGAGACATTCCTGTATCAATGTAACCATTGCACTGTGCATATTCACCAGCTGAGAGAAATATTGCTGTATAAATGTAACCATTGCACTGTGCAGTATTCACTAGGGGAGGGAGACATTGCTGTATAAATGTAACCATTGCACTGTGCAGTATTCACTAGGGGAGGGAGACATTGCTGTATAAATGTAACCATTGCACTGTGCAGTATTCACTAGGGGAGGGAGGCATTGCTGTATAAATGTAACAATTGCACTGTGCAGTATTCACTAGGGGAGGGAGACATTGCTGTATAAATGTAACCATTGCACTGTGCAGTATTCACTAGGGGAGGGAGACATTGCTGTATAAATGTAACCATTGCACTGTGCAGTATTCACTAGGGGAGGGAGACATTGCTGTATAAATGTAACCATTGCACTGTGCAGTATTCACTAGGGGAGGGAGACATTGCTGTATAAATGTAACCATTACACTGCAGTATTCACCAGCGGGAGAAACATTCCTGTATTAATTTAAACATTGCACAATGCGGGAATCACCAGGTGAAGGAGCCATTGCTGTATCAACGCAACTAGTGCACTGGGCAGTAGTCACCAGCTAAGAGAGACATTTCTGTCCAAATGCAACTGTCGCACGATGCAGTATTCACCAGCGGAGAGAAACATTGCTGTCTAAATGTAACCATTGCACGGTGCCGTATTCCCAACGGAGAAAGACATTCCTGTATATATGAAACTGTGCAGTATTCACCAGCGGGAGAAAACATTCCTGCATAAATTTTAACACCACACTGTGCAGTATTCACCAGCGGAGAGAAACTTTCCTGTATAAATTCAACCGTCGCACTGTGCAGTATTCAACAGCAGGAGAAACATTACTGCATAAATGTAACCATTGCACTCGGCAGTTTTGACCAGCTGAGAGAGACATTCCTGTATAAATTTAACCATTGCACTGTGCAGTATTCACCAGCGGAAAGAGGCATTCCTGTATAAATGGAGCCATTGCACCATTTTCCGGGTGATCCCAGTGATCGCACAGTGACCCAGTTTTTCTACCGTGTCCCAATGATCCCACAATATCCCAAATTGCCCTGGTGGTCCCACTATGACCCAGTGATCCCACATTGACCCGCAATGATCCCACAGTGACCAATGATCCCACAGTATCCCAGTGATCCCAAAGTGGCCCAGTGATCCAACGTTGACCCAGACACAAATTACGTGAGCCCCATTTGGTGTCGACTGTGATGAAGGCCTCGGTCATTCCCCTCTGGAGACAAAGCTTCTTCTCCAAGGATTCCTCCCCCCAAAATTTCTCTTTCCACATCTTCATGATACAACATTTACACAAAAGAATTCCTCTGGAAGAGAAGAGAGAAAAGTTGGGAAAGACAGAAGCAGACAGAAAGACACTCATGACAGATTGAAGACCACATATTACTTCTCACTCTCAAATATAAGTTTGCAGAGTTTTCTCTCCTGCTTTGCCACTCATTCACTCCCTCTAAAAGGTGCCGGTCCGTCTCCCTGTCCTGGTTAGTGTTTGCTGCAGGGTCCAAAACTGCCGCTGTGTTCGTTTTCTCTTCTGTCCCTGGAGCAGGGGACAAAAAGTCTGGGCATTTCTTGTTACTTCACACCTTTGCAGTTTGTAAAGTTGAACGAACTTTGCCTTTGCTCTTTCTTCTTGTTTTAATTAGCAGTGGGAAAAAGCCTGTAGTTTGTGGGCAACTTACAGTTTGTGACTTTTTGCAGTTAGCCAAATAGTTAAAACAGATTCATGACATTTAAAAGAGCCAAAGCAAAGAAGTTTTTTTTTAAAAAAAACTAACACACAGCAAGATCCCTCACTCAGTTACAGAGACAATTTCTCAACAACATGCATTTTACACAGAAACAAAGCCCAGTTTATAGAGGAGAAGAAGCTAAAGAGGAAAGGATTGAGAGACAATCTTTATACACAACAACAACTTGTATTTATTTAATTATTACCGCAACCACTACAATAACAACCTGTGTGTGTATATATATATATATGTATATATATAACAACTATTACTACAAAGCCCCCGTAAGGGCTGTAGAGAAAGAGCAGATGGGGAAATGGAACTAATTCAACATCCAATTGAAAGTGCCAGCACAGGCACAGTGGGCTGAATGGCCTCCTCTTGTGCCGTTCCTACTATGAAACTATGAACAACATCAACACCACGAACCTGAAACAAAATGGCCAGCAGTAAGGCATTCATCGTACTGGGGGGCAAGCTGGACATCTTACTGAGGGGCAGGGTGGCCAAATTACTGGAGGGGGGTGTGCAGGGAGGCCATATGAAACAAATCGGCCGCCATGAATCTTGAACAAAATGGCCGCCCTGATTCTGAAACAAAATGGCCGACAGTAAGGCGGCCATCTTTCTGAGGGGCAAGGCAGAGCTTGTTATGGTGAGAGACACCGAGAGAGTTCATTTGCTGTTAAATCACGGTTGCCCGATAGTTAAAGATACAAACTGAGTGAGACTGGCACTAGCTGGTGTTTAAC
This sequence comes from Heptranchias perlo, assembly GCF_035084215.1. Taxonomy (NCBI): domain Eukaryota; kingdom Metazoa; phylum Chordata; class Chondrichthyes; order Hexanchiformes; family Hexanchidae; genus Heptranchias; species Heptranchias perlo. The sequence goes on along the minus strand of NC_090326.1, from coordinate 274,892 downwards.
ACAAAGACAGAGGTGCTGCCAAGGAAGTGAAAGGTGAGGTTGGAGCAGTCGTGTTGGATCTGTGTCTCTCCCCACTCAACTTCTGCCCAGCTTTTAAAGACCTTTTTAACACAGAATCCCGCCTCTGGGCGGTGACTGATCAACAATAGATTCCTACAGATACAACCCACCATTGATTCACACTTCACTTGTTTTCTCTCAGTGTCCACAATGTAACCAAGTTCAGTCGGCAGGTGTTCAAACCACCTCTCGCCCTCCTGGAATCGTTCTTGTTGCTATGGTGATCTATCCTCTGCTGTGTGATCATTTACAATGTTCCATTAACGATCCGTTTGAAGTGTTATTTTCCTTCAGACATGCTGAAGCCGATTTAGTCTCAGGCTTGCGTTTATCAGATGAATTTTTACTACACAGAGCAGCTGGGAAGCTCCTGCAGTGAGTAATGGTCAGGGTCAGGGACACAAGACTGAGGGACTTTATTGTGCAGCCTCCAGGCATCACCTTTAGAAATGTCTAAATTAAATCCACAAGAGTAATACCCCAGAACAAACATGAACTGTCTGTCCTGCTCCATCTGCTGCTGTTCTGCTGGTCAGCACTCTCACACTCTCCAGGCTGATCACACAGTGTGTTTGGTTATTTAATGCTTTCTGGGTTCTATTCTCACTCCTGTCTCGACCCTCTCGTCACTTTATTTGTTTGTCCGTCTTTCATTGTGTCTGTTCTCTGTTTATATCGTTTATCTCTGTTTATTTTCTGTGTGTTTTTCTATCTTGTTATTTCCACTTTTACTTCTACACTTTCTAATTCTTTGTCAGTCTCTCTCTCTCGTTCCAAATATGTCTGCTTGCTCTCTCTCATTATCTATCTATCTATCTATCTATATATATATGTATAATGCTTTCTTTTTTTCTCTATTTATTTTTCTCTCCAGTCTTAATAACTCTCTTTATTTCTCTCCATCTCCGTCTAATTCTGTCTCTGCCCCTCTTTGTTTCTATCTCTCTCACACACTTCCCTTTTATGTGAATCTGTCTTAATTTACTGCGCCTTTTTGTTATATTTCTTTTGTCCATGTGTTCTCTCTCCGTCTGTCTGTCTTTGTCTGTTCCCTTCTCACTGCCTCTCTCGCTCCCTGTCTCTCTCTCTGTCTAGCTTACTATGTCTCCATTTCTCTCTGTCCCTCACTGTCTCTCTCTCTCTATCTCTGTCTCTCTCTCTCCCTCCCATTTTCTCTCTCTCTTGTCTCCCTCTCTTTCTCGCTATCTCCCTCTCTCTGTCCCTCTCTCTCCCTTTCCCTTGTCTCTCTCTCTGCCTCGTTCTCTCTGCCTCCCTGTCTATCTCTGCCCATATCTCTCTTTCTCTCTGTGCATCTCTCTTTGTCTTTCTCTCTTGCTGTCTCTCTCTCTGTCTCTCACCCTCTTTCTCTCTCACTCTGTCTCTCTCTATCTTTCTGAATCACTATCTCACTCTCTCTCCCTCCCTCTGTGTCTCTCTCCCCGTCTCTCTCTCTCTCTTTCTGTCTCTCTCTCAGCCTCTCCGTCGCACTCACTGCCTCGCTCTCTGTCTCTCACCCTCTGTTTCTCTTTCACTTTGTCTTACTCTATCTTCCTGAATCACTATCTCGCCTTCTCTCTCATTCTATCTCTGTTTGTCTCTCTCTTTCCCTCCCTCTCTCTCCATTTATTCGGAGTGCACCCATTCTGATCAGACCCACAGCAGAGCCAGCTTTGATTATCAGCTTTGCCTGTTTTGTCAGGGGGCCATTTAATTGAGCTCTTTGTTGTCTCCATTTTGAGCAACAATTCATGTGTCGCTTGCAGAGTAAATCCCGCCTCAATAGGTCAGATTATCAAAAAAAATATCAGAATCAGATTTAAGATCATTTCAGGGCTCTGTGCTGTTAATATAAAATGTACTTTCCCTCCCCTGTGAAGTGTAGGGGATGGAGGGGGTATTTCACCGCGTTCTTCAGCTCCTCTCTGAATTTAGGTCAGGACATAAATAGAATCATAGAATCATAGAATCATCGAAGTTTACAACATGGAAACAGGCCCTTCGGCCCAACATGTCCATGTCGCCCAGTTTATACCACTAAGCTTGTCCCAATTGCCTGCACTTGGCCCATATCCCTCTATACCCATCTTACCCATGTAACTGTCCAAATACGTTTTAAAAGACAAAATTGTACCCGCCTCTACTACTGCCTCTGGCAGCTCGTTCCAGACACTCACCACCCTTTGAGTGAAAAAATTGCCCCTCTGGACCCTTTTGTATCTCTCCCCTCTCACCTTAAATCTATGCCCCCTCGTTATAGACTCCCCAAACTTTGGGGAAAGATTTTGACTATCTACCTTATCTATGCCCCTCATTATTTTATAGACTTCTATAAGATCACCCCTAAACCTCCTACTCTCCAGGGGAAAAAGTCCCAGTCTATCCAACCTCTCCCTATAAGTCAAACCATCAAGTCCCGGTAGCATCCTCGTAAATCTTTTCTGCACTCTTTCTAGTTTAATAATATCCTTTCTATAATAGGGTGACCAGAACTGTACACAGTATTCCAAGTGTGGCCTTACTAATGTCTTGTACAACTTCAACAAGACATCCCAACTCCTGGATTCAATGTTCTGACCAATGAAACCAAGCATGCTGAATGCCTTCTTCACCACCCTATCCACCTGTGACTCCACTTTCAAGGAGCTATGAACCTGTACTCCTAGATCTCTTTGTTCTATAACTCTCCCCAACGCCCTACCATTAACGGAGTAGGTCCTGGTCCGATTCGATCTACCAAAATGCATCACCTCACATTTATCTAAATTAAACTCCATCTGCCATTCATCGGCCCACTGGCCCAATTTATCAAGATCCCGTTGCAATCCTAGATAAACTTCTTCACTGTTCACAATGCCACCAATCTTGGTGTCATCTGCAAACTTACTAACCATGCCTCCTAAATTCTCATCCAAATCATTAATATAAATAACAAATAACAGCGGACCCAGCACCGATCCCTGAGGCACACCGCTGGCCACAGGCCTGCAGTCTGAAAAACAACCCTCTACAACCACCCTCTGTCTTCTGTCGTCAAGCCAATTTTGTATCCAATTGGCTACCTCACCTTGGATCCCGTGTTTGTGCAGGAACTGAGAAGCTGCAGCATCTTTGATGTTTGTTGTGTGAGATAAACAGGGTCAGTGTAGGAGTAATAAGTCTGAGTGTCTGTGATTCGCATAAAAATGTAAACGACAACCCAAGTCACCCATAACAATATAAAACTGCCCGATATACTGAAGAGTAAAATGATGGATTTCTTTCGGTTCTCCATCTCTGGGTCCTTGTGATTCTCTCCATTGCTGCGGCCCCGGAGTCCCCTGCGGACTCGACTGGACATTAAAATACGCCTGACCGTCAGAACATTGAGCAGCAAAATCAGACAGAACGGGAGATAAAGGGTTAAAATTAGGTCAAACATCTCAAATGCGGCCCATGCGGGCGAAGTAAAGAAGCTCGGTTTACTCACACAACCCCAGGGAACATTATCAATTATATCTTTAGGTTTATATATAAAGTATACGGGAACATTCTCTGAACAGCCCAGCACACTCACTGCTCCCAGAACCACAGTCCCCGTTCTCTCGGTGCAATATTTAGTTTTCAGTTTCTCCCAACAAATGGCCACAAATCGATCAAAGGTGAAAGCGACTGTGAACCAGACCGTGACTGCAGCACCTAAGAACGTAATAAAACTACACACGGGAGTAATGTCCAGAAATGACCCTTGGAGATAAATGGCACCAATTCCCCCCAGTATCACATTCATGATAACGACCAGGAGATCGGCCACTGCCATTCCCACCAGGGAGACACTGATACATTTGGAGAGACCGCACTTTCCTCGGGACAGGATCACAATCGCCACCAAGTTAACTGGAAGAGAGAGAACAGGAAGCAGAGAAATTACTGATCAGACCTGGAGCCAGAGCAGCAGTTTGAGAGGATCTGGGGTGAAATTTCCAGCTTTGTTGCTGCATCGAAGGGTGGAAAGTGATTCATTGACCTGGGCAGCGCTTTCAGGCAGAGAGATGTTTTTAAACACAATGATCAATAATGAATTGGGAGATGGATACAGAAAGTGAATAAAGTGAGTACCGGATCCACTGGAAGGGCTGAGTGAGGGCGCAGTGCCGCTGGGGAAGGGAGAAGGGGATTTACACACCCGGAATCAGCGGATTAAAGCCGGATTTGGGCTCCAGACGAAGGGGGAAAGAGACCGAAGGGTCTGGAAGGTGAGGGGACAGGGGAAGGTGCAGCTGGTTTGTTGCTCTGGGTTAAGAGAGCTGACAGGGGCTGGAACTAAATGGGAAAGACAGCTGGAGACCGGGTCAGTGAGTGAGATTGGGGGAGAGACCAGGAAAAGGACATGTAGGAGCTGGAGGGGAGTCAGGAGCAGATGGTTTGTGAAAGCGGATAAACTGAAGCAACGGATGAGGAGACAGAGGATTCAATGCAGTAGGAGGAGAGGCTGGGATGCGCAGGGAGAAACTGCAGCAGAGTGTTGGAGGGAATCTAATCTATAGGTCCCACTAATGACGATCCGGATTCTTTCCCCTCAGTCTGGTTCAGTAAAAACTGAAGTCGAATTCATTTTAAAGTTCAACACAATTTTAATAGCAGGTCTTAGTCTGTAGCTTCAATTCAGATTCCTGAGAGAATCCGAACGATTCTAACAGAATAAGGAGACAAAGACAAAGACAAAAACTCATACCTTTATACAGATCGATAGGGGTTGGAACATCATTAACACAAGAGTCAACACCAATCATAAGCCGGGCACAGGTTGCCATGCGAGGTTACATTATTGCCGGCCAATCATAGATCGTCCATGTGCTGACCATGTTGCTGTTAGACATCAAAGGGGATACTTCCTCACCTTCCAACCTGGAATGTTCTTCCCTGTTCCTTCTGTTCCTTATCTCCCAACTTGGAATGTCTTTCAACTTTGGCTAAGCTCGTTACCTATATTGATCTGCCAGAAACATGGAGACATTCAGACCAGTCCTTGAATCACATCAAAGAATCTACATCAATGCAAACCTGCTGACTACACAAACATATGGCCCAGCAGGAGGCCAGGCCACCTGTACCAATCTCAGTTACTGACTAATTAACCCTTTCTAACCATTTTGCATTCTGCGTCTTTGCCACGTAGGCATCTTAATATTTTACCGAATACTGACCACGTAGGGATTCTCATTCCCCCCTTTTATCGTTTTATGATAACCAATTATTACGGTGCTCACTGGTTCTGCAGGTTCTGCAGCGCAGCAACATTTAAGTAAGCAATAAACTATAAGAATTATAACAATGAATATGACTAGCCCTTGAACTAGAGAAGTCCCAATAGAACACAGACATGTTTCATCAATACGCCTTTGTACTCTTATCTGTTCTCAGGAACAGACTCCTTCTAAACATCTCTCAAGTAAGCTGCGAATGTCCTTGGTCAGCTAAACCTATTCATGTTAATTTGAAAAGGCTAACATAGTCAAATATCCTATGGTGCTTTATATTTTGTTTCCAGCCTAACTAGACTGAATGGTACCTTTCAGACCATTTTATACCTGTGAATTGGTGCCCTCCCCATTATATCCTTTAATCCAAATTCTCCCTACAATATCCCGTTAGATGCTGTACCTCATCTTAACCAGATTCCCTTCGTGTTGGCCACCAGTCCGGGTGGAAGAGAGGCAGAGCATCTGATAATCCTATCAAACTATAATTGTCTTCCCTTTTACATGCACCTTACCCCAGCGGGTGCTACTCCCGGTACCATTAAGATGTTTTCTTAGTTGAAACCACAGAGACAATGGGGACATTCTCACCCAGGCTCTATTTTACTATCTTTGCCAAACCCTTCATCCTCTGCTTACATTTATTACATGCAATGAAAATCAAGAAGCACATTACAACAAACTGCACTATGACTAATACATATGAAATTAATCTAATCCAAAGATGGATCTGTATATTCAGTCCCAAATTCCAGAGGTCATTTCACCAGGTGGTGACTTCAATTTGGTCAATGTCATGCTTAATGTTGTTATTGTCCTGTTGTAGGTTATAATAAACCTTCTGGGAGAGGCGTATCTCCATTCGCAATGCTTTCAAGTATTTAGGCAACAGGGGTGTCAGATACCCAAATGTGTCCTGATATGCTTTTAAGTCCTTTCTGACATTCTCAGAAACTTGTAAGGTGGTGAGGTTATGTCGGTGTATCTCTACCAGTTCCTCGGGTCCAATCCGAACCAGGACTTCAGAAATGGAGTAGAATTCTGGACTTAAAATATCACAAGTTAGATTGGCATATTTAAACGTTTTCAAATTAGTTGTAACACAATATTCGCCCTCTCCGGCATATGCCACTTAAGTGGGTTTTAGATCCGCCTCTAGGGCCTCCATGGTACAGTTAATATCCGGATTGGTACCGGTATTATTAAACCCACACTGTGCCTCTAGGCTGTGTCCAACACTATGTGGACACACAGTGACAGCATGTCTAGTAACACATCCCTTTAATTTTGTTCCAGCCAATCAGCTTAAATCTACATCCTCTAGTTCTTGAACCCTCTGCTAGGGGAAACAGGTACTTCCTGTCTACTTTATCTGGGCCCCTCATAATCTTGTAATTTTGTATCCATCATGCGGATATCTTCTAAATATTGTTTCTCCCAATTTTATTGTTAACTGATGGGAACCTAACCCTGAATTTTGGAAATCCAAATTACTGTGTCCCTCTTTACTTTAATTTCAGTCCTTTTGATTGATACCAGTGTTTCCTGACTGTTTCATTAATTGGTTGGTTTCTCTATGGACCATGTGTCAGTGCCTTGTTTAAATGGATTTCTCACTCGCCTGGACCACATTAACCATTTTCCTGTTGTACTGTTGTCAAGTAACTGAGCCTGTCTGAGACTCATTCTTCAATGTATCTTCTTCATGTATCTCCGTATACTAGCAGCATCTCATAGGAATGAGCTTAGTGTTCTTGGATATTAACTTTCTGCTGGCCAGTCTCTTCTTCCTCATGGTATTTCCGAACATTTTCCATGGCACACATCATATGTCCTGTAGGATTCAGTCCTGTAAAAGCAACTGGTTTGTTTAAAGAGTGGTTGCAATAGCTCACCAGGCCATAGGCCTTTGTAATCATGTTCTTCATCCTGATCTCTGTTTCAGATGATGGCAACATACATTTGTATCTTTTATGTCCACTGCAGCCATTCTTAGGTTTTCAGGTTATCTTATCAAAAAGATCAGGGGTGTCTAGAGCGCTTATCTCCCCCTGCATGGTCCCGATGTCAGGGTAGTGGCCAGGCTATTGAGTGTAGTTTTCTCATTATTCATTATAGGCAAGGACACAAATATCTCCACGAGAAAGCTATCAATTTACTATTCTCAACTACACTTTCCTGACTTCCACTAGATTGTATATTTATGCCAGATTGATTTTTTTATTATGCCCAATTCAATGACTTTAGAGAAATTCCCATATCACCCCACCTCGAGCACTCTGTCTTGGAAGACAACAAATAGGTTAAAACAAAACAAATCAAAATGTTTTCAAAAGAAGAGAATCAGGTTGATATCACCACGCTGTGACATTAGGTATCCACTGATGTCTGCAGCTAAAGTCTTAAATCTTTAACACTGGATCGTTTCCTGCACCAAATTTCTCCAGCAAAGGTTGCACCGTAACTTTGTAACTACTCTTGGTAATCCTGCACCATCAACACTCACGTGGTCCAAAAAAAACCAGGGTCACCTGTTTTAAAAGAAACACAGAAAATCCATTGCGGCTCTTCTTGAGAGCCCAAGTGATTAATTTGTCAAATCTTCATTTATTATTTATTTATCCAAAGGAATAATCCCTTTACCCGAAACAAATTCAGAAAACAAAACAGGAGAGAGAAATTGCCTAGTCCCTCTCTCGCTCTCTCTCTGAAGCACGCAGCCTGTCTGAAATAAACACTGTCTCTCCCACATACAGATGTACGCAGGGCTGCAGACTGGAATTTCTAACTCCAAGTCCTAATCTCTGTGTTTTCAAGATGTAACCACATTAAGCAGATATCATTAGCAGCCGCCTGCTAAGATACGTTATATTCCTCTTTTATTAATTTATTAATGGTTTGGGCATGTGTTTCTAGCACTGTAGCTATCCTTTGCAAAGGTATGGTCAGCATTTAATCCTCAGACAATTCCTTATCTGTATTTTCATTTATTTTTTAATATATCTTTAATGCGAAACCCTAAATCTCTGACCTTTTGATCTAATGTTGCCAAATCAATGGTGTTAACAACTGAGGCAAAGGCAGTTGCTATATCACTTATCACAGATCTTTACGTCTCCATATTTGCCTATCTCTTTTTACGATGTCCACCTCCATTCCATGTGGCTCTTTGTTTTAACACTTGAGTTAGGAGGTGTTGATCTAATTGTTGAGTTTTCTTAGCATTCTCAATGCGAGTTATATAATTTGTCAGGGAAGGTCTCCCCTCTTTGGTCAGATCTTGTATTCTACTATTAATTTCAAATAAAATTGAATCGCCCCAGAACTTGTCAAAACTTCCTTATCATACTGTGGCAGGGTAAAACTGATAGGCATTTAGTACCCTGTGTCAGTACATAGCTCAAGTAATGGACTCCCAATTGTCTAACCTATGCTTCCTTTTCATATGATTTGTTTTACATTCCTTTCTTATCAATTTTTCACTGTAGCGTGAAAACTTATATCTCAGTCAATTGTAGCCTTTGGCATTTCCGAGTGATTGGGACAATTTTACTAATATAACCTATACCAATTGTTACCTCATGTTCACCTGTGTTCTGGGCAAGCCTCAGACAGTTCTCAACGACGGGGTCATTTCTATCTGTTTGAACTGCTCTTGGCATGACAGTCTGGCTTCTTGGGATGGAAGGGGTTAATATTAACTTGCTCTTGTGGTAGGAGTAACTTGATCCTTCTCCCTTTGAGATTAAGTTTCCACCTTCAAAATTTCTCTTCACACAGGTTTGACTGATTTTTTTACTTCTCACATTTGTGGATTGCTTTGTACTATATTTTTGCACACTATTTTTTCACATTCTTTTAGTGGATGTGATTATAATCAACGCTCCGAGCTGTTCCAGCTTTCCGACTTTTCCTATCACAGTGATAACAGATAGTTTTTTTAATCTATCCCGTTAATTTTTAACCTCTTTTTAAACCACAGCCAATCACAAAATAAACATTCAAAATGCCAATTTTTTGAAGATCCCATGTCTGGAATTTAACATGCCCACACTTTATAAGAACCAGAATTTAATAGGTCACTTAACCTCAATAACTCCAATTTTAATTCAGCAGTATCAGAATTAAACACACGACAAGACAGATACATTACACAAAGGAAGAAAACACGTAAGACACAGTAAGAAGGGGGCGTGGCCCACAACACCGACAAAAAAAAACACTGATCAAGACAGGCTTTTTAAAGGGACAGTACACTTAAACAACAGAACCTTTCTTTTTCGGGTCTCTGTCTTTTAAACATTTGTCTAGTCACTTAATTCTATCCATTTTTTTTTTACAATACTGTCTCCATAAAGCAATTAGTTCTTTGGCTGTGGTACCTCTGTTATTTTTCCAAATTAATTCCTGAGCCTTTTTGGCGGCATCTAAGTTTTTAGTCAGTGATATTTTGATCACTAGTTCCTGTTTATATCCAATCACCAGGAACTTAAACCCTGACTACCCTCAGTGATATTAACCACTGACCTACCGCTTACAAGTTATTCCCTCAGTACGTACGCTGACCCTCAGCCGGAGCTGACCCTCAGTGATATTCGACCACTGACCTCTTCCTGCTATTTCTGTGTATTCGCCAGACTGACCTGAATCTTGTAAGGACGCCACACGAGTGTTAGCGATTGGACGATTCGTCGTCAGACTGACGGATTGGAGGAAAACCGATGTAGTAAATTAAGACGACTTACATCGGGGCGCCATTTCCTTCCTCCGTGTCTGAGACAATCCGCCTCTTACTCCGCGAACTCTCGGTGAACGACCGTTAAGATCCCCGTACGGGGCTACCAAATGACGATCCGGATTCTTTCCCCTCAGTCTGGTTCAGTAAAAACTGAAGTCGAATTCATTTTAAAGTTCAACACAACTTTAATAGCAGGTCTTAGTCTGTAGCTTCAATTCAGATTCCTGAGAGAATCCAAACGATTCTAACAGAATAAGGAGACAAAGACAAAGACAAAAACTCATACCTTTATACAGATCGATAGGGGTTGGAACATCATTAACACAAGAGTCAACACCAATCATAAGCCGGGCACAGGTTGCCATGCGAGGTTACATTATTGCCGGCCAATCATAGATCGTCCATGTGCTGACCATGTTGCTGTTAGACATCAAAGGGGATACTTCCTCACCTTCCAACCTGGAATGTTCTTCCCTGTTCCTTCTGTTCCTTATCTCCCAACTTGGAATGTCTTTCAACTTTGGCTAAGCTCGTTACCTATATTGATCTGCCAGAAACATGGAGACATTCAGACCAGTCCTTGAATCACATCAAAGAATCTACATCAATGCAAACCTGCTGACTACGCAAACATATGGCCCAGCAGGAGGCCAGGCCACCTGTACCAATCTCAGTTACTGACTAATTAACCCTTTCTAACCATTTTGCATTCTGCGTCTTTGCCACGTAGGCATCTTAATATTTTACCGAAAACTGACCACGTAGGGATTCTCATTAACACAATCCAACTAAACAGTTCATTTCTGGGGTTATTGGTGTCAGAGAACCTGTGGTGGGTATAAAATGCGTTCAATAAATTTACTTTCTACATTCAATTGAAATTAAATTTAAAAGTATTAATTAAATCACCTCTTCGTTTATTGAATTCAGCCGATCTTTAAAAATAGAGTATCCGAATAATTGACCATGATGAAGAAATTACTGATTCTATTCTTGAAGTAAATTATAATTATGTTTAGTTTTAAGTTGGAAAACAAGGAACATTCACAAAAACAGACTGAGGCCCTGACAGGGATATAAATATGAGGAGCGAGTCCCACAATAAAAACTCACCCAATCTGATCACATCATAATAAAACTTGACCTCCTCTTGGGAAATAAGGAAGGGCAGGTGACAGAAGTGTTAGTGAGGGATCACTTTGGGACCAGTGATCATAATTCCATTAGTTTTAAGATAGCTATGGAGAATGATAGGTCTGACCCAAAAGTTAAAATTCTAAATTTGGGAATGGCCAATTTTGATGGTATTGGACAGGAACTTTCAGAAGTTGATTGGGAGAGTCTGTTGGCTGGCAAAGGGACGTCTGGTAAGTGGGAGGCTTTCAAAAGTGTGTTAACCAGGGTTCAGGGTAAGCACATTCCTTATAAAGTGAAGGGCAAGGCTGGTAGAAGTAGGGAACCTTGGATGACTCAGGAGATTGAGGCCCTAGTCAAAAAGAAGAAGGAGGCATATGACATGCATAGACAGCTGGGATCAAGTGGATCCCTTGAAGAGTATAGAGATTGCCAGAGTAGAGTTAAGAGAGAAATCAGGAGGGCAAAAAGGGGACATGAGATTGCTTTGGCAGATAAGGCAAAGGAGAATCCAAAGAGCTTCTACAAATACGTAAAGGGCAAAAGAGTAACTAGGGAGAGAGTAGGGCCTCTTAAGGATCAACAAGGTCATCTATGTGCGGAACCACAAGAGATGGGTGAGATCGTAAATGAATATTTTACATCGGTATTTACGGTTGAGAAAGGCATGGATGTTAGGGAACTTGGGGAAATAAATAGTGATGTCTTGAGGAGTGTACATATTACAGAGAGGGAGGTGCTGGAGGTCTTAATGCGCATCAAGGTAGATAAATCTCCGGGACCTGATGAAATGTATCCCAGGACGTTATGGGAGGTTAGGGAGGAAATTGTGGGTTCCCTAGCAGAGATATTTGAATCATCGACAGCTACAGGTGAGGTGCCTGAAGATTGGAGGGTAGCAAATGTTGTGCCTTTGTTTAAGAAGGGCGGCAGGGAAAAGCCTGGGAACTACAGACCGGTGAGCCTGACATCTGTAGTGGGTAAGTTGTTAGAGGGTATTCTGAGAGACAGGATCTACGGGCATTTGGAGAGGCAGGGACTGATTAGGAACAGTCAGCATGGTTTTGTGAGTGGAAAATCATGTCTCATGAATTTGATTGAGTTTTTTGAAGGGGTAACCAAGAAGATAGATGAGGGCTGTGCAGTAGACGTGGTCTACATGGACTTTAGCAAAGCCTTTGACAAGGTACCGCATGGTAGGTTGTTACATAAGGTTAAATCTCACGGGATCCAAGGTGAGGTAGCCAATTAGATACAAAATTGGCTTGACGACAGAAGACAGAGGGTGGTTGTAGAGGGTTGTTTTTCAGACTGGAGGCCTTTGACCAGTGGTGTGCCTCAGGGATCGGTGCTGGGTCCGCTTTTATTTGTTATTTATATTAATGATTTGGATGAGAATTTAGGAGGCATGGTTAGTCAGTTTGCAGATGACACCAAGATTGGTGGCATTGTGGACAGTGAAGAAGGTTATCTAGGATTGCAACGGGATCTTGATAAATTGGGCCAGTGGGCCGATGAATGGCAGATGGAGTTTAATTTAGATAAATGTGAGGTGATGCATTTTGGTAGATTGAAACGGGCCAGGACCTACTCCGTTAATGGTAGGGCGTTGGGGAGAGTTATAGAACAAAGAGATCTAGGAGTACAGGTTCATAGCTCCTTGAAAGTGGAGTCACAGGTGGATAGGGTGGTGAAGAAGGCATTCAGCATGCTTGGTTTCATTGGTCAGAACATTGAATCCAGGAGTTGGGATGTCTTGTTGAAGTTGTACAAGACATTAGTAAGGCCACACTTGGAATACTGTGTACAGTTCTGGTCACCCTATTATAGAAAGGATATTATTAAACTAGAAAGAGTGCAGAAAAGATTTACTAGGATGCTACCGGGACTTGATGGTTTGACTTATAGGGAGAGGTTGGATAGACTGGGACTTTTTCCCCTGGAGAGTAGGAGGTTTAGGGGTGATCTTATAGAAGTCTATAAAATAATGAGGGGCATAGATAAGGTAGATAGTCAAAATCTTTTCCCAAAGTTTGGGGAGTCTATAACGAGGGGGCATAGATTTAACGTAAGAGGGAAGAGATACAAAAGGGTCCAGAGGGGCAATTTTTTCACTCAAAGGGTGGTGAGTGTCTGGAACGAGCTGCCAGAGGCAGTAGTTGAGGTGGGTACAATTTTGTCTTTTAAAACGTATTTGGACAGTTACATGGGTAAGATGGGTATAGAGGGATATGGGCCAAGTGCAGGCAATTGGGACTAGCTTAGTGGTATAAACTGGGCGACATGGACATGTTGGGCCGAAGGGCCTGTTTCCATGTTGTAAACTTCTATGATTCTATGATAACTCCTTCAAGTAACATTTTCTATGTTTAATTGTACTGGAAGTTTCAGCAGTTCATTCTGATGAATTATTCACACCACAGCCTCTCGCTTTTCACCCTCTCTCTCACTCACTCTACTCTCTTTCTCAAGTCCATTTTCATATCCGATTAAATCCTCTCATCCTGTGCCTGCATTCTGTTCACCAGCCCCGTGTCCCACCGATCCTATTCTCAGTGTCCGTTTGTTAAATAGTGAAGCCTCTGTGGAATAGTTTACTGTTTCTACAGATCATCCAAGTCTCCAGCTGTTCACCTACACTGTTCACTTCATCTACAAATCATGGAATAAACAGAATCAAATGCCTCCTCCAGACAGAGCTCACAATAAATGAGATTCCTTCTCCTGTATTTATAAAGTAAAGGGACAGATGGCAGGATTGTTCAATTAACAAAATGCCAAAATCACATTTATAATCTACAGATAAATAGAAGGGCTCCTGATTCCAACAGATACACTGCAAACTGAGACAACAGAACATCAAAACATTTCATTTTACAATGAAGTCCAGTGACAATCAGTGAATTCATTCACAGTGAAGCAGAGAATTTGATGTGAGTCAGCAGTAAACTCAGTTCAGTTGCCTGATATCTGAAGCGGCCTTAGATACACACATAAGGAAATAATATTTCATAACAGTGATAACCAATAAATACATTAAAATTCCAGTTAAACTGAAGCATGTTATTGGGGAGGGAGCACATTGCACTGCCTCCTCGAAACACTGAGACCGTGAGCTGTCTCATTATCAATCAATGAAAACACACTGATTGGACTTAAACGCAGGGGGCATGATTAAGAAATTTGCAGATGATGCAAAGGTAGACCTATGGTTTATAGTGAGGAGGAAAGCTGTAGACTGCAGGAAGATATCAATGGGCTGGTTAGATGGGCAGAAAAGTGGCAAATGGAGTTCAATCCGTGAGGTAATGCATTTGGGGAGAGCAAACAAGGCAAAGGAATATACAATAAATGGGAGGATATTGAGAGGTGTCGAGGAAGTGAGGGATCTTGGAGTGCATGTCCACAGATCCCTGAAGATAGTAGGAATGGTAGATAAGGTGGTTAAGAAGGCATATGGGATACTTTCCTTTATTAGCTGAGGCATAGAATATAAAAGCAGGAATGTTATGCTGGAACTGTATAAAACACTAGTTAGGCCACAGCTTGAGTACTGTGCACAGTTCTGGTCACCACATTACAGGAAGGATGTGATTGCACTAGAGAGGGTGCAGAGGAGATTTACGAGGATGTTGCCAGGACTGGAGAATTTTGGCTATGGTGACTGCTTGGACAGGCTGGGGTTGTTTTCCTTGGAACAGAGGAGGTAGAGGGGTGATTTAATCGAGGTGTACAAAATTAGGAGAGGACTAGATAGGGTGGATAGGAAGGACCTATTTCCCTTAGCAGAGGGGTCAATAACCAAGGGGCATAGATTTAAAGTGATTGGTAGAAAGATCAGAGGGAAAATTAGGAATTCTTTTCACCCAGGGGGTGGTGGGGGTCTGGAACTCACTGCCTGAGAGGGTAGTAGAGGTAGAAACCCTCAACTCATTTAAAAAATACCTGGATGTGCACTTGAAGAGCCGTGACCTGCAGGGCTACGGACCAAATGAGGGAAATTGGGATTCGGCTGGGTGGCTCGTTTCTCAGACGATGCAGATACGATGGGCCGAATGGCCTGCTTCCGTGCCATAAATGTTCTATGATTCTATGATTCTAAAATATATTCCAGAACAAGTTAGTTCCACAACTAGAAACAGTTAACAGCTCCTGATGGTCTGATACTAGCTCTTAGCCCAGATATCTGATTCCAATACATTCAGTACAGAAAATAATCCAGTAACAATGCCAGGGTTAGATATACAAAGGTCACTACAGATAATGTCAGGGTTAGATATACAAAGGTCACGACAGATAATTGCTTCAAAACCAAACGTTTAGAAGCTAAGGAGATACCATTATTCAACAATCCATTCAGTACAGAGAATGATCCAGTAACAATGCCAGGTTTGGATATACAAAATGTATTACAGATATGCTGCAGCTCCTACAAGACCGAAGGAGCAGAGACTGAACACATTCCTTCATACAACCGATGGAACAGACAGGTGACAATGTAAAACATGGTGGGAGAAAAAATAATTTGTCAAGTACAGCAGCAGAGTTAACACGGATTTACAGCATTAACAGCTGAGATAACGGCTTACCCGGAACTCCAACTGCTGCAAGAACAGGATAATAAATGTCTTCTATCTGATGGATTACTGGATATTCCATTTCTGTGCGATGCAGAGACATCTCTTGGCCTGGAAACCACAACTCCGGCAGGCACCCTGAGCTGCTCCATTCCAACGAGCCCTGATTTATACAGGGGACAAGTATCCACTGACACGGTTATACCCCTGATCATTGCTGTTAGTTACAGTTACTTGAACAAACAGATTACAGCAGCAGCTTTGACTCTGATATGAATAATGTGGTGGATATATCACAAACATCTCAAAGTCCAGCACATTATTTAATCAGACCTCTCTCGGGAATAAAGTTAAAATCTGTGCTCATACAGGACTGATCCAACAATAATGAGCGGTTTCATTTACAGTTTCCATATAATTGTATGGACCATGTTCACTCCTGGCGATTCATTTATAATTTTACCGATTCTCCACAGTGTGGACAGAATCCAGGGACACAAGCAGACCCATTTCACTCTGTTCCTGCAGTTTCCCAGTTAAAATATGAATTGTGATCCTCTGACACGGGGACAGTTAGAGAGCAGGCTGAGGATTTCATCCTCGAAATGTCTCTGGGTGATATTAGGGGACAGACACTGAACGTGCCCCACTGACATTCCTATCTCTGCTATTTTACTGCAGATATTTAGTTGTTTATTCTACATTGGTTAACGGCTGCAGTAAAATTGGCCCTTCCTCAGCCCATTGCCATTGAAACCCTCATCAATACCTCTGTCTCCTCCAGACTCCATTCCTCCAATTCACTCCTGACCGGCCACCCAACCTCCACCCTCCATAAACGGGAGCTCGTCCAAATCTCTGTTGCCCGTGTCCAACCAGCACCAGGTCCTGCTCGGCCTCACTGACCCTCACTGGCTCCCAGTTCCATATCCCTTACATATAAAATTCTCATCCTTGTGTTTAAATCCCTCCATGACCCACCCCTCCCCATCTCCACACCTACAGCTAACCCACCCTGTGACCTCCTCATTCATCGGACACTGGTCTCTTTTGGTGGGACTCCCCTCGCTCGGTTCCACTCACCTATCTGATCAGAGCCAGGAGAGGCTTCTCTTCCCACCCTATCACCATTATCTCTGATGTTTCTAAAGGTTCAATCCTTGGCTCCCTCCTCTGCCTTATCTACATGCTGCCCTTTGGTGACACAGTCCACAAACATGGACCAGCTTTCAGGTGGACGCTGATAATACCACCATCTCTCTTCACTCTTCCAATGTCTTTGTGTTGTCAGACCCACATTCTGTTTGAGATGAGCCATAATTTCCTCCAGTTAAAAATTGATCCCACAATCTCCACGGATTGCATTCCCGCCCCTGGCTATTACAATGGGAAGCCCCTCACCAATCACCCACGCCCTTACTGATCTGCATTGGATTCCAGTCTCCTAAGTCTGTAGTTTATTTTATTCTTTCTTACTCTTTAATCCATCAAGGCCTCATCCCTCCCTATCTCTGCATGCTCCTCCAATCCTACAGCCCCTTCCAAATATTCTGCTCGTCCACCTCTGGTCGCTTGTAAATCCGCAGTCCATTTGCCTTACTTTTGACAGCCGTGCCTTCAGCCATATCCACGCTCCCGAATGCCGTCCCTGAACCCCTCCATCTCCCTCTCCCAATTTCAGATGTCAGCCATGGCTCGATGGAAGCACTCTTGCCTCTGAGTTAGAAGGTTGTGAGTTCAAGTCCCACTCCAGAGACTTGAGCACATAATCCAAGCTGACACTGCAGTGCAGTACTAAGGTAGTGCTTCACTGTTGAAAGTGCAGTTCTGAGGGAGTGCTGCATTGCCGGAGGGGCAGTACTAAGGCAGCACCATGCTGTCAGAGGGGCAGCAGTGAGGGAGTGTAAAGCAGTTAGGAGGTACCGACTTTCATGGAACACGTTAAACCGAGGGCCCATTTGCCCTCTCCGACATAAGCAAAAGATCCCTCGGCAATATTCGAATAAGTGCAATATGGTTCTGGCCAATAATTATCCCTCACCTAACGTCACTAAAACTGATTTTCTGGCCATTTATATAATTGCAGTGTGTGGGATCTTGCTGTGTGCAATTTGGCTGCTGTATTTCCTACATTACCATAGTGACTACACTTCACAAGAGGTTTATATCATAGACGGACTTGTTGAGATAATTTACCATTGGCAACTACTTGTGGACACCATTTTGTTCGAGCACATAACTTGGTTTATGTACAGACATCAGATTAAAATATGTTTGTACAACTGTGAAGCAGCCTTTGGGGAGTCTTCTCTCTAATAGGAGATCAGCAACAATGAAGCTTTATTAGTTATTTTGTTTTCACTCTTTGGTTATAACCCGTTTCACTGCTCTCTGGGACTGGTGACGAGGATGAAGCTTTTATCAGTTATTCACTTTGGTTAGTTCCAGTGTATAGTGTGTAGTTTTGTGTCCCAGCATAGAAACAACATTAAAACCATAGAGAGAGCACAGTGTAGAGTCACTCGAATGAGGACAGGGAAGGGAAACTTATGAGGAAAGACTTGAAATAACAGGTTTATTTCCAGGGGAAAAGAGAACGGGAGCCTAAAAAAATAAACAGGAACAGGCCATTCAGCCCAACTTGCCTGTGCTGGTGTTTATGCTCCACACGAGTCTCCGCCCTCCTTACTTCATCTATCCCTTTCAGCATATCCTCCGACTCCTTTCTCCCTTATGTGTTTATCCAACTTCACCTTAAATACATCAAAATATTCGCCTCAACCACTCCACGTGGTAGCAAGTTCCAAAATTCTACTCACCCTGGGAATAAAAAAGTTTCTCCTGAATTCCTTATTGGATTTATTAGTGCCGATTTTATATTGATGACCCTAAGTTTTGGACTCCCCACAAGTGGAAACATCTTCTCTACCTCCACCCTATCAAATCCCTTCATAATTGTAAAGACTTCAAACAGGTCACCCCTCAGTCTTCTCTTTTATAGACAAAAAATCCCCAGCCTGTTCAATCCTTCCTGATATATATAGCCTCTCAGTCCTGGTACCATTCATGTGAATCTTTTTTTGCACCTTCTCAAGTTCCTTTGTACCCTTTTTATAATATGGAGACCAGAACTGTGCACAGACCTGAAATGTTAACTCTGTTTCTTTCTCCATAAATGCTGCCTGACCTGTTTAGGCATTTGACAAGGTGCCACATCAAAAGCTACTACACAAAATAAGAGCTCATGGTGTAGGGGGTAACATATTAGCATGAATAAAGGATTGATTAGCTAACAGGAAATAGAGAGTAGACATAAATGGGTCATTTTCAGATTGGTAAGATGTAGTGAGTGGAGTGTAACAGGGATCAGTGCTGGGCCTCAACTATTTATAATCTATATCAATGACTTGGATGAAGGGACCGAATGTATGGTTGCTAAATTTGCTCATGACACAAAGGTAGGTAGGAAAGTAAGTTGTGAAGAGGACATAAGGAGTCTGCAAAGGGATATAGATAGGTTAAATGAGTGGGCAAAAAATTGGCAGATGGAGTATAATGTGGGAAAATGTGAATTTGTCCACTTTGGCAGGAGGAATAGAAAAGCAGTATATTATTTAAATGGAGAGAGATTGCAGAACTCTGAGGTACAGAGGGATCTGGGTGTCCTAGTACATGAATCACAAAAAGCTAGTATGCAGGTACAGCAAGTGATTAGGAAGGCAAATGGAATGTTGTCATTTATTGCAAGGGGAATGGAATATAAAAGTAGAGATGTTTTGCTACAGTTGTACAGGGCATTGGTGAGACCACATCTAGAACACTGTGTACAGTTTTGGTCTCCTTATTTAAGAAAGGACATAATTACTTTAGAGATGGTTCAGAGACGGTTCACTCGACTGATTCTTGAGATGAGGGGGTTATCTTATGAGGAAAGGTTGGACAAGTTGGGCCTGTATACACTGGAGTTTAGAAGAATGAGAGGTGATCTTATTGAAACATGTAAGATCCTGAGGGGACTAGAAGGGGTAGATGCTGAGAGGATGTTTCCCCTTGTGGGAGAGACTAGAACTAGGTGACACATTTTTTTAAAAAGGGGTGTCCCATTTAAGACGGAGATGAGGAGAATTTTTGTTCTCTCAGAGAGTGGTGGAGGCAGGGTCATTGAATATTTTTAAGACTGAGTTAGATAGATTCCTGATTGACAAGGGAGTCAAAGGTTATAGTAGGTAGACGGGGAAGTAGGGTTGAGATCACAATCAGATAAGCCATGATCCTATCAAATGGCAGAGCAGGCTCGAGGGGCCGAATGGCCTACTCCTGCTCTTAATTCGCATGCTCGTATGAGTGTTTGCAGCATTTTATGTTTGTATTACAATATTCTAAGTGTGGTCTAACCAAGGTCATACACAAGTTTAACACATCTCTGCTTTTCAATTCAATTCCTCTAGAAATGAACCCTAGTGTTTTGTTTGCATTTTTATGGGCTTGCCCATTGGTGAGACGGATGCCTTGCCCCTCCATAAGTTGGCTGCCTTGTCCCTCAGTAAGATGATTGTTTACTGGAGGACATTTTGTTTCAGGTTCAGGGCGGGAGTGAATGGTTCCTTTATACCTGAAATGTGGTATATGTGCACACGAGCTGACATTGAGACACACACGGGCTGTACAGTACCAGACAGGAGTAAATCATTCCCATTTACCAACGGTGTACCGTACATGTACAGGAGCTGGCACTGAGACACACACGGGCCGTACAGTACCAGACAGGAGTGAATCGTTCCCTTTTACCTACTGTGTATCGTACATGTACAGGAGCTGGCACTGAGACACACACGGGCCGTACAGTACCAGACAGGAGTGAATCGTTCCCTTTTACCTACTGTGTATCGTACATGTACAGGAGCTGGCACTGAGACACACCCGGGCTGTACAGTATCAGACAGGAGTGAATCGTTCCCATTTACCCACTGTGTACTGTACATGTACAGGAGCTGGCACTGAGACACACATGGGGCGTACAGTACCAGAGGGAAGTGAATCGTTCCTTTTTACCCACTGTGTACTGTACATGTACAGGAGCTAGCACTGAGACACACACGGGGCGTACAGTACCAGAGGGAAGTGAATCATTCCCTTTTACCCATTGTGTACCGTGCATGTTCAGGAACTGACACTGAGTTCCCCCATTGCAGGATATAAGTTGCTGATCACACTCACCTCCAAGCAGCTCCACGACCAGCAGAGAAATCTTGCCTTGGGTTGGCCCACTGCCTCAATACATTAAATACTTTGCTCCAATCGGCGGTATCGAGCATCAGCCAGTGAGCAACAGCAGAACGGGAAGCCACAGTAATCATGAATGATGCTGAGAAGAGCCCGAGTCTACGGAAGGCAGACGAGATCACCAGAAAAAAAACATGACTAGCAGTAGGCCAGACGAGCCTGCTCCGCCATTCAATCAGATCATGGCTGATCTTCCACCTCAACTTCATTTTCCTGCCCGATCCCCATAACCCTTGATTCCCCGGAGTCCAGAAATCTATCTATCTCAACCTTGAATATATTCAACGACTCAACATCCACAGCCCTTTGCGGTAGAGAATTCCAAAGATTCACAACCCTCTGAGTGAAGAAATTCCTCCTCATCTCAGTCTTAAAAGGCCGACCCCTTGTCCTGAGACTATGCCATCTAGTTCTAGACTCTCCAGCCAGGGGAAACAACATCTCAGCATCCACCCTGTCAAGCCCTCTCAGAATCTTATATATTTCAATGAGATCACCTCTCAATCTTCTAAACTCCAGAGAATATAGGCCCATTCTACTCAATCTCTCCTCACAGGACAACCCTCTCATCCCAGGAATCAATCTAGTGAACCTTTGTTACACCACCTCTAAGGCAAGTATATCCTTCCTTAGATAAGGAGACCAAAACTGTACACAGTACTCCAGATGAGGTCTCACCAGAGCCCTGTACAATTGTCGTAACACTTCCTTACTCTTATACTTCAACCAACTTGCAATAAAGGCAAACATGCCATTTGCTTTCTAATTGCTTGCTGTACCTGCTGCTAACCTTTTGTGTTTCTTGTACGAGGACACCCAAATCCCTCTGAACACCAACATTTAATAGTTTCTCACCATTTAAGAAATATTCTGTTTTTTTATTCTTCCTACCAAAGTGAATAACCTCACATTTCCCCACATTATACTCCATCTGACACCTTCTTGCCCACTCACTTAATCTGCCTATATCCCTTTGCAGACTCTTTGTGTCCTCCTCACTACTTACTTTCCCACCTAGCTTTGTATCATCAGCAAACTTGGATACATTACTCTCGGTCCCTTCATCTAAGTCATTAACATAGATTATAAATAGCTGAGGCCCGAGCACTGATCCTTGCCGCACCAGATAAGATTACAGCCTACCAACCTGAAAATTACCCGTTTATCCCTACTCTGTTTTCTGTCCATTAACCAATCATCTATCCATGCTAATATATAACCTCCAACCCCATGACCCCTTATCTTACATAACAACCTTTTATCTGACACCTTATCAAAAGTGAAATCAAAAGTTTATAAGAAATGGAGAAAACTTAAATGACCAGTCTTTAAAAATGATTACAGCCACAGCTGGAGTATTGTGTGCAGTTCTACTCACCACATTACAGGAAGGACGTAATTGCTCGGGAGTGAGTGCAGAGAAGATTCACAAGAATGTTGCCAGGGATTGAAAATTGCAGCTACGTGGAGAGATTGGATAGGCTGGGGTTGTTTTCCTTGCAGCGGAGGAGGCTGAGGGGAGACTTGATTGAGGTGTACAAAATTATGAGGGACCCAGATAGAGTAGACAGGAAGTACCTGTTTCCCTTGGTGGAGAGTTCAAGAACTAGAGGACATAGATTTAAGCTGATTGACGGAAGGATTAGAGGGGACATGAGGAAAAACTTTTTTACCCAGAGGGAGGTGGGTGTATGGAATTCGCTGTCCGAATTGGTCGTAGAGGCAGGGACCCTCAACTCTTTGAGAAAGTACCTGGACCTGCACCTAAAGTGCTGTAAGCTGCAGGGCTACAGAAGGTGGGATTAGAATGGGCACCTGATTGTTCTTCGAGCCAGCGCGGACACGATGGGCCGAATGGCCCACTTCTGTGCTGTATCTGTGCTGTATCTATGGTTCTATGTTTTCTATAAAAGGAACTGTTATTGAAAAGGTATTTGATTTGTTTTTCCAATTACTTGCAATAAACAAAATGGAACAGCAAAGATTACTGAGAAGAAGAGGTGAGGACGTCCTATCCATACTATCAATGGAATGAAGGCAAGGCATCAGCGGCTTCTGGGGGACGGGAAGTCCAGCGCACTACGGAAATATAGCATGTTGGCATGGAAGGAGGTGGCACAAGCCCTGAGCACTAGCAGCACTGTGCCACGGACAGCTGAACAGTGCCGTAAAAAAAAATAACAATTTAACATGAGTGGCTAGGGTTTGTACAGATTTCTTGAAATTTTAAATGTAAGATTTAAATGTCAGTAATGTTAGTAATGCAAAAAGTTGTGAGTAGTTTCTTCATGGGTGGTTTGCTCAATATTGATTCATAAAAACATAGAAAATAGGAGCAGGAGTAGGCCATTCGGCCCTTCGAGCCTGCTCCGCCATTCAATATGATCATGGCTGATCCTTTATCTCAATGCCGTATTCCCGCTCTTTCCCCATACCCCTTGATGTCTTTTGTGTCTAGAAATCTATCCAGCTCCTTCGTAAATATAATCAGTGACTTGGCCTCCACAGCCTTCTGTGGTAGGGAATTCCACAGGTTCACCACCCTCTAAGTGAGAATGTCACCCCTCGTTCTAGACTCCCCAGCCAGGGGAATCATCCTCTCCCTGCATCCAGTCTGTCTAGCCCTGTCAGAATTTTATGTTTCAATGAGGTCCTCTCTCATTCTTCTAAACTCGAGTGAATACAGGCCGAGTCGACCCAATCTCTCCTCATACGACAGTCCTGCTATCCCAGGAATCAGTCTGGTGAACCTTCGCTGCATTCCCTCTATGGCAAGTATATCCTTTTTTAGGTAAGGAGACCAAAACCGCACACAATACTCCAGATGTGGTCTAACCAAGGCCCTGTATAACTATAGTAAGACATCCTTGCTCCTGTACTCAAATCCTCTTGCAATGAAGGCCAACATACCATTTGCCTTGTTAATGGCTTGCTGCATCTGGATGTTTGCTTTCGGTGTCTGGTGTACAAGGACACCCAGGTCCCTTTGTACATCAACATTTCCCAATCTAACACCATTTAAATAATACTCTGCCTTTCTGTTTTTCCTTCCGAAGTGGGTAACTTCACATTTACCCACATTATACTGCATCTGCCATGTATTTGTCCACTCACTCAACTTGTCTAAATCGCCTTGAAGCCTCTTTGCATCCTCCTCACAGCTCACAATTCCACCTAGTTTTGTGTCATCAGCAAACTTGGAAATGTTACATTTAGTTCCCTCATCCAAACCATTGATATATATTGTGAGTAGCTGGGGCCCAAGCATTGATCCCTGCCGTACCCCACTAGTCAGGAGAAGTTGTCTTTCCCACCTCGCTAACCTGCTTTAACTATTCTCACATCCTGTGGGTCTTGTCTATGTATTTTATTTCTCCCATCGACCCTCCTTTTATCTTTTACTGTTATCAGTTCTGTCATTTATCCCACTCCTGTTCCCCACCCAATCACTTTTCCTTTCCTCGTGTATATTCTCTCACCCTCTCTCTATCCCTCCCTGTGAACTGTTCATCTGTAATATCTCCTAGTTTTGATCAACAGTTCTCCCTGACCCATCATAGTTCCTCCTCCCTCTACAGAAACTCCCTGACCATCACCATTTCTACTTCATTGACAGATGCTCCCTGACCATCACGATTTATTCTTCATTTACAGACACTCCCTGATCTGGGGGAGGGGGTGAGGATAATGTTCACTGTTTTATATTGGGGTCTGGGGGAGGGGGTGGGGATAATGTTCACTTTTATATTGGGGTCTGGGGGGAGGATAATGTTCACTGTGTTATATTGGAGTCTGGGGGGAGGGGGTGGGGATAATGTTCACTGTTTTATATTGGGGTCTGGGGGGAGGGGGTGAGGATAATGTTCACCGTTTTATATTGGGGTCTGGGGGGAGGGGGTGAGGATAATGTTCACTGTTTTATATTGGGGTCTGGGGGGAGGGGGTGAGGATAATGTTCACCGTTTTATATTGGGGTCTGGGGGGAGGGGGTGAGGATAATGTTCACCGTTTTATATTGGGGTCTGGGGGAGAGGGGGTGGGGATAATGTTCACCGTTTTATATTGGGGTCTGGGGGGAGGGGGGTGAGGATAATGTTCACCGTTTTATATTGGGGTCTGGGGGGAGGGGGTGAGGATAATGTTCACCGTTTTATATTGGGGTCTGGGGGGAGGGGGTGGGGATAATGTTCACCGTTTTATATTGGGGTCTGGCGGGAGGGGGTGAGGATAATGTTCACCGTTTTATATTGGGGTCTGGGGGGAGGGGGTGAGGATAATGTTCACCGTTTTATATTGGGGTCTGGGGGGAGGGGGTGGGGATAATGTTCACCGTTTTATATTGGGGTCTGGGGGGAGGGGGTGAGGATAATGTTCACCGTTTTATATTGGGGTCTGGGGGGAGGGGGTGGGGATAATGTTCACTGTTTTATCATCTCCCTCCCCCCCCCCCGGGTTTATCAACCCCCTCATCTTCCCCCCCTCCCCTTATTAACCACCTCGTCTCCCCCCTCCCCTTATTAACCACCTCGTCTCCCCCACCCCCTTATTAACCACCTCGTCTCCCCCACCCCCCCCTCCCCCCTCCCTTATTAACCACCTCGTCTCCCCCACCTCCCCCTCCCCCCTCCCTTATTAACCACCTCGTCTGCCCCACCTCCCCCTCCCCCCTCCCTTATTAACCACCTCGTCTGCCCCCCCTCCCTCCCTTATTAACCACCTCGTCTGCCCCCCCCTCCCTTATTAACCACCTCGTCTGCCCCCCCCTCCCTTATTAACCACCTCGTCTGCCCCCCCTCCCTTATTAACCACCTCGTCTGCCCCCCCCTCCCTTATTAACCACCTCGTCTGCCCCCCCTCCCTTATTAACCACCTCGTCTGCCCCCCCCCTCCCTTATTAACCACCTCGTCTGCCCCCCCCTCCCTTATTAACCACCTCGTCTGCCCCCCCCTCCCTTATTAACCACCTCGTCTGCCCCCCCTCCCTTATTAACCACCTCGTCTGCCCCACCTCCCCCTCCCCCCTCCCTTATTAACCACCACGTCTGCCCCCCCCTCCCTTATTAACCACCTCGTCTGCCCCCCCCTCCCTCCCTTATTAACCACCTCGTCTGCCCCCCCCCTCCCTTATTA
This sequence comes from Heptranchias perlo, assembly GCF_035084215.1. Classification (NCBI taxonomy): domain Eukaryota; kingdom Metazoa; phylum Chordata; class Chondrichthyes; order Hexanchiformes; family Hexanchidae; genus Heptranchias; species Heptranchias perlo. The sequence continues at coordinate 248,733 of NC_090326.1, read as the reverse complement.
ACCACCTCGTCTGCCCCCCCCTCCCTTATTAACCACCTCGTCTGCCCCCCCTCCCTTATTAACCACCTCGTCTGCCCCCCCTCCCTTATTAACCACCTCGTCTGCCCCCCCCTCCCTTATTAACCACCTCGTCTGCCCCCCCTCCCTTATTAACCACCTCGTCTGCCCCCCCCCTCCCTTATTAACCACCTCGTCTGCCCCCCCCTCCCTTATTAACCACCTCGTCTGCCCCCCCTCCCTTATTAACCACCTCGTCTGCCCCCCCACTCCCTTATTAACCACCTCGTCTGCCCCCCCCTCCCTTATTAACCACCTCGTCTCTCCCCCCCCCCTTATTAACCACCTCATCTTTCCCCCCTTATTAACCACCCCTTATTAACCCCCTCACCTCCCCCCCACCCCCTCACCCTCACCTGCCCCCCCCCCTCCTGAGAGGAAATAGATTAACAACCAGGACCTCAAGAGTAGTGATCTCTGGGTTACTCCCAGTGCCACGTGCTAGTGAGTATAGAAAAGGAGGATAGAGCAGATGAATGCGGGCTGGAGAAATGGTGCAGGAGGGAGGGCTTTAGATTCCTGGGGTATTGGGACCGGTTCTGGGGGAGGTGAGACCTGTACAAGCCGGACGGGTTGCATCTAAACAGGGCCGGGACCAATATCCTTGCAGCAAGATTTGCAAGTGCTGTTGGGGAGGGTTTAAACTAACCTGGCAGCGGGATGGGAACCTGAGAGGAGATTCAGAAGGGAGAGTAACAAAGCTAGAAGTGGAAGGCAGAAAAGTAGTAAGTGAAATTGGAAGGCAGCAGAAACAAAGGCCAGAAGCAAATAAGGTCAAAATAGGAAAAAATGTTGAAAAGGCAAAATTAAAGGCACTTTATCTGAATGCACGTAGCATTCGCAACAAGGTAGATGAATTGACAGCACAAATAGAAGTAAATGGGTGTGATCTAATTGCCATTACAGAGATGTGGCTGCAGGGTGACCAAGGCTGGGAACTGAAGATTCAAGGATAGGAAGGACAGGCAAAAAGGAAAAGGAGGTGGGGTAGCGCTGTTAATAAAGGATGAGATCAGTACAATAATGAGAAAGGATCTTGGCTCAGGAGATCAAGATGTGGAATCAGTTTGGATGGAGCTAAGAAACAGCAAGGGGCAGAAAACATTGGTGAGAGTTGTTTATAGGCCTCCAAACAGTAGTGGTAATGTAGGGCATGGTATAAAGCAGGAAATTAGAAGTGCATGTAACAAGGGTAATACAGTAATCATGGGGGACTTTAATCTACATATAGATTGGGCAAACCAAATTAGCACTAATACTGTGGAGGATGAATTCCTGGAATGTATACGAGATGGTTTCTCGATCAGTATGTTGAGGAACCAACAAGGGAACAGGCTACTTTAGATCTTGTATTGTGCAATGAGAAAGGGTAAATTAATAATCTTGTTGTAAAGGAGCCCTTAGGGAAGAGTGACCATAATATGATAGAATTCTTCATTTAGTTTGAAAGTGGTGTAGTTTAATCTGAAACTGGGGTCTTAAATCTTAACAAAGGAAACTACGAAGGTATGAGGCGCAAGTTGGCTGTGGTTGATTGGGGAACTACATTAAAAGGTATGACGGGAGACAGGCAATGGCCAGCATTTAAAGAATTAATACATAATTTGCAACAAATATGTATTCCTTTAAGGCACAAAAACCCAACAGGAAAAGTGGTCCAACCGTGGCTAACGAGAAATTAAAGATAGTATTAAATCAAAGGAAGAGGCAGATAAAGTTGCTGGAAAAATGAGTAAGCCTGAGGATTGGGAGCATTTTAGAATTCAGCAAAGGAGGACCAAGAAATTGATAAAGAAAGGGAGAATAGAATATAAGAGTAAACTAGCGAGAAACATAAAAACGGACTGTAAAAGCTTCTGTAGGCATGTAAAAAGGAAAAGACTGGCGAAGGCAAATGTGGGTCCCTTACAGACAGAGACGGGAGAATTTATAATGGTGAATAAGGAAATGGCAGAGTAATTAAACAAATACTTTGTATCTGTCTTCACGGAAGAAGACACAAAAAACCTCCCAGAAATATTAGAGAACCAAGGGTCTGGCGAGAATGAGGAACTGAAAGAAATTAGTATGTGCAAAAAAATAGTACTAGAGAAATTAATGGGACTGAAAGTCGATAATTCCCATGGAACTGATGATCTACGTCCCAGGGTTTCGAAAGAGGTGACTATAGAGATAGTGGATGCATTGGTTGTCATCTTCCAAAATTCTATAGATCCTGTAATGGTTCCTGCAGATTGGAGGGTAGCAAATCTAACCCCACGATTTAAGAAAGGAGGGAGAGAGAAAACAGGGAACTACAGACCAGTTAGCCTGACATCAGTAGTGGGGAAAACGCTAGAATCTATTCTAAAGGATGTGATAACAGGACACTTAGAAAATAATAATAGGATTCAGCAGAGTCAACATGGAAAGGGAAATCATGTTTGACAAACCTATTGGAGTTCTTTGAGGATGTAATTAGTAGAATAGATAGGGGGGAACCAGTGGTTGTGGTGTATTTGGATTTTCAGAAGGCTTTCGATAAGGTCCCACACAGGAGGTTGGTGAACAAAGTTAGAGCACATGGGATTGGGGTAATATACTGGCATGGATTGAGAATTGGTTAAAAGACAGAAAACAGGTTGGCAGACTGTGACTAGTGGGGTGCGGCAGGGATCATTGCTTGGACCCCAGCTAGTCACAATCTATATCAATGATTTGGATGAGGGCACCAAAAGTAATATTTCCAAGTTTGCTGATGACACAAAACTAGGTGGGAATGTGAGCTGTGAGGAGGATGCAAAGAGGCTTCAAGGGGATCTTGACAGGCTAAGAGAATGGTCAAGATCATGGCAGATGGAATATATTGTGGGAAAAATGTGAAGTTATCCACTTTGGTAGGTAAAACAGAAATGCAGAGTTTTTTAAATGGTAAGAGTTTGGGAAATGTTGATGTTCAAAGGGACCTGGGTGTCCTTGTACATGAGTCACTGAAAGCTAACATGCAGGTGCAACAAGCAATTAGGAAGGCAAATGGTATGTTGGCCTTTATTACAAGAGGATTGAGTACAGGAGTGAAGGTGTCTTACTGTAATTATATAGAGCCTTGGTGAGACGGCACATGGAGTATTAGGTAATCAGACCAAAATTTTACACAAGAAAGGATATACTTGCAATAGAGGGAGTGCAACGAAGGTTCACCAGATTGATTCCTTGGATGGTGGGATTATTGTATGAGGAGATAGATTGAGTAGACTAGGCCTGTATTCTCTCGAGTTTAGAAGAATGAGAGGTGATCTCATTGAAACATACAACATTTTTACAGGGCTCAACAGGTCAGATGTATGGAGGGTGTTTTCCCTGGCTGGGGAGTGCAGAACCAGGGGTTACAGTCTCAGAATTAGGGGTAGGCCATTGAGGACTGAGATGAGGAGAAATTTCTTCACTCAGAGGGTGGTGAATCTTTGGAATTCTCTACCCTAGAGGACAGTGGAGGCTCAGTCATTGAGTATATTCAAAACAGAGATCGATAGATTTCTAGATATTAAAGGCATCAAGGGATATGGGGATGGTGCAGGAAAATGACATTGAGGTGGAAGATCAGCCATGATTTTGTTGAATGGTGGAGCAGGCTCGAGGGGCCGGATGGCCTACTCCTGCTCTTACTTCTTATGTTCTTATTTGGGATCTTTCTTTAGTTTGTCCATTCGAGAAGTTAGATAACAGACTTACTCCTGTGAATATAAAGCTGGATGTGTTTACTTGTTCATCTTTTATTAAATACATTTGCTGAGTGGATTTAAATTGAAGACGAGATTCCCAGGCCTGATGCTCTATTCGCACATCGAAGGTGAGCGAGATGCTGTGGGACACACAATAAGTCCAGTCGCTGCAAGTGATTCACAGACTGGGTTTTGTGTTTAGTGATCCCGGGCGTGTTACTGATACCTTCCCTGGGTCCCAAGGCCAGGAGAGGCAGTCTGGAAGGTATGGGGAGCTGGGACTTGTCCATGAGAGTAACTGAAGGTTTGACAACTGAAATAATCCAGAGTGAGAAAGTATAAAAGGCATAATAATCGGTAACTAAGACATCAATTAGTGTCTTCTCTTGAAGACATCAAGTAATTGACCCATTCTGTTTGAAACTGAGCTGATTCATTTGATGCATCTCCAGAATATTGAATTTTAGCCAAATTATTGAAGTTAGTAACATCAGCAGAAACAAATCCCAACTGCCAGAGTGAAGATCTGATGCTGAACCCCTCGTCCGTGCCTTTGGTACCTCCAGACTCGACTATTCCAATGCTCTCCAGGCCGCCCTTCCACTTTGCACTCTCCGTAAACTTGAGCTCATCCAAAACTCTGCTGCCCGCATCCTAACTCGCACCAAGTCCCGTTCTCCCATCACCCATGTGCTCACTGACCTACATTGGTTCCCAGTCTGGCAACGCCTCGATTTTAAAATTCTCATTCTTGTTTTCAAAGCCATCCATGGCCTCGCCCCTCCCTATTTCTGTAACCTCCAGCCCTACAACCCTCTGAGATCTCTGTGCTCCTCCAATTCTGGCCTCTTGTGCAATGCCAATTTTCTTCACTCCATTATTGGCGGCCGTGCCTTCAGTTGCCGATACCCTAAGCTCTGGAATTCCCTCCCTAAATCTCTCTGCCTCGCTACCTCTCTCTCTCCTTTATGATGCTCCTTAAAACCTACCTCTTTGACCAAGTGTTGGTCCCTGTCCTAATATCTCCTTATGTGGCTCAGTGTCAAATTTTGTTTGCTAATCACTCCTGTGAAGTGCCTTGGAATGTTTTACTACGTTAAAGGTGCTACATAAATGCAAGTTGTTGTTGGACATGATTAACAGCAGCAACAACAGCAGAATCCAACCCCTGCAGTCACATGTGAACTCACTGGTGTTTCCGCAGATTGGACGAGCGAGTGAATCTCTTCCTGCACCCTGAGCAGGTGAACGGCCCTTCCCCTGAATGAGCTCGCTGGTGTATTAGAAGGTGGGATAAAGCAGGGAATCTCTTCCCACGCTCGGTATAGGTGAACGGGCCTCGTCCCCCAAAGCCTTTCTCACAATCAGAACATTTAAAAGGTTCGTTATCAGTGTGAACATGTTGGTGTTTCAGAAGTTCGGGTTTATCAACCCCCTCATCGTCCCCTCCCTCCTCCCCGGGGGGGGGGGGGTTTGAGGGGAGGAGATGAGGGGGTTGATAAACCCCCGAGGTTATCAATCCCCTCATCTTTCCCTCCTCCTCTCACAGGGGTTTATTCAGGAGCTGGGATTGTTCTCCTTAGAACAGAGAAGGTTAAGCGGAGATTTGATCGAGGTGTTCAAAATCATGGTCGTGTAAATAAAGATAAACTGTTTACAACGGCATAAGGTTCAGTAACCAGAGGACACAGATTTAAGGTGATCGGCAAAAGAGGCAGAGGCGACATGAGGAAACATTTTTTGACACAGCGAGTTGTTCTGATTTGGAATGCACTGTCTGAAAGGGCGGTGGAAACAGATTCAATAATAACTTTCAAAAGGGAATTGGATAAATACTTGAAGGGAAAAATTTACAGGGCTATGGGGAAAGAGCAGGGGAATGGGACTAATTGGATCGCTCTTTCAAAGAGCCGGCACAGACACGATGGGCTGAAGGCCCCCCTCCTCTGCTGTACCTACTATGATACTCTGTTATGTAAATGTATTTTAGCATGTTATGTTACTATCTCCACAACCTACAAGAATTTCAGACACACACATCTTTAAAAGTGGGAGGATAAGTTGATATAGTGGCTAAAAAACATATGGGGTCCTCAGAGTACAAAAGGACAGAGGTCATGGAAACCTGGACAAATCATTGTTAGGCTGCAGTTAGAATGTTGTGTCAAGTTTTGGGGATCTTACACTCGGAAGGATGTCAAGGGACGGAGAGGGTGCAGAAGAGGGACAAGAGGCTTTAGTTATGCGAAGAGATTAGAGAAACTGGGGCTCTTTTCATTAGAACAAAGAAAGGTAAGAGGAGGTCTGAGGGAGGTGTTCAAAATGTGATCAGAAAAAGCAGGAACAACTATTTCCACTGGTCTGTGAGTCAGTAACTAGAGGGAATCAAATTCAAATCACCACCAAAAGATTCAGATCCTGGGATGAAATATCGAGCACACTGGACAGAAATGTGAGGGACACTCACTGTCCTTCCAGATCTGTGTCCGGGGGAGAAACTGATAGATTTCTCTTATCTTTGGGTTAAATGTTCTCATCAAGGTGCCGGAGAATGGGGTATTTTGAGCATCGAGTGTCTGCTTGAAACACACTCCAGTCAGGTACAGGGTTAGATACAGAGTAAAGCTCCCTCTACACTGTCCCATCAAACACTCTCCAGTCAGGTACAGCACGGGTTAGATACAGAGTAAAGCTCCCTCTACACTGTCCCATCAAACACACTCCAGTCAGGTACAGCACGGGTTAGATACAGAGTAAAGCTCCCTCTACACTGTCCCATCAAACACTCCCAGGACAGGTACAGCACGGGTTAGATACAGAGTAAAGCTCCCTCTACACTGTCCCATCAAACACTCCCAGGACAGGTACAGCACGGGTTAGATACAGAGTAAAGCTCCCTCTACACTGTCCCATCAAACACTCCCAGGGCAGGTACAGCACGGGTTAGATACAGAGTAAAGCTCCCTCTACACTGTCCCATCAAACACTCTCCAGTCAGGTACAGCACGGGTTAGATACAGAGTAAAGCTCCCGCTACACTGTCCCATCAAACACTCTCCAGTCAGGTACAGCACGGGTTAGATACAGAGTAAAGCTCCCTCTACACTGTCCCATCAAACACTCTCCAGTCAGGTACAGCACGGGTTAGATACAGAGTAAAGCTCCCGCTACACTGTCCCATCAAACACTCTCCAGTCAGGTACAGCACGGGTTAGATACAGAGTAAAGCTCCCGCTACACTGTCCCATCAAACACTCTCCAGTCAGGTACAGCACGGGTTAGATACAGAGTAAAGCTCCCGCTACACTGTCCCATCAAACACTCTCCAGTCAGGTACAGCACGGGTTAGATACAGAGTAAAGCTCCCGCTACACTGTCCCATCAAACACTCTCCAGTCAGGTACAGCACGGGTTAGATACAGAGTAAAGCTCCCGCTACACTGTCCCATCAAACACTCGCAGCCCATAATGAGCAGGACTCAGAGGTTGGTTGCTAGGCATTGCAGTGATGTCATAAAGTGGTGCCATTCAGCCCACCTGATCCTTTCCTTGTCCCTTTAAAGGTGGAGAGCTGGAACATCCTGTCTCCAAACAGGATGTTCCAGCTCTCCTAACATTAGCGAATAATGTTATACCATTATTCGCTAATGTTATACCATTATTCAAGAAGGGGAGTAGGGAAAAACCGGGGAACTACAGGCCAGTGAGCCTAACATCAGTGGTAGGAAAATTATTGGAAAAAATTCTGAAGGACAAAATTAGTCTCCACTTGGAGAAGCAAGGATTAATCAGGGATAGTCAACATGGCTTTGTCAAGGGAAGATCATGTCTGACTAATTTGATTGAATTTTTTGAGGGGGTGACTAGGCGTGTGGATGAGGGTAACACAGTGGATGTGGTATACATGGATTTCAGTAAGGCCTTCGATAAAGTCCCCCACAGGAGACTGGTCAAGAAGGTACGAGCCCATGGAGTCCAGGGTGCCTTGGCACTTTGGATATAAAACTGGCTTAGTGGCAGAAGGCAGAGGGTGATGGTCGAAGGTTGTTTTTGTGACTGGAAGCCTGTGGCCAGTGGGGTACCACAGGGATCGGTGCTGGGTCCCTTGCTGTTTGTGGTCTACATTAATGACTTGGATATGAATGTAAAAGGTATGATCAGTAAGTTCGCTGATGATACAAAAATTGGTAGGGTGGTAAATAGCGAGGAGGATAGCCTCAGTCTGCAGGACGATATAGATGGGTTGGTCAGATGGGCGGAACAGTGGCAAATGGAATTTAACCCGGAAAAGTGCGAGGTGATGCACTTTGGAGGGACTAACAAGGCAAGGGAATGCACAATGAATGGGAGGACCCTAGGCAAGACAGAGGGTCAGAGGGATCTTGGTGTGCAAGTTCACAGATCCCTCAAGGCGGCGGAACAGGTAGATAAGGTGGTAAAGAAGGCATATGGGATACTTGCCTTTATTAGCCGAGGCATAGAATATAAGAGCAAGGAGGTTATGATGGAGCTGTAATAAAACACTGGTTAGGCCACAGCTGGTGTACTGTGTGCAGTTCTGGTCGCCACACTACAGGAAGGATGTGATTGCTTTGGAGAGGGTGCAGAGGAGATTCACCAGGATGTTACCAGGGCTGGAGCGCTTCAGCTATGAAGAGAGACTGGGAAGATTGGGTTTGTTTTCCTTGGAGCAGAGGAGGCTGAGGGGGGACATGATTGAGGTGTACAAAATTATGAGGGGCACAGATAGGATGGATACTGAGGAGCTTTTTCCCTTCGTTGAGGGTTCTATAAAAAGGGGACATAGATTCAAGGTAAAAGGCGGGAGGTTTAGAGGGGATTTGAGAAAGAACTTTTTCACCCAGAGGGTGGTTGGAGTCTGGAACTCACTGCCTGAAAGGGTTGTGGAGGCAGGAACCCTCACAACATTCAAGAAGTATTTGGATGAGCACTTGAAATGCCATAGCATACAAGGCTACGGACCAAATGCTGGAATATGGGATTAGAGTAGACAGGGCTGATGGCCGGCGCGGACACTCCCCAAAGCCTTTCCACCATCTACAAGGCACAAGTCAGGAGTGTGATGGAATACTCTCCACTTGCCTGGATGAGTGCAGCTCCAACAACACTCAAGAAGCTCGACACCATCCAAGATAAAGCAGCCCGCTTGATTGGCACCCCATCCACCACCCTAAACATTAACTCCCTTCACCACTGGCGCACAGTGGCTGCAGTGTGTACCATCCACAGGATGCACTGCAGCAACTCGCCAAGGCTTCTTCGACAGCACCTCCCAAACCCGCGACCTCTACCACCTAGAAGGACAAGGGCAGCAGGCGCATGGGAACAACACCACCTGCACGTTCCCCTCCAAGTCACACACCATCCCGACTTGGAAATATATCGCCGTTCCTTCATTGTCGCTGGGTCAAAATCCTGGAACTCCCTTCCTAACAGCACTGTGGGAGAACCGTCACCACACGGACTGCAGCGGTTCAAGAAGGCGGCTCACCACCACCTTCTCGAGGGCAATTAGGGATGGGCAATAAATGCCGGCCTTGCCAGCGACGCCCACATCCCGTGAACGAATAAAAAAAATTAAAAAAACACGATGGGCCGAAGGGCCTCTATCCGTGCTGTATAACTCTATGACTCTATGACAAACAAATCCCACCTCGGGGGCATAATCTTAGAATAAGGGGCTGCTCTTTCAAAACTGAGATGAGGAGAAACTTCTTCACTCAGAGGGTAGTAGGTCTGTGGAATTTGCTGCCCCAGGAAGATACATCATTAAATAAATTTAAAACAGAAATAGACAGTTTCCTAGAAGTCAAGGGAATTAGGGGTTACGGGGAGCGGGCAGGAAATTGGACATGAATTTAAATTTGAGGATAGGATCAGATCAGCCATGATCTTATTGAATGGCGGAGCAGGCTCGAGGGGCCGATTGGCCGACTCCTGCTCCTATTTCTTATGTTCTTATGTTCATAGTGAGAATCCCAGGGGAAGGGCCAAGTCCCAGAGTGTGGAACATAACCAATGGTGAAAAGAGGCGGGGACATGTTGCACTGTGTTCAAAATGATGATGGGTTTAGATAAAGTAAATAAAGAGAAACTGTTCCCATTGGCGGAAGCATTGAGAACCAGAGGACACAGATTTAAGGTGATTGGCAAAAGAACCAAAGGCAACATGAGGACAAAACGTTTTAACACAGTGAGTAGTTATGACCTGGAATGCATAGTTTGAAAGGGCGGTGAATGCAGATCCAATTGTGGCTTTCAAAAAGGAATTGGATAAATATTTGAATAGAAAAAAATTGCAGGGCCACGGGGAAAGAACAGGGGAATGGGACTAACTGGGTTGCTCTTGTAGGGATCCGGCATAGGCTCGATGGGCCAAATGGCCTCCTTCTGAGCTATAACGATTCTATGATTGTGAGAGATGAGGGAGGAGTCTGCTAATTCCCAGGGGCAGATCAGACACAATGCTGTGGGTCCAGCAGTGAAACTGAAACCAAACCAAAGGGAACAAGTAAAGATCCAATTCAAGGGAACAAGCAACAGGACAATGGGAAGAAACCACAAACAGCCCAAAAGTGGGACTAATCTCCCCAAAAGCAGGGGTCCGGACAGATAGAAACTCCTCCTGGTGACTGTGTGCCTTCAGGACTCGGTTTCTCTCCAGCGTTTAAAGGCACAGAGCGCTGGCCCCACACCCAGAGGGCAATGTGTGGGAATTCCAGGGGCTGTGAGGACACGTTAGGAAATACCCCGGAGCAGTGAATTCCCACTCAGCCCCAGCACATGCTCACCGGAAAACCCAGGGCAAGGGCAAACCCAGTGTGCCCAGTCTGAACCCGGTTTACTGCTCCCCCTGTGCCCAGTCTGAACCCGGTTTACTGCTCCCCCTGTGCCCAGTCTGAACCCGGTTTACTGCTCCCTCTGTGCCCAGTCTAAACCCAGTTTACTGCTCCCTCTGTGCCCACTCTGAACCCGGTTTACTGCTCCCTCTGTGCCCAGTCTGAACCCGGTTTACTGCTCCCTCTGTGCCCAGTCTGAACCCGGTTTACTGCTCCCTCTGTGCCCACTCTGAACCCGGTTTACTGCTCCCTCTGTGCCCACTCTGAACCCGGTTTACTGCTCCCTCTGTGCCCACTCTGAACCCGGTTTACTGCTCCCTCTGTGCCCACTCTGAACCCGGTTTACTGCTCCCTCTGTGCCCACTCTGAACCCGGTTTACTGCTCCCTCTGTGCCCAATCTGAACCCGGTTTACTGCTCCCCCTGTGCCCAGTCTGAACCCGGTTTACTGCTCCCTCTGTGCCCACTCTGAACCCGGTTTACTGCTCCCTCTGTGCCCACTCTGAACCCGGTTTACTGCTCCCTCTGTGCCCACTCTGAACCCAGTTTACTGCTCCCTCTGTGCCCACTCTGAACCCGGTTTACTGCTCCCTCTGTGCCCACTCTGAACCCGGTTTACTGCTCCCTCTGTGCCCACTCTGAACCCGGTTTACTGCTCCCCCTGTGCCCAGTCTGAACCCGGTTTACTGCTCCCCCTGTGCCCAGTCTGAACCCGGTTTACTGCTCCCTCTGTGCCCAATCTGAACCCGGTTTACTGCTCCCCCTGTGCCCAGTCTGAACCCGGTTTACTGCTCCCTCTGTGCCCACTCTGAACCCGGTTTACTGCTCCCTCTGTGCCCACTCTGAACCCGGTTTACTGCTCCCTCTGTGCCCACTCTGAACCCGGTTTACTGCTCCCTCTGTGCCCACTCTGAACCCGGTTTACTGCTCCCTCTGTGCCCACTCTGAACCCGGTTTACTGCTCCCTCTGTGCCCACTCTGAACCCGGTTTACTGCTCCCTCTGTGCCCACTCTGAACCCGGTTTACTGCTCCCTCTGTGCCCACTCTGAACCCGGTTTACTGCCCCCTCTGAACCCGGTTTACTGCTCCCTCTGTGCCCCCTCTGAACCCGGTTTACTGCTCCCTCTGTGCCCACTCTGAACCCTGTGGGCGTCGCTGGCGAGGCCGGCATTTATTGCCCATCCCTAATTGCCCTGAACCGCTGCAGTCCATGTGGTGACGGTTCTCCCACAGTGCTGTTAGGAAGGGAGTTCCAGGATTTTGACCCAGCGACGATGAAGGAACGGTGATATATTTCCAAGTCGGGATGGTGTGTGACTTGGAGGGGAACGTGTAGGTGGTGTTGTTCCCATGTGCCTGCTGCCCTTGTCCTTCTAGGTGGTAGAGGTCGCGGGTTTGGGAGGTGCTGTCGAAGAAGCCTTGGCGAGTTGCTGCAGTGCATCCTGTGGATGGTACACACTGCAGCCACTGTGCGCTGGTGGTGGAGGGAGTGAATGTTTTGGGTGGTGGATGGGGTGCCAATCAAGCGGTCTGCTTTGTCCTGGATGGTGTCAAGCTTCTTGAGTGTTGTTGGAGCTGCACTCATCCAGGCAAGTGGAGAGTATTCCATCACACTCCTAACTTGTGCCTTGTAGATGGTGGAAAGGCTTTGGAGAGTCAGGAGGTGAGTCACTCGCCGCAGAACACCCAGCCTCTGACCTGCTCTCGTAGCCACAGTATTTATGTGGCTGGTCCAGTTAAGTTTCTGGTCAATGGTGACCCGCAGGATGTTGATGGTGGGGGATTCGGCGATGGTAATGCCGTTGAATGTCAAGGGGAGGTGGTGAGACTCTCTCTTGTTGGAGATGGTCATTGCCTGGCACTTATCTGGCGCGGATGTTACTTGCCACTTATCAGCCCAAGCCTGGATGTTGTCCAGGTCTTGCCTGCATGCGGGCACGGACTGCGTCATTATCTGAGGGGTTGCGAATGGAACTGAACACTGTGCAATCATCAGCGAACATCCTCATTTCTGACCTTATGATGGAGGGAAGGTCATTGATGAAGCAGCTGAAGATGGGCCTAGGACACTGCCCTGAGGAACTCCTGCAGCAATGTCCTGGGGCTGAGATGATTGGCCTCCAACAACCACGACCATCTTCCTTTGTGCTAGGTATGACTCCAGCCACTGGAAAGTTTTTCTTCTGATTTCCATTGACTTCAATTTTACTAGGGCTCCTTGGTGCCACACTCGGTCAAATGCTGCTTTGGTGTCAAGGACAGTCACTCTCCCCTCTGGAATTCAGCTCTTTTGTCCATGTTTGGACCAAGGCTTTAATGAGTCCTGGAGCAAAGTGGTCCTGGCAGAACACAAACTGAGCATCGATGAGTAAGTGCCACTTGATAGCAATGTCGACGACACCTTCCAGTACTTTGCTGATGATTGAGAGTAGACTGATGGGGCGGTAATTGGCCGGATTGGATTTGTCCTGCTTTCTGTGGACAGAACATACCTGGGCAATTTTCCACCTGCTGAGGTAGATGCACTGGAAAAGTTTGGCTGGAGGCACGGCTTGTTCTGAAGCACAAGTCTTCAGCACCACAGCCGGGATGTTGTTGGGGCCCTACCCCGGGGTTTATTAACCCCCTCCTCTTTCTTTCCCCCTGGGGTTTATTAACCCCCTCCTCTTTCTTTCCCCCTGGGGTTTATTAACCCCCTCCTCTTTCTCCCCCCCCGGGCTTATTAACCCCCTCCTCTTTCTCCCCCACCCCCGGGCTTATTAACCCCCTCCTCTTTCTCCCCCACCCCCGGGTTTATTAACCCCCTCCTCTTTTCTCCCCCCCCAGGGTTTATTAACCCCCTCCTCTTTTCTCCCCCGGGGTTTATTAACCCCCTCCTCTTTCTCCCCCACCCCCGGGTTTATTAACCCCCTCCTCTTTTCTCCCCCGGGGTTTATTAACCCCCTCCTCTTTCTCCCCCTCCCCCAGGGTTTATTAACCCCCTCCTCTTTTCTCCCCCGGGGTTTATTAACCCCCTCCTCTTTTCTCCCCCGGGGTTTATTAACCCCCTCCTCTTTTCTCCCCCGGGGTTTATTAACCCCCTCCTCTTTTCTCCCCCGGGGTTTATTAACCCCCTCCTCTTTTCTCCCCCGGGGTTTATTAACCCCCTCCTCTTTTCTCCCCCGGGGTTTATTAACCCCCTCCTCTTTTCTCCCCCGGGGTTTATTAACCCCCTCCTCTTTTCTCCCCCCCCCCCCGGCTTTATTAACACCCTCCTCTTTCTTCCCCCCCCCCCCCCCTCGGCTTTATTAACCCCCTCCTCTTTTCTCCCCCGGGGTTTATTAACCCCCTCCTCTTTTCTCCCCCCCCCGGCTTTATTAACACCCTCCTCTTTCTTCCCCCCCCCCCTCGGCTTTATTAACACCCTCCTCTTTCTTCCCCCCCCCCCCCCCTCGGCTTTATTAACACCCTCCTCTTTCTTCCCCCAGGTCACAGTCTCTGAATAAGGGGTAGGCCATTGAGGACTGAGATGAGGAGAAATTTCTTCACTCAGAGGGTGGTGAATCTTTGGAATTCTCTACCCTAGAGGACAGTGGAGGCTCAGTCATTGAGTATATTCAAAACAGAGATCGATAGATTTCTAGATATTAAAGGCATCAAGGGATATGGGGATGGTGCAGGAAAATGACATTGAGGTGGAAGATCAGCCATGATTTTGTTGAATGGTGGAGCAGGCTCGAGGGGCCGGATGGCCTACTCCTGCTCGCTCTTCTTATGTTCTTATTTGGGATCTTTCTTTAGTTTGTCCATTCGAGGAGTTAGATAACAGACTTTCTCCTGTGAATATAAAGCTGGATGTGTTTACTTGTTCATCTTTTATTCAATACATTTGCTGAGTGGATTTAAATTGAAGACAAGATTCCCAGGCCTGATGCTCTATTCGCACATCGAAGGTGAGCGAGATGCTGTGGGACACACAATAAGTCCAGTCGCTGCAAGTGATTCACAGACTGGGTTTTGTGTTTAGTGATCCCGGGCGTGTTACTGATACCTTCCCTGGGTCCCAAGGCCAGGAGAGGCAGTCTGGAAGGTATGGGGAGCTGGGACTTGTCCATGAGAGTAACTGAAGGTATGAGAATTGAAATAATCCAGAGTAATAATCAGGTGTCATCTGTTGCTCTCGTCTGGGTCAGGAGGCCGTGAGTTCAAGTCCTACTCCAGAGACTTGAGCACATGATCTAGGCTGACACTCCAGTGCTGTACGCTGGGAGTGCTGCACTGTCGGAGATGCCATCTTTCAGATGAGATGTTAAACCAAGGCCACGTCTGCCCTCTCAGGTGGACGTAAAAGATCCCATGATCCTATTTTGAAGAAGAGCAGAGGAGTTCTCCTCGGTGCCCTGGCCAATATTTATCCCTCAACCAACACAGTAAAACAGGTTACCCGGTCATGATCACATTGCTGTTTGTGGGACCTTGCTGTGTGCAAATTGGCTGCAGCATTTTCTACATTACAACAGTCACTGCACTTCATTGGCTATAAAGCGCATTGGAACATCCTGAAAGGTGCTATAGAAATGCACGTCTTTCTTTAACCAAAGGGGAAGTTGGTAACAGGACATCAATTAGACTGCTCTTATCTTAAGAGACGTCAAGGACTCGACACACTGTGTGTTTGAAACAAAGCTGGTTTATCTCTCTTGGCATCTTCCCAAGGGCCCATCGAGGCCTCCTTACGAGCAGCAACCCCAACTGCCCCATCCTACTCTCTCACCGACCTACCCGCCCAGTGGAGGCTAATCTTTCCAATCTCCTTCCCGTCCCTCTCACCCCTCCCAGCGCTGACCCTGTGGACTCTGCCAGTGGATCAGCTATCTCTGCCTCTCCCTCCAGAATGTAAGTTTGCTTCTGAACAAAGCCCTCCCTTGCCATCCCTGAGCTTATTGTGGATGATTACATTGACATCATGGCCTTGATGGAAACCTGGCTGGCGAGTGATGATACCTTCTCCCTTAATGAAGCCTCCCTGCCTGGCTATATCTTCCACCACTTGCCCCGTCCAGACCGCCACGGTGGCGGTGTGGCCCTCATCACCAAATCACAGCTTGGTCTGTCCCCCTAATTCTCTGGCACCTTCTCCTCCTTTGAGAATCTCACCTTGTTCCACCCCTCGTTTAAAATCCTTGTTCTCCACCGCCCTCCCAAGTACCACGCCAAGTTTCTCAACGAGGTATCATCACTGCTTTCCTTCCTCAGACTCTGCACTGAGCGACTGCTCATCCTTGGTGATTTCAACCTCCATCTCAACTCAACACGCTCTCTCTCCTCTGAATTCACTGCCCTCCTATCCTCCCTGAATCTCTCCCTTCATATAACTCCCCTACCCATATTCACGACCATTCCTCGACCTTGCCATCTCATAGAAACATAGAAAATAGGAGCAAGAGTAGGCCATTCGGCCCTTCGGGCCTACTCCACCATTCAAAATGATCATGGCTGATCGTCTAACTCAGTACCCTGTTCCCGCTTTTCCCCCATATCCTTTGATCCCTTTAGCATTAAGAAATATATCTATCTCCTTCTTGAATACATCTAATGACTTGGCCTCCACTGCCTTCTGTGGTAGAGAATTCCACAGGTTCACCACCCTCTGAGTGAAGAAATTTCTCCTCATCTCTGTTCTAAATGGCATACCCTGTATCCTGAGACTGTGACCCCTGGTTCTGGACTCCCCAGCCATCGGGAACATCCTCCCTGCATCTAGTCTCTCTAGTCCTGTTAGAATTTTATATATTTCGATGAGATCACCTCTCATTCTTCAAAGCTCTAGTGAATATAGGCCAATCTCTCCTCATACGTCAGTCCTGCCATCCCAGGAATCAGTCTGGTAAACCTTCGATGCACTCTCTCCATGGCAAGGACATCCTGCCTCAGATAAGGAGACCAAAACTGCACACAATACTCCAGATGTGGTCTCACCAAGGCCCTGTATAACTGCAGTAAGACATCCCTGCTTCTGCACTCAAATCCTCTTGCAATGAAGGCCAACATACCATTTGCCTTCTTAACTGCTTGCTGCACCTGAATGCTCGCTTTCAGCGACTGGTGTACATGGACACCAAGGTCTCGCTGCACCTCCCCTTTTCCCAATCTATCACCATTCAGATAATCTGCCTTTCTGTTTTTACAACCAAAGTGGATAACCTCACATTTATCCACGTTATACTGCATCTGCCATGTTCTTGCCCACTCACCCAACTTGTCTAAATCACATTGGAGCCTCTTTGCATCCTCCTCACAGCTCACATTCCAACCCAGCTTTGTGTCATCTGCAAACTTGGAAATTTAGTTCCCTCATCCAAATCATTGATATATATTGTGAATAGCTGGGGCCCAAGCACTGATCCCTGCGGTACCCCATTAGTCACTGCCTGCCACATGGAAAAAGACCCGTTTATTTCTACTCTCTGTTTCCTGTCTGTCAACCAATTCTCAATCCATGCCAGTATATTCCCCCCAATCCCATGTGCTTTAATTTTGCACACTAAACTCTTGTGTGGGACCTTATCAAAAGCCTTCTGAAAATCCAAATACACCACATCCACTGGTTCTCTCCTATCTATTCTACTAGTTACAGCCTCAAAAAACTCCAGTAGATTTGTTAAGCATGATTTCCCTTTCATAAACCCATGCTGACTTTGTCCAATCCCGTTAATGCCCTCCAAGTGTTCTGTTATCACATCTTTTATAATAGACTGTAGCATTTTCCCCACTACTGATGTTAGGCTAACTGGTCTGTAATTCCCTGTGTTTTCTCTCCCTCCTTTTTTAAATAGCGGGGTTACATTTACCACCCTCTAATCTGTAGGAACTGTTCCAGAGTCTATAGAATTTTGGAAGATGATCACCAATGCATCCACTATTTCCAGGGCCACTTCCTTTAGTACTCTGGGATGTGGATTATCAGGCCCTGGGGATTTGTCAGCCTTTATCCCCGTTAATTTCCCTTGCACTATTTTTCGACTCATATTGGTTTCCTTCAGTTCCTCCCTCTCAATAGACCCTTGGTTCCCTAACATTTCTGGCAGGTTATTTGTATCCTCCTTTGTGAAGACAGAACCAAAGTATGTGTTTAATTGTTCTGCCATTTCTTTGTTCCCCATTATAATTTCCCCCATTTCTGATTTGTGTCGTCACTAATCTTTTTCTCTTGACATATTTATAGAAGCTTTTACAGTCAGTTTTTATGTTCCCTGCTAGTTTAGTCTCATACTCTATTTTTCCCCTCTTAATCAATCTCTTTGTCCTCCTTTGCTGAATTCTAAACTGGTCCCAATCCTCAGGCTTCCTGCTTTTTCTGGCAATTTTATATGCCTCCTCTTTGGATCTAATACTATCCCTAATTTCTTATGTAAGCCACGGTTGAGCCACCTTTCCTGTTTTATTTTTGCGCCAGACAGGAATGAATAATTGTTGTAATTCCTGCACACGTTCTTTAAATATTAGCCAATGCCTATCCACCATCATCCCTTTTCGTAAAGTTCCCAAATCTATCATAGCCAACTCGCACCTCATACTTTCGTAATTTCCATTATTGAGATTCAGGACCCTAGTTTCGGATTCAACTACTTCACTCCATCTTAATGGCCCCAAAGGACCCCTGCTCTACCTGCACAGTCCTTTTACTCTGTCGGGCGGTCACCCATTTCCTTTCTGCCTGCGTAATCTTTAACTGCGGTGTGACCACCTCACTGAACGTGCTATCCACGATATTCTCACGTGGCCTCTCTACTCCCATAGTGTCAACCATGGATAAGGCCATCCCTGATTCCTTCGTTGTATCCCTCTCCACCCACATCCCCCTTCCCCCACCCAACCTCATTTCCTTCTGTGGCCGCCCCTGGAAAATATTCTTCCCCCAAGTCACTTACAACGGCATTTTCAAATTCCCAACTGTCCAGCTTTGGCCCTCCATTCACCACCACATTTCTGCAGCTACCGATCTGCTCAATCACACCCTCACCTCCATGTTTAATGCTCCTTTCCTCACTGAAACCATTACGCTCTCTCACTCTGGCCATTCCTCCTGGTACTGTCCTCATCTCCATTCCCTTAAGTCCAAACGTGAACGTTTATGGTGGACCACATAAAGCACTATCAGGTCCTGCTGTCCTCTGCCAAAACTGCTCACTATCCCAGGATCATCCTGGAATGCAAAGATAACCCTCGGCTTCTTTTCTCCACTACAAACTGTCTTCTTAAATCCCTCTCCCCTGCCTCCTCCATCCTCACCTCTAGCAACAAGTGCAAGGAGTTCATGGACGACTTTGTCACTAAGATTGAGACCATCCATTCAGCTGCCTCTGCCGCTTCCCTCCTTTCCCCAGCCCATCAAGCCAAACTTTCCCTACGCTTCCCCCCGCCTTAGCTCTGAACTTGCATCTTTCTCTAGTTTCCCCCCTATCTCCCCTCATGCCCCCTGCGAGCTCATCTTGTTCATGAGACCGAATGTTGTTCCCTTGACCCTAATCCTTCCAATCTGCTGACCACCCAACTTCTCTTGCTTCCGCCATGTTAATTGTTATTGTCAATGGTTCCCTCTCCTCTGATACTGCTCCCCTCAAAAAAAAAAAAAATCCTTGACCCCTCTGTCCTAGATATGGCCTGATACAAATTAAAATTTTGACCCTGGTCCTCCCTAACCAATTTTATTTGAATCAACTGTTAACTGGAACAAAATGTATTCCTTTCATCATCTTATAAACCTCAATCAGATCACCCCTAATTCTGCCCTTCTCTAAAGTGTAGATTCCCAGCACTTTTAGCCTATCTTGATAACTAAGATGCTTTAAACTGGGAAACAGTCTCGTGGCCCTCCTCTGCACCCTTTCCAAAGCCTTAATATCACCCACCGTTTGAGGAGACCAAAACTGGACACAGTATTCCAACTGAGGCCTGACTAAGGTCGCATACAAGGACAAAAGAGTGTGTTTTGTCTTATAGTCAATTGTCCTATGAATGCTGTCTAATGCCCTAAATTCACTCTAGCTATTGTTTCACAGCATTGTTCATGAACCTTTAGAGATATATTCACTAGAATGCCCAGATTTCTTTCTTTCTCCACCTGCTTTAATGCTTTTCCCTGAAGCGTTTCTGTATGTTGAACATTCGCCCTGCCCACATGCATAACACTGCACTTCTCCATAATAAACATCATTAGCCAGTCACAAGCCGAATCCCCCAACTCTTCAAGATCTGCCTGAAGCAGTCGAGCATCGTCTTCAGTCCTGACACTCGCACAGATCTTGGAAGTATCTGCAAGTTTGCAGATTGTGCCCCCAACACCTACATCGAGATCATTAATAAAAATAGTAATGATCAATGGTCCTAACACCGATCCCTGTGGGACACCACTGGTGACCGGTCTCCAAACACATCCAGATCCATCAATAACTACTTTCTGCCTACCGCCTTCCAGCCAGTTCTCAATCCAGCTCAATATATGACCACTAATACCGGTGGCTTCAATCTGCAGAGAAACTTCTGTTGCAGTACCTTGTCAAAAGCTTTTTCCACTTAAACTTCCAAAATGTCGACTGGGCTTCCCTCATCCACCATCTTGGTGACTTCTTCAAAACATGTAATCAAATTTGTAAGACATGACCTTTTTTTGAAGCCATATTGGTTGTCCCCAGTATGTCCCTCTCTATCCAAGTAATCATATATTGCATCCCGAGTGATTCCCTGAAGCATCTTTCCTATTACTGGTGTTAAACTAATGGACCAATAGTTACTCGGGTCCATATTGTCTCCTTTGTTAAAACCATTCACATCACAATATACTATCTTTAAATTAAACTGTCCCCTGGGCAAAGGCCCGAGCATTAATCCACCCCTTGGGCCCCGTAGGCCCGAGCATTAATCCACCCCTTGGGCCCCGTAGGCCCAAGCATTAATCCACCCCCTGAGCTCCGTAGGCCCGAGCATTAATCCGCCCCGTTGGCCTGAGCATTAATCCACCCCTTGGGCCCCGTCGGCCCGAGAATTAATCCACCCCTTGGGCCCCGTTGGCCTGAACATTAATCCACCCTTGAGCCCCGTAGGCCCGAGTATTAATCCACCCATTGAGCTCCGTAGCCCCGAGGATTAATCCACCCCTTGGGCCCCGTAGTCCAGAGTATTAATCCGCTCCCTGGGCCCCGTAGCCCTGAGCATTAATCCACCACTTGGGCCCCGTCGGCCTGAGTATTAATCCACCACTTGGGCCCCATAGGCCTGAGTATTATTCCACGCCCTGGGTCCCATAGGCCCGACTATTAATCCACCCCCTGGGTCCCATAAGCCTGAGTATTAATCCACCCCTTCAGCCCTGTAGGCCCAAGTATTAATCCACCCCTTCAGCCCTGTAGGCCCAAGTATTAATCCACCCCTTCAGCCCTATAGGCCCGAGTATTAATCCACCCCTTGGGCCCCATAGGTCCGAGTATTAATCCACCCCTGCTGTACATACACAGTTACAGCCCAGAAAAAGGCTGTTTCACCTAACTGGTCTCTGCCGGTGTTTATACTCGTTTTGGATACTGTTGGCGGAGATGGCTCACCAGGGGAAGGTGGCAGTGGCCAGGTTCATGGCACCGTGGCTGGCTCTGCTGCACAGGAGGGCAGGAAAAAGAGTGGCAGAGCTATAGTGATAGGGGACTCGATTGTAAGGGGAATAGACAGGCGTTTCTGCGGACGCAACCGAGACTCCAGGATGGTATGTTGCCTCCCTGGTGCAAGGGTCAAGGATGTCTCGGAGCGGCTGCAGGACATTCTGGACATTCTGGAGGGGGGAGGGTGAACAGCCAGTTGTCGTGGTGCATATAGGCACCAACGATATAGGTAAAAAACAGGATGAGGTCCTACAAGCTGAATTTAGGGAGTTAGGAGTTAAACTAAAGAGTAGGACCTCAAAGGTAGTAATCTCAGGATTGCTACCAGTGCCACGGGTTAGTCAGAGTAGGAATGACAGGATAGCTAAGATGAATACGTGGCTTGAGAGATGGTGCAAGCTGGAGGGATTCAAATTCCTGGGCCATTGGAACCGGTTCTGGGGGAGGTGGGACCAGTACAAATTGGACGGTCTGCATCTGGGCAGGACTGGAACCAATGTCCTAGGGGGAGTGTTTGCCAGTGCTGTTGGGGAGGGTTTAAACTAATGTGGCAGGGGGATGGGAACCGATGCAGGAAGTCAGTGGGAAATAAAGTGGTGACAGAAACAAAAGGCAGTAAGGGAGAGTGTACAGAACATGACCGGACAGATGGTCTGAGAAAGCAGGGCAAAGACCAAGGGAAGTCTAGATTAAACTGCATTTATTTCAATGCAAGAAGTCTGATGGGCAAGGCAGATGAACTCAGGGCATGGATGGGTACATGGGACTGGGATGTTATAGCTATTACTGAAACATGGCTAAGGGAGGGGCAGGACTGGCAGCTCAATGTTCCAGGGTACAGATGCTATAGGAAAGATAGAGCAGGAGGTAAGAGAGGAGGGGGAGTTGCGTTCTTGATTAGGGAGAACATCACGGCAGTAGTGAGAGGGGATATATCCGAGGGTTCGCCCACTGAGTCCATATGGGTAGAACTGAAAAATAAGAAGGGAGAGATCACTTTGATAGGATTGTACTACAGACCCCCAAATAGTCAACGGGAAATTGAGGAGCAAATATGTAAGGAGATTACAGACAGCTGCAAGAAAAATAGGGTGGTAATAGTAGGGGACTTTAACTTTCCCAACATTGACTGGGACAGCCATAGCATTAGGGGCTTGGATGGAGAGAAATTTGTTGAGTGTATTCAGGAGGAATTTCTCATTCAGTATGTGGATGGCCCGACTAGAGAGGGGGCAAAACTTGACCTCCTCTTGGGAAATAAGGAAGGGCAGGTGACAGAAGTGTTAGTGAGGGATCACTTTGGGACCAGTGATCATAATTCCATTAGTTTTAAGATAGCTATGGAGAAGGATAGGTCTGGCCCAAAAGTTAAAATTCTAAATTGGGGAAAGGCCAATTTTGATGGTATTAGACAGGAACTTTCAGAAGTTGATTGGGAGAGTCTGTTGGCAGGCAAAGGGACGTCTGGTAAGTGGGAGGCTTTCAAAAGTGTGTTAACCAGGGTTCAGGGTAAGCACATTCCTTATAAAGTGAAGGGCAAGGCTGGTAGAAGTAGGGAACCTTGGATGACTCGGGAGATTGAGGCACTAGTCAAAAATAAGAAGGAGGCATATGACATGCATAGGCAGCTGGGATCAAGTGGATCCCTTGAAGAGTATAGAGATTGCCGGAGTAGAGTTAAGAGAGAAATCAGGAGGGCAAAAAGGGGATATGAGATTGCTTTGGCAGATCAGGCAAAGGTGAATCCAAAGAGCTTCTACAAATACATAAAGGGCAAAAGGGTAACTAGGGAGAGAGTAGGGCCTCTTAAGGATCAACAAGGTCATCTATGTGCGGAACCACAAGAGATGGGTGAGATCCTGAATGAATATTTCACATCGGTATTTACGGTTGAGAAAGGCATGGATGTTAGGGAACTTGGGGAAATAAATAGTGATGTCTTGAGGAGTGTACATATTACAGAGAGGGAGGTGCTGGAAGTCTTAACGCGCATCAAGGTAGATAAATCTCCGGGACCTGATGAAATGTATCCCAGGACGTTATGGGAGGTTAGGGAGGAAATTGCGGGTCCCCTAGCAGAGATATTTGAATCATCCACCGCTACAGGTGAGGTGCCTGAAGATTGGAGGGTAGCAAATGTTGTGCCTTTGTTTAAGAAGGGCGGCAGGGAAAAGCCTGGGAACTACAGACCAGTGAGCCTGACATCTGTAGTGGGTAAGTTGTTAGAGGGTATTCTGAGGGACAGAATCTACAGGCATTTGGAGAGGCAGGGACTAATTAGGAACAGTCAGCATGGTTTTGGGAGAGGAAAATCATGTCTCACGAATTTGATTGAGTTTTTTGAAGGGGTAACCAAGAAGATAGATGAGGGCTGTGCAGTAGACGTGGTCTACATGGACTTCAGCAAAGCATTTGACAAGGTACCGCATGGTAGGTTGTTACATAAGGTTAAATCTCATGGGATCCAAGGTGAGGTAGCCAATTGGATACAAAATTGGCTTGACGACAGAAGACAGAGGGTGGTTGTCGAGGGTTGTTTTTCAAACTGGATGCCTGTGTCCAGCGGTGTGCCTCAGGGATCGGTGCTGGGTCCGCTGTTATTTGTTATTTATATTAATGATTTGGATGAGAATTTAGGAGGCATGGTTAGTAAGTTTGCAGATGACACCAAGATTGGTGGCATTGTGGACAGTGAAGAAGGTTATCTGGGATTGCAACGGGATCTTGATAAATTGGGCCAGTGGGCCGATGAATGGCAGATGGAGTTTAATTTAGATAAATGTGAGGTGATGCATTTTGGTAGATCGAATCGGGCCAGGACCTACTCCGTTAATGGTAGGGCGTTGGGGAGAGTTATAGAACAAAGAGATCTAGGAGTACAGATTCATAGCTCCTTGAAAGTGGAGTCACAGGTGGATAGGGTGGTGAAGAAGGCATTCAGCATGCTTGGTTTCATTGGTCAGAACAATGAATGCAGGAGTTGGGATGTCTTGTTGAAGTTGTACAGGGCATTGGTGAGGCCACACTTGGAGTACTGTGTACAGTTCTGGTCACCCTATTATAGAAAGGATATTATTAAACTAGAAAGAGTGCAGAAAAGATTTACTAGGATGCTACCGGGACTTGATGGTTTGACTTACAGGGAGAGGTTAGACAGACTGGGACTTTATTCCCTGGAGAGTAGGAGGTTAAGGGGTGATCTTATAGAAGTCTATAAAATAATGAGGGGCATAGATAAGGTCGATAGTCAAAATCTTTTCCCAAAGGTAGGGGAGTCTATAACGAGGGGGTACAGATTTAAGGTGAGAGGGGAGAGATACAAAAGGATCCAGAGGGGCAATTTTTTCACTCAAAGGGTGGTGAGTGTCTGGAACGAGCTGCCAGAGGCAGTAGTAGAGGCGGGTACAATTTTGTCTTTTAAAAAGCATTTGGACAGTTACATGGGGAAGATGGGTATCGAGGGATATGGGCCAAGTGCAGGCAATTGGGACTAGCTTAGTGGTATAAACTGTGCGACATGGACATGTTGGGCCGAAGGGCCTGTTTCCATGTTGTAACTTCTATGATTCTATGATTCTATGTGTCTCCTCCCACTCTAATTACCTCTTCCCACCCTGTCCCAATATCCCTCTGTTCCCTTCTCCCTGACGGATGCACCAAGCCTCTCCTTAAATGCATCATGGATTTCTGCTTCAACCACTCCATGTGGCGGTGAGTTCCACATTCTCACCAGTCTCTGTGTAAAGAAATTCTTCCTAAATTCTTTATTTCATCTGTTAGTGACTATCTTATATCGTTACCCCCTTGTTCTGACTCACCCATAAGTGGAAACGGTTTGTCCACATCCACCCTATCGAACCCCCTCATAACTTTAAAGACCTCTATCAGGTCTCCTCTTAGTCTTCTCTTTCCCAGAGAAAAGAGCCCCAGCCTGGTCAATCCTTCCTGATAGTTGCATCCTCTCAATTCTGGAAACATCTTTGTAAATCATTGCTGCACTTTCTCCAGTACTTCAATATCCCTTTCTTTAACGTGGAGACCAGAACTGCACACAGTATTCCAAGTGTGGTGTAACTATGGTTCTATATAATTTTAACATTACCTCCCTGATTTTTGAATTCTTATCTAGGAATGAAACAGACAACTTTTTGGCCTTCTCAACCTGTGTTGCTACTTTTAGTAATTTATGTGTCTGTATTCCCAGATCTTTTTGCTCCTCTACTCCATTTAGTTTCTTACCTTCTGAGGAATAAGTGGCCTCCTTAATCCTCCGACCAAAATGAACCACCTCACATTTCACTATATTGAATTTCATCTGCCCAGTCTGAAAGTCTGTTTGTGTTCCTGTATTTTGGTGCCGATCTCCACATTATTAGTTTCCCACCGAATTTAGTGTCATCCGCAAATTGCACCAACGTACCTCCAATTTCTGAGTCCAAATCATGGTGAACAACAGTGGTCCCAGCACGGACCCCTGCAGGACATCACTTCTCACTTTCTCCCCGTACCAGAAATGTCCCTTGACTCCTGTCCTCTGATCTTTCCATCCATTCTGCTTCCTGACCCTTCACTCCACAAGGCCTGACCTTGGTGATCTTCTGGATGGGACATATTGCAGACAGAGTGCACCAGCTGACATCGCTCGTGGCGTTTATCATAACTTTCCACTTTAACAAAAACTTGTTGACAACTTTTTAAACACTTCAACAGCCTCTCCGATAGGACAGGGAACAAACGAGGCCTCGCGGGTGTCCCTCAGAATGACAGGCCTGAACTCGAGTTAGAAAACATTGAGCAATTAAACCAGACTGGGTGGTCCTGAGGCGCGAATTAGCAATGGAAACGTGGCGTCCAGTTTACTTCGTATCAAGGCTGAGGGCCCGGGCACTCGGGTTTCTGTATAATCTATGGATTAACCTTCGACCCAAACGTTCACAGGATTAAAAGAATAATTTTCTGTTCACCAATTCGGGCCTCCAATGGCGGTGTATTTACCCAGAATTCGCCGCGCCGTAGAATTTGCCCGAACGATGTCTCTAGGAGCCTAGTGCGCAGGCGCAGACCCGTTGTACCCTGAGCATGCGCAGTGCGAGTGATGGCGATGGACTGAGGCGGAACAGAGGGGTCGGAGGCTGGGAGGAGACGGTGGGCACAGGGGAGGAATTCGACCCGAGGGTGAGCAGGAAGCTTCAGGAACACCTGGTGTCGGCCTGAGGCTCCGAATAAGAGCGCACAGGCCCCGTGTTGACAGCCGGTGACAGGCCCGGGTGAGCGGGTTCACTGGCCGCCATCTTGCTCGAAGAGGTCTTCGGAGATCACGGGGCATGGGCAGCCATTTTGTTATGGGAAAAGAGTGGGCGGGGCTTCAGGGTCCCAGTGACTGGGGACAAAGAGTGGGCGGGGCTTCAGGGTCCCAGTGACCGGGGACAAAGAGTGGGCGGGGCTTCAGGGTCCCAGTGACTGGGAACAAAGAGTGGGCGGGGCTTCAGGGTCCCAGTGACTGGGAACAAAGAGTGGGCGGGGCTTCAGGGTCCCAGTGACTGGGGACAAAGAGTGGGCGGGGCTTCAGGGTCCCAGTGACCGGGAACAAAGAGTGGGCGGGGCTTCACGGTCCCAGTGACCGGGAACAAAGAGTGGGCGGGGCTTCAGGGTCCCAGTGACTGGGGACAAAGAGTGGGCGGGGCTTCAGGGTCCCAGTGACTGTGAACAAAGAGTGGGTGGGGCTTCAGGGTCCCAGTGACTGTGAACAAAGAGTGGGTGGGGCTTCAGGGTCCCAGTGACTGGGAACAAAGAGTGGGCGGGGCTTCAGGGTCCCAGTGACTGGGGACAAAGAGTGGGTGGGGCTTCAGGGTCCCAGTGACTGTGAACAAAGAGTGGGCGGGGCTTCAGGGTCCCAGTGACTGGGAACAAAGAGTGGGCGGGGCTTCAGGGTCCCAGTGACTGTGAACAAAGAGTGGGTGGGGCTTCAGGGTCCCAGTGACTGGGAACAAAGAGTGGGCGGGGCTTCAGGGTCCCAGTGACTGGGAACAAAGAGTGGGCGGGGCTTCAGGGTCCCAGTGACCGGGAACAAAGAGTGGGCGGGGCTTCAGGGTCCCAGTGACTGGGAACAAAGAGTGGGCGGGGCTTCAGGGTCCCAGTGACTGGGAACAAAGAGTGGGCGGGGCTTCAGGGTCCCAGTGACTGGGAACAAAGAGTGGGCGGGGCTTCAGGGTCCCAGTGACTGGGAACAAAGAGTGGGCGGGGCTTCAGGGTCCCAGTGACCGGGAACAAAGAGTGGGCGGGGCTTCAGGGTCCCAGTGACTGGGAACAAAGAGTGGGCGGGGCTTCAGGGTCCCAGTGACCGGGAACAAAGAGTGGGCGGGGCTTCAGGGTCCCAGTGACTGGGAACAAAGAGTGGGCGGGGCTTCAGGGTCCCAGTGACCGGGAACAAAGAGTGGGCGGGGCTTCAGGGTCCCAGTGACTGGGAACAAAGAGTGGGCGGGGCTTCAGGGTCCCAGTGACTGGGAACAAAGAGTGGGCGGGGCTTCAGGGTCCCAGTGACCGGGAACAAAGAGTGGGTGGGGCTTCAGGGTCCCAGTGACTGGGAACAAAGAGTGGGCGGGGCTTCAGGGTCCCAGTGACTGGGAACAAAGAGTGGGTGGGGCTTCAGGGTCCCAGTGACTGGGAACAAAGAGTGGGTGGGGCTTCAGGGTCCCAGTGACCTGGAACAGAGAGTGGGCGGGGCTTCAGGGTCCCAGTGACTGGGAACAAAGAGTGGGCGGGGCTTCAGGGTCCCAGTGACTGGGAACAAAGAGTGGGCGGGGCTTCAGGGTCCCAGTGACTGGGAACAAAGAGTGGGCGGGGCTTCAGGGTCCCAGTGACTGGGAACAAAGAGTGGGCGGGGCTTCAGGGTCCCAGTGACTGGGAACAAAGAGTGGGCGGGGCTTCAGGGTCCCAGTGACCGGGAACAAAGAGTGGGCGGGGCTTCAGGGTCCCAGTGACTGGGAACAAAGAGTGGGCGGGGCTTCAGGGTCCCAGTGACCGGGAACAAAGAGTGGGCGGGGCTTCAGGGTCCCAGTGACTGGGAACAAAGAGTGGGCGGGGCTTCAGGGTCCCAGTGACCGGGAACAAAGAGTGGGCGGGGCTTCAGGGTCCCAGTGACTGGGAACAAAGAGTGGGCGGGGCTTCAGGGTCCCAGTGACTGGGAACAAAGAGTGGGCGGGGCTTCAGGGTCCCAGTGACCGGGAACAAAGAGTGGGTGGGGCTTCAGGGTCCCAGTGACTGGGAACAAAGAGTGGGCGGGGCTTCAGGGTCCCAGTGACTGGGAACAAAGAGTGGGTGGGGCTTCAGGGTCCCAGTGACTGGGAACAAAGAGTGGGTGGGGCTTCAGGGTCCCAGTGACCTGGAACAGAGAGTGGGCGGGGCTTCAGGGTCCCAGTGACTGGGAACAAAGAGTGGGCGGGGCTTCAGGGTCCCAGTGACTGGGAACAAAGAGTGGGCGGGGCTTCAGGGTCCCAGTGACTGGGAACAAAGAGTGGGCGGGGCTTCAGGGTCCCAGTGACTGGGAACAAAGAGTGGGCGGGGCTTCAGGGTCCCAGTGACTGGGAACAAAGAGTGGGCGGGGCTTCAGGGTCCCAGTGACCGGGAACAAAGAGTGGGCGGGGCTTCAGGGTCCCAGTGACCGGGAACAAAGAGTGGGCGGGGCTTCAGGGTCCCAGTGACTGGGAACAAAGAGTGGGCGGGGCTTCAGGGTCCCAGTGACCGGGAACAAAGAGTGGGCGGGGCTTCAGGGTCCCAGTGACTGGGAACAAAGAGTGGGCGGGGCTTCAGGGTCCCAGTGACTGGGAACAAAGAGTGGGCGGGGCTTCAGGGTCCCAGTGACCGGGAACAAAGAGTGGGTGGGGCTTCAGGGTCCCAGTGACTGGGAACAAAGAGTGGGCGGGGCTTCAGGGTCCCAGTGACTGGGAACAAAGAGTGGGTGGGGCTTCAGGGTCCCAGTGACTGGGAACAAAGAGTGGGTGGGGCTTCAGGGTCCCAGTGACCTGGAACAGAGAGTGGGCGGGGCTTCAGGGTCCCAGTGACTGGGAACAAAGAGTGGGCGGGGCTTCAGGGTCCCAGTGACTGGGAACAAAGAGTGGGCGGGGCTTCAGGGTCCCAGTGACTGGGAACAAAGAGTGGGTGGGGCTTCAGGGTCCCAGTGACTGGGAACAAAGAGTGGGCGGGGCTTCAGGGTCCCAGTGACCGGGAACAAAGAGTGGGCGGGGCTTCAGGGTCCCAGTGACCGGGAACAAAGAATGGGCGGGGCTTCAGGGTCCCAGTGACCGGGAACAAAGAATGGGCGGGGCTTCAGGGTCCCAGTGACTGGGGACAAAGAGTGGGCGGGGCTTCAGGGTCCCAGTGACTGGGAACAAAGAGTGGGCGGGGCTTCAGGGTCCCAGTGACTGGGGACAAAGAGTGGGCGGGGCTTCAGGGTCCCAGTGACTGGGGACAAAGAGTGGGCGGGGCTTCAGGGTCCCAGTGACTGGGGACAAAGAGTGGGCGGGGCTTCAGGGTCCCTGTGACCAGGAACAAAGAGTGGGCGGGGCTTCAGGGTCCCAGTGACCGGGAACAAAGAGTGGGCGGGGCTTCAGGGTCCCAGTGACTGGGGACAAAGAGTGGGCGGGGCTTCAGGGTCCCAGTGACCGGGAACAAAGAGTGGGCGGGGCTTCAGGGTCCCAGTGACCGGGAACAAAGAGTGGGCGGGGCTTCAGGGTCCCAGTGACTGGGAACAAAGAGTGGGCGGGGCTTCAGGGTCCCAGTGACTGGGGACAAAGAGTGGGTGGGGCTTCAGGGTCCCAGTGACTGGGGACAAAGAGTGGGCGGGGCTTCAGGGTCCCAGTGACTGGGGACAAAGAGTGGGCGGGGCTTCAGGGTCCCAGTGACCGGGGACAAAGAGTGGGCGGGGCTTCAGGGTCCCAGTGACTGGGAACAAAGAGTGGGCGGGGCTTCAGGGTCCCAGTGACTGGGGACAAAGAGTGGGCGGGGCTTCAGGGTCCCAGTGACTGGGGACAAAGAGTGGGCGGGGCTTCAGGGTCCCAGTGACCGGGAACAAAGAGTGGGCGGGGCTTCAGGGTCCCAGTGACCAGGAACAAAGAGTGGGCGGGGCTTCAGGGTCCCAGTGACTGGGGACAAAGAGTGGGCGGGGCTTCAGGGTCCCAGTGACTGGGGACAAAGAGTGGGCGGGGCTTCAGGGTCCCAGTGACTGGGGACAAAGAGTGGGCGGGGCTTCAGGGTCCCAGTGACTGGGGACAAAGAGTGGGCGGGGCTTCAGGGTCCCAGTGACCGGGAACAAAGAGTGGGCGGGGCTTCAGGGTCCCAGTGACCGGGAACAAAGAGTGGGCGGGGCTTTAGGGTCCCAGTGGGCGGGAACAGAGAGTGGGCGGGGCTTCAGGGTACCAGTGGGTGGGAACAAATAGTGGGCGGGGCTTCAGGGTCCCAGTGGGCGGGAACAAAGAGTGGGCGGGGCTTCATGGTCCCAGTGGGCGGGAGTGAAAATCCTCGACTCATGGATTTTATTCTCTCTCTGCCCACAGTGGGTGTCGAACTGAACCCAACCCGAGGAGAGGGAGAGAGAAAACTGGGAAAGAAATGTTGGAGATGGTGCGATGGATTTGGATTTCAGAGCAGGGAGGAGCGAGAGTGCGTGGGACGGGGATTTACAGGGAGGGTGAGTGGGAGGGGGATTTACAGGGAGGGTGAGTGGGAGGGGGATTTATAGGGAGGGTGAGTGGGACGGGGATTTACAGGGAGGGTGAGTGGGAGGGGGATTTATAGGGAGGGTGAGTGGGACGGGGATTTACAGGGAGGGTGAGTGGGAGGGGGATTTACAGGGAGGGTGAGTGGGAGGGGGATTTACAGGGAGGGTGTGAGGGACGGGGATTTACAGGGAGGGTGAGTGGGACGGGGATTTACAGGGAGGGTGAGGGAGGGTGGGTGTGAGGCACGGGGATTTACAGGGAGGGGGAGGGAGGGTGAGTGGGACGGGGATTTACAGGGAGGGGGAGGGAGGGTGAGTGGGACGGGGATTTACAGGGAGGGGAGGGAGGGTGAGTGGGACGGGGATTTACAGGGAGGGGGAGGGAGGGTGTGAGGGACGGGGATTTACAGGGAGGGGGAGGGAGGGTGAGTGGGACGGGGATTTACAGGGAGGGGGAGGGAGGGTGAGTGGGACGGGGATTTACAGGGAGGGTGAGGGAGGGTGAGTGGGACGGGGATTTACAGGGAGGGGGAGGGAGGGTGTGAGGGACGGGGATTTACAGGGAGGGGGAGGGAGGGTGTGAGGGACGGGGATTTACAGGGAGGGTGAGGGAGGGTGTGAGGGACGGGGATTTACAGGGAGGGGGAGGGAGAGTGAGTGGGACGGGGATTTACAGGGAGGGGGAGGGAGGGAGGGTGAGTGGGACGGGGATTTACAGGGAGGGGGAGGGAGGATGAGTGGGACAGGGATTTCCAGCTTTGGGGGAACAAGACAGGAGAGAATGTTCTCTCGAAACTTCAATTGTCTGTTCTGAATTTCTATCCTGTATTTCCAGCGATGAACTTTTGTAAACTCCTTTTACAGGGTATTCGACGGGGAGAATTCGCAGACGGGAAACTCAAACCAAACATCACCTCAAGATCTGACCGAGTCACTCGATTCATCAGGACCTGAATATCATTGGCCTTTGAATATTGAAGGAGAAATGTTTGTCTGTTCTGTCTGTGGGAAAAGATTTCAAACATCAGTGTGACTGGGAAAAGATTTCAAACATCAGTGTGACTGGGAAAGACCGAGACACACCCCCCCGAGTGAGAGTGTTCCAGTGCACTGACTGTGGAAAGAGCTTTAACCAGTTACACAGCCTGAAAAAACATCGCACCATTCACAGCGGGGAGAAACCGTCCACGTGTTGTGTGTGTGGACGAGGCTTCAACTGATCGTCCAACCTGGAGAGACACAAAGACACCCGGACCACGGAGAAACCGTGGAAATGTGGGGACTGCGGGAAGGGATTCAATTACCCGTCCCATCTGGAAACTCATCGACGCAGTCACACTGGGGAGAGACCGTTCACCTGCTCCGTGTGTGGGAAGGGATTCACTCACTCATCCCACCTGCTGGCACACCAGCGAGTTCATACTGGGGGGAGACCGTTCACCTGCTCTGTGTGTGGGAAGGGATTCGGTCAGTCGTCACACCTGCTGTCACACCAGCGAGTTCACAGTGAGGAGAGGCCATTCACCTGCTCTGTGTGTGGGAAGGGATTCACTCAGTTAGCCAAATTCCAGACACACCAGCAAGTTCACTCCAGGGAGAGGCCGTTTTCCTGCTCCATGTGTGAGAAGGCTTTCACCGTGTTATCCAACCTGCTGACACACCAGCGAGTTCACTCTGATGAGAGACCTTTTAAATGTTCTGACTGTGAGAAGAGCTTTAAAAGAACAAATGATCTTCTGCAACACCAGCGCAGTCACACTGGGGAGAGACCGTTCACCTGCTCCGTGTGTGGGAAGGGATTCACTCGGTCATCACACCTTCTGTCTCACCAGCGAGTTCACGCTGATGAGAGACCTTTTCAATGTTCTGACTGTGGGAAGAGCTTTAAAAGCACAAACGAACTGCTGAAACACCAACGCACTCACACTGGGGAGAGACCGTTCACCTGCTCCGTGTGTGGGAAGGGATTCACTCGGTCATCCAGTCTCATTGAGCACCAACTTGTTCACTCTGACAAGAGACCTTTTCAATGTTCTGACTGTGGGAAGAGTTTTAAAAGCAGAAATGATCTGTTGAAACACCAACGGACTCACACTGGGGAGAGACCGTTCACCTGTATTGACTGTGGGAAAGGATTCACTCAGTCATCACACCTGCTGAGACACCAGCAAGTTCACACTGGGGAGAGGCCGTTCACCTGCTCTGAGTGTGGGAAGGGATTCACTCAGTCATCCAGCCTACTGACACACCAGCGAGTTCACATGTGACTACAGGGGTTGGATTCTGCTGTTATTGTTGCTGTTAAATCACATCCAGGAGTGAACCATGTTCATTCTGATAGTTGAGGTTTGTTTCTGCTGGAGTTTGATCTGTATCTATGTCCAATAAATCAGTGTTGTTTCACACAGTGTTTGGAATCCTTGATATCTCTATGACGAGAGCTGATTGAGGTCTTGTTACAAAGCGAGTGGAATCCACCCTAGAGCTGAGTTCCCACAACTTTTTAAAAGATGGATTTACAAGATGTCCAAGTCTGATGGGATAGAACATTGTATTATATCACAGGCTTCACTTCAATCAGCCTGAGTAGTGAGTCCCTGTAATATCGGAATTTAACCGATAGGAAATATTCTGATAATCTGTTATTGTCACAGAGCAAAGCAGCAGTGCTACTTTAACATCAATTTAATCAAACTCAATGGGCAATCCGATCTCCAAAGGGAAACGTCTCCTGAAAGCTGACTGTGTCGGCAGTTTGACAGCTCATTTCTCACTGAGTGTGTCAGAATGAAAAGCCTTAAAAACAGCCAATGTTTCACAGAGAGAGATGTCACCAGATCAAAGGACATTGGTGGAGTTTAATGGGCAGTTTGTGTCACTGGGCTAAAGGAGGCTATTTTTAACAGACTGTCCATGCTCCTCACTAACCCCCACCTTCTCTCTACCACACTATTGATGGATACTGCTGACCTTTCCGCTCTTGTCCCTCCTACACCCCTAATACACGGCCCTACACCATCTCCCTCCCCCTACATCTTCACTGTGCTGAAATCCACACTGTCCTGATCTGCTCCTTGCTCTCTGCCTTGATCCTAAAACTGCTGAACTCAGTCTTCCCCTCCTGAAGTCTACAGGCTGTGAAACAGAAGCCTGGTGTCCCCCAGACCCTACTCCTGGATTTGTCTCCCCATCCCTCCTCTTTTGACCCTTGGTTGTGTTCCACACTCTGGGCCTTGGCCCTTCCCTTGGAATTATCACTATGAGCAGGTGGGACTTGTTTTTGGAGAGAGGATATCCCAGCTCTTCAGCTTTAAAGGGACAAGAAGAGGACCAGATGGGCTGAATGGCCCATATATCAATGCAGTGCCGAGCAACCAACCTCCCTGAGGCCTGCTCATTAAGGGCTGGGTTCAGCTCAGTGCTGTTACAGGAAGGGAAACAGGAGCAGGATTTGACCCGTGTGGAGTTCAGGATTAATGGGGAGGGGTACAGGATCAAGTTATACCTGATTGAGCAAGGAATGTCACTGTCCCAAACACTCCCTATCCCTCAGTATCTGTGTCTGGGGGAGAAGTTGATGGGTTTGTGTTACCTTCTTCAGGTGAATCTCTGTGCTCATCGAGGTGATGGATGTCAGTGCCGGGGAATGGGACATTTTATCAGTCAGAGCACCTATCGACACGATGGGCCGAAGGGCCTCTATCCGTGCTGTATGACTCTATGACTCTTGTCAGCATCTGGGCCTCCCAGGTTTAGGTACAGAGTAAAACTCCTTCTACACTGTTCCATTAAACACACCCAGGTCAGGGACAGCACAGTTTTACTCTGCATGTAACCCATGGTATACCTGGTGGGAGTGTTTGATGGGACAGTGTAGAGGGAGCTTTACTCTGTATCTAACCCGTGCTGTACCTGACTGGAGTGTGTTTCAAGCAGACACTAGATGCTCAAAATGCCCCATTCTCTGGCACCTTGATGAGATCAACATTTAATCCAAAGATAAGAGAAATCTATCAGTTTCTCCCCCGGACACAGATCTGGAAGGACAGTGAGTGTCCCTCACATTTCTGTCCAGTGTGCTCGATATTTCATCCCAGGATCTGAATCTTTTGGTGATGATTTGAATTTGATTCCCTCTAGTTACTGACACTCAGACCAGTGGAAATAGTTGTTCCTGCTTTTCCTGATCATATTTTGAACATCTCCCTCAGATCTCCTCTTACCTTTCTTTGTTCTAATGAAAAGAGCCCCAGTTTCTCTAATCTCTCTGCATAACTAAAGCCTCTTGTACCTGATATCATCTCAGTGAATCTCTTCTGCACCCTCTCCGTGGCCTTGACATCCTAGTGTAAGATCCCCAACACTTTACAATATTCTAACTGCAGCCTAACAATGATTTGTCCAGGTTTAAGCAAGTTTGCTGATAATACAAACATGGGTGGGAAAGTAAGCTGTGAAGAGAACACAAATAGTCTGCGAAGGATATAGACAGGTTAAGTGAGTGGGCAAGAAGGTTGCAGGCGGAGTATAATGTGGGGAAATGTGAAGTTATTCACTTTGGTAGGAAGGATAGAAAAACAGAATATTTTTTAAATGGTGAGAAACTATTAAATGTAAACTATTAAATGAGATTTGAGTGTCCTCGTACAAGAAACACAAAAAGTTAACATGCAGGTGCAGCAAGCAATTATGAAGGCAAATGGCATGTTGGCCTTTATTGCAAGGGGGTAGGAGTACAAGAGTAAAGAAATCTTGCTACAATTGTACAGGGCTTTGGTGAGACCACATCTGGAGTACTGCGTACAGTTTTGGTCTCCTTATCTAAGGAAGGATATACTTGCCTTAGAGGTAGTGCAACGAATATTCACTGGATTGATTCCGGGAATGAGAGGGTTGTCCTATGAGGAGAGATTGAGTAGAATGGGCCTGTATTCTCTGGAGTTTAGAACATTGAGAGGTGATCCCGTTGAAACATATAAGATTCTGAGATGGCTTGACAGGATAGACGCTGAGAGATTGTTTCCCCTGGATGGCGAGCCTTGAACTAGGGGACATAGTCTCAGGATAAGGGGTCGGCCATTTAAGACTGAGATGAGGAGCAATTTCTTCACACAGAGAGTCGTGAATATTTGGAATTCTCTACCCCTGAGGGCTGTGGATGCTGAGTCATTGAATATATTCAAGGCTTAGATAGACAGATTTTTGGACTCTAGGGGAATCAAGGAATATGGTAATCGGACAGGAAAATGGTGTTGAGGCCAAAGATCAGCCATGATCTTATTGAACGGTGGAGCAGGCTCAGGGGGGCCACATGGCCGACTCCTGCTTCTATTTTTTATGTTCATATGCAAACAAATCGAAACATATCAATTGGCTTCCTATTGTGTAGATGCCAATGGTGTCACTCGAGAATAACAAGTTTGACCAGCTCTCTCTTATCAAACGAAGGAAACAAAGATAATCTCATTGACTGTTGAATTACTTTGGATGCCTTTGACCTTGCTACTTGATAAACAATCAACAAAGACAGTCAGTCTAGGGAAGGATCAATCAAGTACAAGGAAGTCACACTTCACTCTACACAAGGACACAGTAATCTGCATTTGATCAGTGGATGGGAGGAATGTCACAAATGGTTCATGTGAACAAGGCCGTTTCAAAGCTAGTTGTTTTTGAATATTGTTTGAGTGACAAACGAGACACTCAGTCTATGTGTGTTAAATAGGTTTCGGAGGGTGTGTCCAAAGTATGAGGAAAAGTGGCATAGAAAGTTCATGCTTTTTGCTGTTAGTGGGGTACAATACTGAAGGAGATGTCTCTACTGTACCCAGAGACAGACTGGAATTAAACAACGCATGTTAACATTTGGTTGTACTCTGTTCGACTGCTGTCCATGCTGAACTTAATAAAGGATAGACTTTCTTTTAATTGGAAGAAGGTTACTGTATTCTGTTTACTACTCATATTCGGTAACATTGGCGAGCATCAGGCTGTCTGGACACAACATAAGCATGACTTCGGCAGAGTTGCTAATCTGGAGGTAGCAGTAAATGGGGATGATCCCCCACCTCAGAAACAATACCCCAATCCCAAAGAACCAGAGCAAATGACAAGGGAAGTCATTGAATCATTGCTGGAACAGGGGATTTTACGGACCTGTGTCCCCGGGAACAATGCTCCTATTTGACCAGGACGAAAGCTGGATGGCTCATGGCAACTGACTATCGATTACCATCAGCTAAATAAGTATACCCCGCCAGCAGCTCTACTGGTGACGAGCCACCCCAATATGATGTACAAACTAAGGGGAACTACTACAGTATATTCCACCTTAGATATCTCTAATGGTTTCTGGAGGATTCCGTGCACCCAGATAGCCAGTATAAACTTGCATTCACTTTTGGAGAGCAGCCGTACACCTGGGTGAGATTGCCTCAGGGTTCCACAATCCACCGACACTCTTTCATCAGTGTACGGCGGATATGTTGCCATCCTGTTCACAACCGGATGATGTGATTCTATATGTCGATGATCTATCACTTCAGTTGGAATCCATTGAGGAACATTATCTCCTCCAGGAAGAGATTTGGGGTCTTCTATAAGGACTGAGTCCCAGTAAGGACGATGCATTGACGGAATGGGATTCCAAGTCACTTCAGTCCTTTGGGAACCTGAGAAAGGCCCTTACACAGGCCCCTGCTCTGCCTAGTCCGGACCATCAGAGCCCTTTATCATGGAAGTAGCGATGTCAGAACAATGTATCTCTGCAGTGGTGATGCAGGATGTGCACGGTAAATGTAATTTGGTGAGATACTTTCCCGCACCCGTACGCCGGTGGAACGATCTTTCGACCAATGCACAAAGCAAATTTTGGGAGTGTCTTGAATGATTAAACACACTGAATATATAGTTGGATTTAATCATTCCCCATACACTGCATACCCCCGTGTCATTACGAGTGAAGGGTCAGGTGACAGCGGGAGGAGCAGGAGCAGGAGGAGGAGGAGGAGGAGCAGCGGGAGGGGGAGGAACAGCGGGAGGAGCAGGAGGAGGAGCTGCAGATGCCATGTCCGCGTACGTCCTGCTGGGTCCTGGCACCAGCGAAGGTGAAGTTGCCATAACTGTGGAATGAAATGGGGCAGGTGGAACATGTTTCAGTGTGGGTGCAGATGGGGAACAGTGATCGTAATATCATTTGGTTTCAATTAAATGTGAAAATACTTAACTGGAGTTTGGATAATTTCAGTGAGTTAAAGGGGGATCTTGCCCTGGTGGATTGGAATCAAAAATTAGTAGGCAAAACAGTAATTAAACAATAAGAGGCTTTCAAGGGGGAGTTTGTTCAGGTATAGAGTGGAATGTGTGTAGACCTAGACAGCTACCTTGATGCTTTATAATGGTTGTATGTGCTACTTGCTCCCTTTGCTTCATGCTTGCTTATGCACCCTGTTTTAAATAAAGCAAGTTGTGAACCACCACTCTATTACCGGGTCGAGTAATCCACATATTCATTGAGTTGCTTCATGCTATGTGCTCTTTTTGACTTTTTTTATTCGTTCATGGGATGTGGGCGTCGCTGATGAGGCCGGCATTTATTGCCCATCCCTAATTGCCCTTGAGAAGGTGGTGGTGAGCCGCCTTCTTGAACCGCTGCAGTCCGTGTGGTGACGGTTCTCCCACAGTGCTGTTAGGAAGGGAGTTCCAGGATTTTCACCCAGCGACGATGAAGGAACGGCGATATATTTCCAAGTCGGGATGGTGTTTGACTTGGAGGGGAACGTGAAGGTGGTGTTGTTCCCATGTGCCTGCTGCTCTTGTCCTTCTAGGTGGTAGAGGTCGCGGGTTTGGGAGGTGCTGTCGAAGAAGCCTTGGCGAGTTGCTGCAGTGCATCCTGTGGATGGTGCACACTGCAGCCACTGTGCGTTGGTGGCGAAGGGAGTGAATATTTAGGGAGGTGGATGGGGTGCCAATCAAGCGGGCTGCTTTGTCCTGGATGGTGTTTAGCTTCTTGAGTGTTGTTGGAGCTGCACTCGTCCAGGCAAGTGGAGTGTATTCCATCACACTCCTGACTTGTGCCTTGTAGATGGTGGAAAGGCTTTGGGGAGTCAGGAGGTGAGTCACTTGCCGCAGAATACCCAGCCTCTGACCTGCTCTTGTAGCC
Source organism: Heptranchias perlo (assembly GCF_035084215.1). Classification (NCBI taxonomy): domain Eukaryota; kingdom Metazoa; phylum Chordata; class Chondrichthyes; order Hexanchiformes; family Hexanchidae; genus Heptranchias; species Heptranchias perlo. The sequence continues at coordinate 209,608 of NC_090326.1, read as the reverse complement.
ACAGTATTTATATGGATGGTCCAGTTAAATGGAGGCACAGAAAGATCCAAAAGAGGACAATTCAACACGGCTTCTGCACCTTTAATTCAGCTCAGTATTTTGTGATTCGAAATCACTTTTATTTGTAATAGATAACAGACTGACCCAGAGACTCCCTCACACAGCGTGAGACTCGGGCAGGACTCGAACCCTGCTCCTGAGATTAAAAGGATCACACAATACGAACTAACTGCAGGAATGGCCTCAACTCCACATAATCGGTGAGACTCGGTTACAGCCTTACTTGGCGAGTGGTGCAGACAGATTTTGTATCACTGCTTCTCGTTATTCACCAGAATATGAAGAAACATTTATCAGTAAACAGACACAGGTAACGCAGTGTAATAAAACACACCGTGGGATACTGGAGAATAACGAATGGATTCGATTGGAATGTTGAATTTGCATCGGATAAAACACCGAGGAATCAGCAACTAAAATTGGGATTCCCTTCACTATATTGATCTCAAAGAGAGAACAAATAAAAATCAATGGAAAAGAAGAAAATGACGGACCTCCACAGATGCTGCCTCATTTGCTGAGCTTTTCGAGCATTTCCTGATTTCACATCAGTGATATTCGAGTTGTGGATTTCTTTTTAAACGGAGCAGTTTTTTTCTGCAATTAATTAAAGTAACAGTTCCGGGTATAATAACTCATTCCACAAAAGAACTGCTCTGAAATTTATTCCATTCCACTTTAACAATGGGCGGGTTTAGTTCGAATTCCGCATTTCCCTCCAAACATTGTCGTGCTCTTTATTAAAATATATTTACAGGCCATTTTGTGTGTTTATTTCTCACTAAGCTTTGCATTTTATTTAGTGACAGAAAGCCGAAAAAGTACGAATTGACCCCAAAATACGATTGGTGTTTTCAATTACACGCTTTGTGTCAATCTGGTTGATAAAATGTTGCGGACGGAATTCTGAGCAGTTTCGGGCCCAGTGATCTCCAGAGGGAGCGGATTAAAGAATTTAAAAGACTGAGCCGCAAACATCCGCTGCGAGCAGGGTTCGAACCTGCGCGGGGAATCCCCATTGGATTTCGAGTCCAACGCCTTAACCACTCGGCCATCGCAGCTACACAGGAGACGCGCCTAATACACAGCTGCACTGTGAGAAAAACCATTTCACTGCTTCACTGATAATCAATTTACTGGAAGTTCACAGAATCTCAGCGAACATTACAATAATGACCCCTCCGATATTCACCAGCAATATAAGATGTTGAGAACAGTATGGAATATTCTGCAGGATATGATTATGAAGAGCAGGAATATTGTATTCTGCTCCTGGATAACATGGATCAGCCTCAGACTCCGCTTCTTCTCCGCTAAAACCACATTTCCTGTGTATTTCGCCCCAGAAACTCGCATTATCGGGGCACAAAGTAAATACCTGCCGAAAGACTCAGAGTGGGAATTAGATCAGTGAAATGCTGAGTCTCACTAATACAGATGATCGGAAACACAACATGTCTAAAGGAATCAGGTTTGTCAAGTATGGAGGGTTTTTATTGAATCAGGTACAAAAAGAGTTAAATGAAACAGAATGAAATGAGCTGCCGAGTGCGGGCTCTTTGAAAGATCTGTCCAATTAATCCCACTCCCCGGCTCTCTCCCCACAACCCTGGAATTTATTTCCTTTTCAAGAAACAGTCCTTTATGGAACTTTATAAAAGGCGTGTGTGAGTATTAATATCACCCTGCTTTGGGACACCTCGTCTAAATTGTTCCCGGACAGTCAGGGCAGGAGAGAGGCTGACATTAAACAATCTTTATAAGAAAGACAAGTCTGTGAATCTCCCCCAACCCTTATTCCCGGGTCAGACTCCACCCTTTAGGCATCAATGAGTAATTTATATAAAACCATCGGGCGGTCTCTGTGCTCCTCTCACCCATTAATCCTAATCTACAATCAGTTTCTAATCTCGGGACAGGGTTTCTCGCCTCCATTGAACATTCCTTTCTCTGCACCTTCCGACAGGATCTCTCAGTTTCTCCGCCTTTGTTGACGAGAGTTGGAATTGGTCTTGTTAACCCCATAATTACCGCACCTGTCCGTCAGTGTTCGGCCTCACTGCCATCTCACCTTGCTCACTATTAGTAAAATTCCAAAGCCCTGAAGTAAACCAGTCTGTTGTCTCCATGGATGTTCACTGATCCCCGTGTGTTTTCATTCACGGCACTTTTCATCCCACTCTTCAGAACCTAATTTTACTGGAATAGAATGAGTGTGGTGTATTTCGGAAGGTTGCGGAGAAAGGCAGAATTTGATCTATTAATAACTGTCAGTTAAAAAAAAATTGAAAGCGGAGCAGGAGCCTGTGCGATGCCGCTGTACAGTGTGTGATGGACAGTGTGTGATGGACATTGTGTGATGGACACTGTGTGTGATGGACAGTGTGTGATGGACAGTGTGTGTGATGGACAGTGTGTGATGGACAGTGTGTGATGGACAGTGTGTGATGGACAGTGTGTGGTGATGGACAGTGTGTGATGGACAGTGTGTGGTGATGGACAGTGTGTGGTGATGGACAGTGTGTGGTGATGGACAGTGTGTGATGGACAGTGTGTGATGGACAGTGTGTGATGATGGACAGTGTGTGGTGATGGACAGTGTGTGATGGACAGTGTGTGATGGACAGTGTGTGATGGACAGTGTGTGATGATGGACAGTGTGTGGTGATGGACAGTGTGTGGTGATGGACAGTGTGTGATGGACAGTGTGTGGTGATGGACAGTGTGTGATGGATAGTGTGTGATGGACAGTGTGTGGTGATGGACAGTGTGTGATGGACAGTGTGTGGTGATGGACAGTGTGTGATGGATAGTGTGTGATGGACAGTGTGTGGTGATGGACAGTGTGTGATGGACAGTGTGTGGTGATGGACACTGTGTGATGGATAGTGTGTGATGGACAGTGTGTGGTGATGGACAGTGTGTGGTGATGGACAGTGTGTGATGGACAGTGTGTGTTGATGGACAGTGTGTGGTGATGGACAGTGTGTGATGGACAGTGTGTGGTGATGGACAGTGTGTGGTGATGGACAGTGTGTGGTGATGGACAGTGTGTGGTGATGGACAGTGTGTGATGGACAGTGTGTGATGGACAGTGTGTGATGATGGACAGTGTGTGGTGATGGACAGTGTGTGATGGACAGTGTGTGGTGATGGACAGTGTGTGGTGATGGACAGTGTGTGGTGATGGACAGTGTGTGATGATGGACAGTGTGTGATGGACAGTGTGTGGTGATGGACAGTGTGATGATGGACAGTGTGTGATGATGGACAGTGTGTGATGGACAGTGTGATGATGGACAGTGTGTGGTGATGGACAGTGTGTGGTGGACAGTGTGTGATGGACAGTGTGTGATGGACAGTGTGTGATGATGGACAGTGTGTGATGGACAGTGTGTGGTGATGGACAGTGTGTGGTGATGGACAGTGTGATGATGGACAGTGTGTGGTGATGGACAGTGTGTGGAGATGGACAGTGTGTGGAGATGGACAGTGTGTGGTGATGGACAGTGTGTGATGGACAGTGTGTGATGGACAGTGTGTGATGGACAGTGTGTGATGATGGACAGTGTGTGATGGACAGTGTGTGGTGATGGACAGTGTGTGGTGATGGACGGTGTGTGGTGATGGACAGTGTGATGATGGACAGTGTGTGGTGATGGACAGTGTGTGATGGACAGTGTGTGATGATGGACAGTGTGATGATGGACAGTGTGTGATGATGGACAGTGTGTGATGGACAGTGTGTGGTGATGGACAGTGTGTGGTGATGGACAGTGTGTGTGATGGACAGTGTGTGGTGATGGACAGTGTGTGGTGGACAGTGTGTGGTGATGGACAGTGTGTGGTGATGGACAGTGTGTGGTGATGGACAGTGTGTGATGGACAGTGTGTGATGGACAGTGTGTGATGGACAGTGTGTGGTGATGGACAGTGTGTGATGGACAGTGTGTGGTGATGGACAGTGTGTGATGGACAGTGTGTGGTGATGGACAGTGTGTGGTGATGGACAGTGTGTGATGGACAGTGTGTGTTGATGGACAGTGTGTGGTGATGGACAGTGTGTGGTGATGGACAGTGTGTGGTGATGGACAGTGTGTGATGGACAGTGTGTGATGGACAGTGTGTGATGATGGACAGTGTGTGGTGATGGACAGTGTGTGATGGACAGTGTGTGGTGATGGACAGTGTGTGGAGATGGACAGTGTGTGGTGATGGACAGTGTGTGATGGACAGTGTGTGGTGATGGACAGTGTGTGGAGATGGACAGTGTGTGATGGACAGTGTGTGGTGATGGACAGGTGTGGTGATGGACAGTGTGTGATGATGGACAGTGTGTGATGGACAGTGTGTGGTGATGGACAGTGTGTGATGGACAGTGTGTGTGATGGACAGTGTGTGGTGATGGACAGTGTGTGATGATGGACAGTGTGTGATGGACAGTGTGTGGTGATGGACAGTGTGATGATGGACAGTGTGTGATGATGGACAGTGTGTGATGGACAGTGTGTGATGGACAGTGTGTGGTGATGGACAGTGTGTGGTGATGGACAGTGTGTGGTGATGGACAGTGTGTGGTGATGGACAGTGTGTGATGATGGACAGTGTGTGATGGACAGTGTGTGGTGATGGACAGTGTGTGATGGACAGTGTGTGATGGACAGTGTGTGGTGATGGACAGTGTGTGGTGATGGACAGTGTGTGGTGATGGACAGTGTGTGGTGATGGACAGTGTGTGATGATGGACAGTGTGTGATGGACAGTGTGTGATGATGGACAGTGTGTGATGGACATGTGTGTGATGGACAGTGTGATGATGGACAGTGTGTGGTGATGGACAGTGTGTGGTGGACAGTGTGTGATGGACAGTGTGTGGTGATGGACAGTGTGTGATGGACAGTGTGTTGATGGACAGTGTGATGATGGACAGTGTGTGGTGATGGACAGTTGTGTGTGGACAGTGTGTGATGGACAGTGTGTGGTGATGGACAGTGTGTGATGGACAGTGTGTGGTGATGGACAGTGTGTGATGGACAGTGTGTGGTGATGGACAGTGTGTGATGGACAGTGTGTGGTGATGGACAGTGTGTGATGATGGACAGTGTGTGATGGACAGTGTGATGATGGACAGTGTGTGGTGATGGACAGTGTGTGGTGGACAGTGTGTGATGGACATGTGTGGTGATGGACAGTGTGTGGAGATGGACAGTGTGTGGTGATGGACAGTGTGTGGTGATGGACAGTGTGTGATGGACAGTGTGTGATGGACAGTGTGTGATGGACAGTGTGTGTGATGGACAGTGTGTGATGGACAGTGTGTGATGGACAGTGTGTGATGGACAGTGTGTGGTGATGGACAGTGTGTGATGGACAGTGTGTGATGATGGACAGTGTGATGATGGACAGTGTGTGATGATGGACAGTGTGTGATGGACAGTGTGTGATGGACAGTGTGTGGTGATGGACAGTGTGTGGTGATGGACAGTGTGTGGTGATGGACAGTGTGTGGTGATGGACAGTGTGTGGTGATGGACAGTGTGTGATGGACAGTGTGTGATGGACAGTGTGTGGATGGACAGTGTGTGATGATGGACAGTGTGTGATGATGGACAGTGTGTGTGAAGTGTGATGATGGACAGTGTGATGATGGACAGTGTGTGATGGACAGTGTGTGATGGACAGTGTGATGATGGACAGTGTGTGATGGACAGTGTGATGATGGACAGTGTGTGATGGACAGTGTGTGATGATGGACAGTGTGTGGTGATGGACAGTGTGTGATGGACAGTGTGTGATGGACAGTGTGTGATGGACAGTGTGTGAGTGGACAGTGTGTGATGAGGACAGTGTGTGATGGACAGTGTGTGGTGATGGACAGTGTGTGTGGTGATGGACAGTGTGATGATGGACAGTGTGTGATGGACAGTGTGTGATGGACAGTGTGTGGTGATGGACAGTGTGTGGTGATGGACAGTGTGATGATGGACAGTGTGTGTGATGGACAGTGTGTGGTGATGGACAGTGTGTGATGGACAGTGTGTGATGGACAGTGTGTGGTGATGGACAGTGTGTGGTGATGGACAGTGTGATGATGGACAGTGTGGTGATGGACAGTGTGTGATGATGGACAGTGTGTGGTGATGGACAGGTGTGTGGTGATGGACAGTGTGTGATGGACAGTGGTGTGATGGACAGTGTGTGGTGATGGACAGTGTGTGGTGATGGACAGTGTGTGATGGACAGTGTGTGATGGACAGTGTGTGGTGATGGACAGTGTGTGGTGATGGACAGTGTGATGATGGACAGTGTGGTGATGGACAGTGTGTGATGATGGACAGTGAGTGTGATGATGGACAGTGTGTGGTGATGGACAGTGTGTGATGGACAGTGTGTGATGGACAGTGTGTGGTGATGGACAGTGTGTGGTGATGGACAGTGTGATGATGGACAGTGTGTGATGGACAGTGTGTGATGATGGACAGTGTGTGATGGACAGTGTGTGTGATGGACAGTGTGATGATGGACAGTGTGTGGTGATGGACAGTGTGTGTGATGGACAGTGTGTGGATGATGGACAGTGTGTGGTGATGGACAGTGTGTGATGGACAGTGTGTGGTGATGGACAGTGTGTGATGGACAGTGTGGAGATGGACAGTGTGTGATGGACATTGTGTGGTGATGGACAGGTGTGTGATGATGGACAGTGTGTGTGATGGACAGTGTGTGATGGACAGTGTGTGGTGATGGACAGTGTGTGATGGACAGTGTGTGGAGATGGACAGTGTGATGATGGGACAGTGTGTGATGATGGACAGTGTGTGATGATGGACAGTGTGTGATGGACAGTGTGTGGTGATGGACAGTGTGTGTGATGGACAGTGTGTGGTGATGGACAGTGTGATGACAGTGGTGATGGACAGTGTGTGATGGACAGTGTGTGATGGACAGTGTGAGATGGACAGTGTGATGAGGACAGTGTGTGATGGACAGAGTGTGGTGATGGACAGTGTGTGATGGACAGTGTGTGATGGACAGTGTGATGATGGACAGTGTGTGGTGATGGACAGTGTGTGGTGATGGACAGTGTGTGATGGACAGTGTGTGGTGATGGACAGTGTGTGATGGACAGTGTGTGTGATGGACAGTGTGTGGTGATGGACAGTGTGTGGTGATGGACAGTGTGTGGTGATGGACAGTGTGTGGTGATGGACAGTGTGTGATGGACAGTGTGTGATGGACAGTGTGTGATGGACAGTGTGTGGTGATGGACAGTGTGTGATGGACAGTGTGATGATGGACAGTGTGGTGATGGACAGTGTGTGGTGATGGACAGTGTGTGATGGACAGTGTGTGATGGACAGTGTGTGATGGACAGTGTGCGGTGATGGACAGTGTGTGGTGATGGACAGTGTGTGATGGACAGTGTTTGGCTGATGGACAGTGTGTGTTGATGGACAGTGTGATGATGGACAGTGTGTGATGGACGAGTGTGTGGTGATGGACAGTGTGGATGATGGACAGTGTGTGATGGACAGTGTGTGATGGACAGTGTGTGATGGACAGTGTGTGATGGACAGTGTGTGGTGATGGACAGTGTGTGATGGACAGTGTGTGGTGATGGACAGTGTGTGGTGATGGACGGTTTGTGTGATGGACAGTGTGTGGTGATGGACAGTGTGTGATGGACAGTGTGTGGTGATGGACAGTGTGTGGTGATGGACAGGTGTGTGATGGACAGTGTGATGATGGACAGTGTGTGATGGACAGTGTGTGATGGACAGTGTGTGGTGATGGACAGTGTGTGGTGATGGACAGGTGTGGTGATGGACAGTGTGTGGTGATGGACAGTGTGTGATGGACAGTGTGTGGTGATGGACAGTGTGTGGTGATGGACAGTGTGTGGTGATGGACAGTGTGTGATGATGGACAGTGTGTGATGGAATGGACAGTGTGTGATGGACACTCAGCCAGCTGCCCCCCCCCCCCCCCCCCCCCCCCCCCCCCCCCCCCCCCCCCCCCCCCCCCCCCCCCCCCCCCCCCCCTCCGACAGAAGGACAGTGTGTGATGGACAGTGTGTTGATGGACAGTGTGTGATGGACAGTGTGTGATGGACAGTGTGTGATGGACAGTGTGTGGTGATGGACAGTGTGTGTGATGGACAGTGTGTGGTGATGGACAGTGTGTGATGGACAGTGTGTGGTGATGGACAGTGTGTGGTGATGGACAGTGTGTGTTGATGGACAGTGTGTGTGATGGACAGTGTGGTGATGGACAGTGTGTGGTGATGGACAGTGTGTGATGATGGACAGTGTGTGATGGACAGTGTGTGGATGATGAGGACAGTGTGTGGTGATGGACAGTGTGTGATGGACGGTGTGTGATGATGGACAGTGTGTGATGGACAGTGTGTGATGGACAGTGTGTGGTGATGGACAGTGTGTGGTGATGGACAGTGTGTGGTGAAGGACAGTGTGTGATGGACAGTGTGTGATGATGGACAGTGTGTGATGGACAGTGTGTGATGGACAGTGTGTGGTGATGGACAGTGTGTGGTGTTGGACAGTGTGTGATGATGGACAGTGTGTGATGGACAGTGTGTGGTGATGGACCAGTGTGATGATGGACAGTGTGTGATGATGGACAGTGTGTGGTGATGGACAGTGTGTGGTGATGGACAGTGTGTGATGGACAGTGTGTGATGGACAGTGTGTGATGGCAGTGTGATGATGGACAGTGTGTGGTGATGGACAGTGTGTGATGGACAGTGTGTGATGGACAGTGTGATGATGGACAGTGTGTGTGAGATGGACAGTGTGTGGTGATGGACAGTGTGTGGTGATGGACAGTGTGTGATGATGGACAGAGTGTGATGGACAGTGTGATGATGGACAGTGTGTGATGGACAGTGTGTGGTGATGGACAGTGTGTGGTGATGGACAGTGTGTGTGGTGATGGACAGTGTGTGGTGATGGACAGTGTGTGGTCGATGGACAGTGTGTGATGGACAGTGTGTGATGGACAGTGTGTGATGGACAGTGTGTGGTGATGGACAGTGTGTGATGGACAGTTGTGATGATGGACAGTGTGTGATGGACAGTGTGTGATGGACAGTGTGCGGTGATGGACAGTGTGTGGTGATGGACAGTGTGTGATGGACAGTGTGTGGTGATGGACAGTGTGTGGTGATGGACAGTGTGATGATGACAGTGTGTGATGGACAGTGGTGTGGTGATGGACAGTGTGATGATGGACAGTGTGTGATGGACAGTGTGTGATGGACAGTGTGTGATGGACAGTGTGTGATGGACAGTGTGTGAGTGATGGACAGTGTGTGATGGACAGTGTGTGGTGATGGGACAGTGTGTGGTGATGGACGGTTGTGTGATGGACAGTGTGTGGTGATGGACAGTGTGTGATGGACAGTGTGTGGTGATGGACAGTGTGTGGTGATGGACAGTGTGTGATGGACAGTGTGATGATGGACAGTGTGTGATGGACAGTGTGTGATGGACAGTGTGTGGTGATGGACAGTGTGTGGTGATGGACGGTGTGTGGTGATGGACAGTGTGTGGTGATGGACAGTGTGTGATGGACAGTGTGTGGTGATGGACAGTGTGTGGTGATGGACAGTGTGTGGTGATGGACAGTGTGTGATGATGGACAGTGTGTGATGGACAGTTGTGATGATGGACAGTGTGTGATGGACAGTGTGTGATGGACAGTGTGTGGTGATGGACAGTGTGTGGTGATGGACAGTGTGTGGTGATGGACAGTGTGTGATGGACAGTGTGTGGTGATGGACAGTGTGTGGTGATGGACAGTGTGTGGTGATGGACAGTGTGTGGTGATGGACAGTGTGTGTGTGAGTGGACAGTGTGTGGTGATGGACAGTGTGTGTGATGGACAGTGTGTGGTGATTGGACAGTGTGTGATGATGGACAGTGTGTGGTGATGACAGTGTGTGATGGACAGTGTGTGGTGATGGACAGTGTGTGATGGACAGTGTGTGGTGATGGACAGTGTGTGATGGACAGTGTGTGTGATGGACAGTGTGTGGTGATGGACAGTGTGTGGTGATGGACAGTGTGTGGTGATGGACAGTGTGTGATGGACAGTGTGTGGTGATGGACAGTGTGTGATGGACAGTGTGTGATGGACAGTGTGTGGTGATGGACAGTGTGTGGTGATGGACAGTGTGTGGTGATGGACAGTGTGTGGTGATGGACAGTGTGTGATGGACAGTGTGTGGTGATGGACAGTGTGTGGTGATGGACAGTGTGTGTGATGGACAGTGTGTGGTGATGGACAGTGTGTGATGATGGACAGTGTGTGTGATGGACAGTGTGTGGTGATGGACAGTGTGTGGTGATGGACAGTGTGTGATGACAGTTGATGGACAGTGTGTGTGATGGACAGTGTGTGGTGATGGACAGGTGTGGTGATGGACAGTGTGTGGAGATGGACAGTGTGTGTGATGGACATGTGTGTGATGGACAGTGTGTGATGGACAGTGTGTGGTGACAGTGTGATTGGACAGTGTGTGAGATGGACAGTGTGTGATGGACAGTGTGTGATGGACAGTGTGTGGTGATGGACAGTGTGTGATGGACAGTGTGTGTGATGGACAGTGTGTGGTGATGGACAGTGTGTGATGGACAGTGTGATGATGGACAGTGTGTGGTGATGGACAGTGTGAGTGTGATGGACAGTGTGTGGTGATGGACAGTGTGTGTGATGGACAGTGTGTGATGGACAGTGTGTGGTGATGGACAGTGTGTGTGATGGACAGTGTGTGTGATGGACAGTGTGTGATGGACAGTGTGTGGTGATGGACAGTGTGTGATGGACAGTGTGTGATGGACAGTGTGTGGTGATGGACAGTGTGTGATGGACAGTGATGACAGTGTGTGGTGATGGACAGTGTGTGATGATGGACAGTGTGTGATGGACAGTGTGTGATGGACAGTGTGTGGTGATGGACAGTGTGTGATGGACAGTGTGTGTGATGGACAGTGTGTGGATGGACAGTGTGTGGTGATGGACAGTGTGTGATGGACAGTGTGTGGTGATGGACAGTGTGTGATGGACAGTGTGTGATGGACAGTGTGTGATGGACAGTGTGTGGTGATGGACAGTGTGTGGTGATGGACAGTGTTGTGATGGACAGTGTGTGATGGACAGTGTGTGATGATGGACAGTGTGTGGTGATGGACAGTGTGTGGTGATGACAGTGTGTGATGGACAGTGTGATGATGGACAGTGTGTGATGATGGACAGGTGTGGTGATGGACAGTGTGATGATGGACAGTGTGTGATGGACAGTGTGTGGTGATGGACAGTGTGTGGTGATGGACAGTGTGTGATGATGGACAGTGTGTGATGGACAGTGTGATGATGGACAGTGGTGATGAGTGTGTGATGGACAGTGTGTGGTGATGGACAGTGTGTGTGATGGACAGTGTGTGATGATGGACAGTGTGTGATGGACAGTGTGTGATGGACAGTGTGTGTGATGGACAGTGTGTGTGATGGACAGTGTGTGGTGATGGACAGTGTGTGATGATGGACAGTGTGTGATGATGGACAGTGTGTGATGACAGTGGATGGAGTGTGTGGTGATGGACAGTGTGTGTGATGGACAGTGTGGTGATGGACAGTGTGTGGTGATGGACAGTGTGGTGATGGACAGTGTGTGATGATGGACAGTGTGTGGTGATGGACAGGTGTGGTGATGGACAGTGTGTGGTGATGGACAGTGTGTGGTGATGGACAGTGTGTGTGATGGACAGTGTGTGGTGATGGACAGTGTGTGATGATGGACAGTGTGTGGTGATGGACAGTGTGTGATGATGGACAGTGTGTGGTGATGGACAGTGTGTGGTGATGGACAGTGTGGTGATGGACAGTGTGTGGTGATGGACAGTGTGTGGTGATGGACAGTGTGTGGTGATGGACAGTGTGTGATGGACAGTGTGTGGTGATGGACAGTGTGTGATGGGACAGTGTGTGGTGATGGACAGTGTGTGGTGATGGACAGTGTGTGTGATGGACAGTGTGTGAGTGATGGACAGTGTGTGATGGACAGGTGTGATGACAGTGTGTGGTGATGGACAGTGTGTGATGATGGACAGTGTGTGTGATGGACAGTGTGTGGTGATGGACAGTGTGTGTGATGGACAGTGTGTGGTGATGGACAGTGTGTGGTGATGGACAGTGTGTGATGGACAGTGTGTGGTGATGGACAGTGTGTGGTGATTGGACAGTGTGTGGTGATGGACAGTGTGTGTGATGGACAGTGTGTGGTGATGGACAGTGTGTGGTGATGGACAGTGTGTGGTGATGGACAGTGTGTGTGATGGACAGTGTGTGTGATGGACAGTGTGTGGTGATGGACAGTGTGTGATGGACAGTGTGTGGTGATGGACAGTGTGTGTGATGGACAGTGTGGTGATGACAGTGTGTGGTGATGGACAGTGTGTGTGATGGACAGTGTGTGGTGATGGACAGTGTGTGATGATGGACAGTGTGTGGTGATGGACAGTGTGTGGTGATGGACAGTGTGTGGTGATGGACAGTGTGTGGTGATGGACAGTGTGTGGTGATGGACAGTGTGTGGTGATGGACAGTGTGTGATGGACAGTGTGTGGTGATGGACAGTGTGTGGTGATGGACAGTGTGTGATGATGGACAGTGTGTGGTGATGGACAGTGTGTGATGACAGTGTGTGATGGACAGTGTGTGGTGATGGACAGTGTGTGATGATGGACAGTGTGTGATGGACAGTGTGTGGTGATGGACAGTGTGTGATGGACAGTGTGTGATGAAGGACAGTGTGTGGTGATGGACAGTGTGTGATGGACAGTGTGTGTGATGGACAGTGTGTGGTGATGGACAGTGTGTGATGGACAGTGTGTGTGATGGACAGTGTGTGATGGACAGTGTGTGTGATGGACAGTGTGATGTGATGGACAGGTGTGTGATGGACAGTGTGTGATGAGACAGTGTGTGGTGATGGACAGTGTGTGTGATGGACAGTGTGTGATGATGGACAGTGTGTGATGGACAGTGTGTGATGGACAGTGTGTGGTGATGGACAGTGTGTGAGGTTGGGACAGTGTGTGATGGACAGTGTGTGGTGATGGACAGTGTGTGGTGATGGACAGTGTGTGTGATGGACAGTGTGTGATGGGACAGTGTGTGATGGACAGTGTGTGATGGACAGGTGGTGATGGACAGTGTGTGGTGATGGACAGTGTGTGTGATGGACAGTGTGATGGACAGTGTGTGATGGACAGTGTGTGATGGACAGTGTGGTGATGGACAGTGTGTGGTGATGGACAGTGTGTGGTGATGGACAGTGTGTGGTGATGGACAGTGTGTGATGGACAGTGTGTGGTGATGGACAGTGTGTGTGATGGACAGTGTGTGGTGATGGACCAGTGTGTGTGATGGACAGTGTGTGGTGATGGACAGTGTGTGATGGACAGTGTGTGATGATGGACAGTGTGTGGTGATGGACAGTGTGTGATGGACAGTGTGTGATGATGGACAGTGTGTGGTGATGGACAGTGTGTGTGATGGACAGTGTGTGGTGATGGACAGTGTGTGATGATGGACAGTGTGTGTGGATGGACAGTGTGTGGATGATGGACAGTGTGTGGTGATGGACAGTGTGTGGTGATGGACAGTGTGTGGTGATGGACAGTGTGTGTGATGGACAGTGTGTGATGATGGACAGTGTGTGGTGATGGACAGTGTGTGTGATGGACAGTGTGTGGTGATGGACAGTGTGTGATGGACAGTGTGTGATGGACAGTGTGTGTGATGGACAGTTGTGTGGTGATGGACAGTGTGTGGTGATGGACAGTGTGTGATGGACAGTGTGTGATGATGGACAGTGTGTGATGGACAGTGTGTGGTGATGGACAGTGTGTGTGATGGACAGTGTGTGATGGACAGTGTGTGGTGGATGGACAGTGTGTGATGGACAGTGTGA